>NC_138773.1:191582841-192157841 GCF_965119305.1 Pelophylax lessonae
CAATAAAATAACCTTATGGGTCCAGGGCTGTTTTTCTTTTTTCCTTAACTAGGTTTTCCAACCTGTTCATTGACTAGTTCCCCTTTACAGGGGCCGCATCTGCAGGCACCCATAGACATCACCTAAGCCGGCCATACCTAGATCGAAATTTGGCTGGTTCAGCAGGGACCAGCCAAATTTGGATCCATGTATGGGCAGGGAGGTTGTACAGAGTTCGACCTTCTGATCGACTTCTGTACAACCGCCATGTTTGCTGCTCAATCAGCCCTGCCAGCTATAGATTGCAGTGCTGATCAGTGTATTCTTTCAGCAGGGAAGTCTCCCAGCTGTCAGAATACAATAATTCAGTCGGAAGAATTCAAAATCCCCCTTAAATGTGTGCATGGGGGAAATCTAGTCCACTTTTTTCATTTAAACCACTGGTTAAATGAAAAAAAAAAAAAAAAAAGGCTTATGTATGGTCTGCCTTAATCATTTTACCTTGCCATTTTTTACTTGATTGGTTGACTTTCCGGATGGATGCGGAGCTGAGAAAATGTGTATACAGCCAATAAACATGTGCGCTGAGCAAAGTATAGCATTTTCTTTTGCAATACATTATGCTGAAGTGAGCATTGTGCACAAGCTGCCAACCCCCATGAACGCCAAGTGTAGAAGCCCACACCAGCATGGCTACATAGAAACACAAGGAGCAGCATGACATAATGGAGTTCTGTGAAATTTCATAACTATCAAACTACAGATAACATACACATGTTAAAATTAGTGTCATTTTGCTGCTCCTTTATTGCTGCTAATTAGATAAAACAAATTTGTGTGATTTGAAAAATAGCACCCCGTAGGGAAGAGAATGGGGAATTTGTAGAAAGGGTAGAAAAATGTTGAAGCTTTTTTGAGTGGTATTTAGCAAATGAATGAGCAGATTGACTGATCTGCTCTGGCAGGGAATTTAGGATGGGGTTATGCAAGGTTATCTGGCACCCTGTGATCAGTTGACTGGCTCTTATTTCACACTGGAGGAGATTTCCCAGGGAAGTAAGGCCCCAAGGCCATTCTCAGTAGGGAGACCTTCCCCCAGTGGACAAATAGCTCTCTATGGACCCTGATGTGTGCTAGGCAGCCTTCTGCCCTTCTCTGCAAACCTTAAAACATGCATTGTAATGCAGCACAACCATTCTATTCTAATGTGTTTTTATCCACCAAGCTGCATTGACTCTGACAAACATATGCAAACCACATATCACCAGGGGATTGTGGATAGAAAAAATGCAGTACTGTAAACAGTGCTCACCCAGGTCCTAAGTGGTTTTTATTCTCTGATCCTGTGTTTTCCGCAATTATTAAACATTTTGAATTATTACTTCTCATGTAGATGAATGCTTGAAGCAAATAAAAAACAGAAACTGTCAGTCCCTAGTGAATAATGAGCTGTGCAAAATAAACTAAGATATTCAAGTGTTTAATATTATGCCTGCCAAAAACTCTAAACCTTCAATGTATTGGTCAGCAATAAGCACAAAACACATTGATATACTAAAAAAATATGTTAATAAATTATACCAAATGTTATCACATTGTTGAACAAAAGTTAAACTCTTTTCAAAGAAGTTTTAAAACATTTAAAACCGAAATTGCCTCAAAATTAGCTAAAATATATAATAACTAACATATATTAAATAGCAGTGGAGCAAGCCTCATAAAGAGAATCTAGAAAAGCCCCCCCCCCCCCCCCCCATGCGTTAACTCTATTACGTCAGGGCTGTAAGTAATAATATAGTGTAAGAGAACTGCACCACTACAAGACCTCATTATATAGGCATTCTCAGCCAGGGTTCCTCCAGAGGTTGCTATTGGTTGCTTGAGCTGTGGCTGATTGACCTGCCATTTTATAAAGTCTGCAGAGATGCAGGACCAATGCCATTTGGCAGAGCTAGCAGCATGGCACCAGTTATCTTTTTAGCTATCTGTAAGGGTGGCATTTTGGCTACCTCTGTAGGGGCTTGTTTGTCATTGCCCACTAATGAACTGGTTTTAGTAGGGATTCCTTGAGACCTGAAAAGGCAATTCCAATTCTAATTAGACCAGGTACTAAAATAGGACCACCTAAGTGCAATACAGATACCAAAGGTGAGAGAGGGAAAATGTCTTTCACTCTTGGGGAGTGCCTTGGGTACAACCTATGTGTTGTGTGGTGGACCGCTTCTTCTATGGCAAAGGGTGAAACCCTTTTTTCCCCTTTACATCTATACATGTAAATTAGGCCTGAAAGAGTATGCTTGCTGACCTATAATAATCTATGATATTCAACAGGTAATTCATAGCTGTACAATCCCCAGGGGACTTGCATGAATTCTAAAAGATTAGAGACACCCTGTGGTCCTACTTGAGCTTTGGGGTGCTTTGGACCATTGTAAAAATGTGGGTGGTTATAGGAGACATTGTAAAAAAGCAACACATCATTTAGCTTCAACATGCTATAGGCAGTTTTCACATAACAGACATGCAGTTTAAACCAAGTTAGAGAATACTATTAGTAGGCCTCATTTAAATGTTCATTACTAAAACACAGCCACTAATAAGGTTTAAATCTAAACTTGAAGTGATTGCAGTTCTAGTAGTGCACTTGCAACACAAACAAATAATATGTTTTTTTTATTTGCGCTAATGTTCACATTTTCAGGACAAGTTTTACTACATTAGTACTGCTAGGACCTTAGAAGAAGGGGGGGGGGGTACACCCTAAAAGCTTATCCTAGAAACCTGAACCAAACCAAGACATCTAGATGATAACATTCTTTAGTAGTTAAAGGGCAATATACAGCCCCTCATAGCCATATATTGTTATCTGAGGGCCTTATAGTACATCTACCCACCAGCAACCATATATAATGTTTTCTTTTCCTCAGCAGACATAAAGACAGCCCCCCCACTGCCTTCACCTCCTTACAGAGCAACCCTACATGTAGAGCTCTCTCCCACAAGACCAGCAGCAAAAGCCCACACTGCCACAGAAATATGCCACAGATTAATAATACCATCAATGTTGGCAAACACAGTGCTGCAGGTCCAGGAACAAGAACACTTGCTGCAACACCTAGGTCTAGGTCAATGCTTATACTAGTTTGTATACTCCTTCTAAGTGTGTCAAGCCTTCCTTAGAATATATGGCAGTTTCTGCTGGTTATTATCAGCTTAAGGTTATCAGGACAATATCCCCCCGGACATTATCCCCCGGGCAATATCCCCCTGGACAATATCCCCCCGGAAAACAACCCCCTGGACAACATCCCCCCCCAGGACAACATCCCCCCGGATAATATCTCCCCGGGACAACATCCCCCGGGCAATATCCCCCGGGACAATATCCCCCAGGAAAACATCCCCCTGGACATAGGGTTAGGGTTAGAGGGTTAGGGTTGGGGGGGGATATTGTCTAGGGGGATATTGTCCAGGGAGGATATTGTCCGGGGGGATGTTGTCCAGGGGGGATATTGTCTGGGGGGATATTGTCCTAGAATCCAGCTTAAGCCATTTGTCCAACAAGATACCTACATCTGAAGGTTGGCAATGCGCACATAGGTAGGTGAATGTACATATCTGGCCTGTGGAGTTGCAACAAGGAGTCCTCTGGCACTGCCTTAACTCAAAGGAACACAATAGTAGATCACTTTCGCCCACGAGAATGCTTAGCAAGGAGATATCCACTGGAGTGAATAAGAGGGTACAAACATATAATGGCTACCTGATCCACTTTATTTGTAATTGGACAATCTTTCTTTATTGTCTCTAGGCATCTTTAGATGTAAGGAGAATCGCTAACATTGTATCTCATTTTTTCATTTATATAAAAATACACATAGGTAGGGGTGAACATGTGAGACACAAATGAAGGAGGATTTGGATGAGTCAGAGAAGGTAAAGTAACAGTTGTAACTTGTCCCAGTTGCAGCATCCTGTCCCAGAGAAAAGGGCCTTAAATAATTTTTTAAAATACTGACCTTTATGATACACGCATACGTAAGGATGTGTAGCCTTAATCCACTGGGTAACAGATGGGGTCTTATTTAATGTAAACTCCTAAGCACTGAGGGCCAAAAACAAGGATTGGAAGAGTCACATACAGCAGCACCAGTTTGACAAGTCTGTCTTAAAATGCGGCACCAGGGATTATTGCCCAGTGCATAAAAATACAGGTTCAACTAAATCAGCTGTTTATGGTAATTCCACAGTCGTACCACAAAATTATTGTGCAGCTATCAGACTTTACGACTGCCATCGCATGTCTATGGCTAGATAGATGTAAAAGAAGTATTCTATGTAAATCTATGTACTATGTAAATCGATGTTTAAAGCATAACTAAACCTAAGAACAAAGATATAATATATTGCAGCTTACAGTCCTAAGATGTTGTGGCTGCATTAGTTCTCTTTTTTTTCCCAAGACACATTTTCAGAAAATCCAGTTGATCTTACCAGAAACCCAATGTCCTTATCACTTCCACTGAGCTTTACCAAAGAATATCTTCCTTCCTAGCTTTCTTTTATAAACTACCAATTGCCTTGCACCCCCCACCACCACTACCACCACCACCACCACCACCATGTAATGGAAATGAAGGGATATAGACGTGTTTGTAGTCCATATTAAGAGGGCAACCTAGGGTAACAACCTTGGCTACTTCCATAGGTACAGTGGAGGAGTGACTAAGAAAGCCAGGGACAGGAAGTTTGTTAATTGGACAGGAAGTGTTATTTGGACAGGAAGTGTGTTATTTGTTAATTATTTGCGTTCCCAGGTGAAAATAAAGCAAAAGATGCTTGAAAAAAAGAACAAATGCAGTCAGCACAACAAAGACTGGTAGGCTGCAATATATTTTATTTTGGTTTTGGGTTTAGATACAATTTAAAATGGGTTCAGGAGCATAAGCAATGACATGAAAGACTTATCTTGCTCTTTTTCTAACCCTACATTACCCATTTATTATTATCAGCAGTCCAGTTGGTGGCACTACTAGCCAGAGATGGCGCAAACAATAATATCCTGGTACCTGTGCAGTTTTTGGCTTCAGAAATGACTGACAGATCAGTCTCTGCAGCAGTGTCTCACTTTGTGACTTGCTACACAATTATGTTTTGTTCCTATAAATGGGAAGAAGGGACTGAAGAAATGATTCCTCCTGCCTGCAGAAGACTGATGATGTCATTTCTACCCATGCAAAGATAGTTCACTGAAGCTCAAATACTACTTTTTAATGATAATAATGTAAAAATAAAAATGTACAGGTTTTTTCGAAAAATTGTACTGTTTCTTTATTTTGTGACATGTCAATAATGTATTTATGCAAAATTAATTAAATGTCCACTTTAAAATGTTTAATAGCAAACTTGTAAAATTAAAGTATAACTAAAAGGCACATTTTTTTTTTAAATAGTTTTGGATAGCGTGGAGAGGGATTAGCACACCTGTTATTGTTATTGCTGTCCGTGCCCCTGTTAGGGAGATTACCCTTTTCTATTTATATTATAAATGTGAAAGAAAATCCAAATTTTGTGTTTTCACCAGAACAATAACAGAGGGGTAATCTTTCAATGCTTAAAACTAGTTCTGGGACCCTGGTGACAAGCAGGGGTTCCCACACTTTGGAGGGATTTCCTCTCACTTCCTGTTGTGGCTATGGGACAGGAAGTGCGGAGAAATCTCCCCAATGGGGCACAGATGGCAAAAAAAAAAACAAAAAACGGACAGGGTTATAACTCCTCAAACACACACACACACACACTGTATCCAAAATAAAAAAAAATTGCCTTGAGTTTTACTTTAATGAAGGTCCACTTCAATAGATTTGATGTATTTTAAACACATATCTAAGACACTCTTTTTTGATGCACTGAAATGAGGTGAGTAAAGCTGTATGCAGGTAGAAAAATGTAGTATCATAGTTGTTTCTTTTTTCTTTGAGAGATAATACACTAAAGACTTCTGATGGAAGAACAGCTTTTCACTCTGTTGGTTTTCATTTCATCCTGAAGAAACATTATCATAAACAGTGAGCATTATTTAACAATTTCATCAGACGGTCATTTTTACATAAATCTCTGCAGTAAGTATTCTACACAAAAGCAATGTGTATAAATGTGTTTGGAGAGGCATGAAAGAAATACACAAATTTGGAGCACACATGTACAATCAATACACAAATGTTAGGTGCACACAAGTATTTACTTTCTTGACTGTCCGTAAATTAGGAGGAAATCAGCTACACCTTCAATGTCATTAGTATTTTATATGCTTATTTGATTGCTAAACACAGCTGTTGTTTGGCTACCTTAACCTTGTTATCTGAAGTTTATTGTTGATTGGATAATAAATTAATTGTGTTATCAGGTGTTAATGTGGATAAAGTAATTATTCCGATTATCTGTCTTCTAATACTGATTGATCTGGTAATCAGATTAAAAAAAACACTTAAACTTTTCCCTGTGGGCCAGGTAAGTCTTTTCATTCCTGAGAGGTAATTTGTGCAATACATTTAATATACTAGAAGAAGCCTTCAGGGAAATAGTCTGGCCCGCAGGCAGGATTTTCATTTCGGATGCAAGCCATTTTAAAAATGCAGTAAGGTTTTTAATTTAAATACTTCTGAACACAGGTCTTAATACTGCTGTAAGTTTTATGGGTAAATACAGGTGTAAATGAGTTACTTCAACCTTACACTGCAAAGGTCCTCTGGAATCTCATTCTTTTGTCTTTGACATTCTTAGATTGACCTAGAAAAGTGTGGTCATATCATCCCAGCCCCTAGGCCCCTATGGACAAAAAAACGCATTCAGAGCAATCGCTTGATAATCTATTCATTAGTACACAGCTTTTGAGATCCGATCACGACAGTTCATGCAAAAATATCCAAACACAAATGTTTTCTCGCAAGATAACAGAACAAACAATTTTTGTGTAATTAGTATAGTATTTGTGCAAAAAAATTGTGTGACCAAGACCACTCATGCTCAGAAATGAAAGAGTACATTACAATACAATACAATAAATTACATCACTTCCGAAGTTGTATTCTGTCTTACGAGAATTTTCAGAACATTAGTAACCTATTGCTTTTTGATATAAAACTAACATGCAAAATTAAAACAGACGATTATTTATCTGATATTCTCATCGTGTGTACTAGGCTCTTGACTTAGCATTCTTTAATATAAGAGTATGGTTATTTGAATGTCTATCTGGCAAAAACAAGATTCTGTGCTACAGATGTTTTCTAAAACTGACTACTGTCTGATGGCTGTAGTTAACTTAACTTAAGGAAACATTAAAAAACTTTAGATAACTTTGACCTTACAGTAAGTATTTTCACACATTCTTTTACAAAAATTACCAGTGTGCTTGGTGTGAACAATGGCAACAGACAAATCTAGGTCATCTAAGTCAGGGGAAAAGTCATTGAGCCAAGTAGGGACTTTTTTTCCTTGGCTCCTCGTTGTTAAGATAATCAAAAGATCTGCCTGTGCAGCAGTTCACAGCCTATCAATGGATTGTTAGATAGCCAGCAAAGCCTGTATGTACCTGTCGCACAGGCTAGGAATTTTTCTATTGTCAGTTCAGTTTCAAATGACCATCATGAAATGTCTGTGTTGGGTACACAAGAACCTTCTGTGCAGCTCTGTCCTATTTTTGCTCAGAACACTTCAATACATGGCAAACTAACTTGTACTGGAACAAGTGAAATGATACGCTAGGTTAAAGCCACCTGTACATCAATCACATATGATAAAGCACACGGTCTACGGTAGGGCTGCTTACGAGAATGGTGGGATGTCTCTAAAGCAGGGAGCTTGGATTTGAAAATTTACATGTACAAAATCTAATTAGAGCATCAAAGAAAAGGTCTGAAAATCCAAACGCTTTTTTTAATGATACAAAGTACTTAATGCCGCTTACAAAGAGACAACATAGAACAATCAATGCATTTTGAGGGTTCAAAGATCTCCCCCTTCTTCAGGGCTTGAAATTGATGGAGAGATTGGAGAACTCTAAAGTGGCATTATCACCAGAGTTTACTGCCTGGAAGAAATAGCTGTTTGTTTCACCATACCCTTTGCAGATGGATGCAGCGATCAGATCATAGACATGGTGAAACAAACAGCCACTTCTTCAGGGCAAAAAAAGATTAAACCTTGGTGCTTTTGCCACTTTAAAATCCTCCAATTTCTTTATCACATTTAAGCCCTGGCGAAGGGGGGAGATCTTTCTGCTGTGACTGTTCTGTGTTGACTCCTTGTAAGAAAATATCAATATTAATATTTGGACTCTCAGACCTTTTGTTTGGCACGCTCATTGTATTTTGTACACATGAAAATATCTTAAGCTGGCAACACCAGTAAAACTATTTGAATCATGTAGGGAGCATGTTTCTGTATAAAGTGGTAGGCAAAAGTTGATACCCTTAGTCTGCTCTGTGATTTTAAGTTTGCATTTTATTACCTCAAAGGATGGAACACAAGTATGTTTTTTGGTGCAAGAGTGCAAGTTGTCACCTCTTAAAAAATAGTTTTCTTCAATTCCTGAAGTTCATTCTATACTAGTGTTGAGCGAACACGGACTGTATTATTCGTGTTCGTACCGAATAATTGGATTTTTTGTACCCGAACACGGACACGGACACTTTACTGTATGTTCGGGTAAAAATCCGTGTTCGGTCGTTTTATTTCCGGGTTTTGCATGCTTTGGCGCTCTTTTCATGGCGGGCTTTCAACAGCCAATCAACAATCGTTTAACTGGTGTGCCTTAAGCCATCCCAGCCATGCCTGCAAATGTCTCAGTAGCTGTGATTGGCCGTCTGAAGCATGTGACCAAGTCTTTATAAGTTCGAGGCAGCCGCAGCGGCGTCATTATGCTGCTTAGATTCAGGGACAGAGCACACATCAACGTGCTGGCTGCTGATTAGGGAAAGATAGGCAGGAAAAAACCATTTGTGTCCGGATAGAATTGAGGGACAGGTCGGAGTGTTTAGGCAGGGCGAGTTGTAGGCATTTTAGGGATAGAGTCTGCTGAATTATAGGGTCAGTGTCTTCTACAAACTACAATCGATATTGCTGTGTGGGGGGTGGGGTCTGCACTCAATCCTGATCTACGATCTCTTCTCAATCCTGTTAGGGACAGAGTCTGCTGAATTTTAGGGAAACTGTGTTCTACAAACTACAATCGATATTGCTGTGTGGTGTGGGATTGGAGATAGGCAGGTGTCAGTGATCCACATCCATTTTTCTGTGTGTGAGCTGCAGTGAACACAATCTTTTTGGGCTGCAGTGAACACAATCTTTTTGGGCTGCAGTGAACACAATCTTTTTGGGCTGCAGTGAACACAATCTTTTTGGGCTGCAGTGAACACAATCTTTTTGGGGTGCAGTGAACAAAATCTTTTTGGGGTGCAGTGAACACAATCCTTTTTGGTGTGCAGTGAACACAATCTTTGTGGGGTGCAGTGAACAAAATCCTTTGTGGGGTGCAGTGAACACAATCTTTTTGGGGTGCAGTGAACAAAATCCTTTTTGGGGTGCAGTGAACAACATCCTTTTTGGGGTGCAGTGAACACAATCTTTTTGGGGTGCAGTGAACAAAATCCTTTGTGGGGTGCAGTGAACACAATCTTTTTGGGGTGCAGTGAACACAATCTTTTTGGGGTGGAGTGAACAACATCCTTTTTGGGGTGCAGTGAACAAAATCCTTTTTGGGGTGCAGTGAACAAAATCATTTTTGGGGTGCAGTGAACACAATCTTTTTGGGGTGCAGTGAACACAATCTTTGTGGGGTGCAGTGAACACAATCTTTTTGGGGTGGAGTGAACAACATCCTTTTTGGGGTGCAGTGAACAACATCCTTTTTGGGGTGCAGTGAACACAATCTTTTTGGGGTGCAGTGAACACAATCTTTGTGGGGTACAGTGAACAGAATCTTTGTGGGGTGCAGTGAACACAATCTTTGGGGGGTACAGTGAACACAATCTTTGTGAGGTGCAGTGAACACAATCTTTGTGGGGTGCAGTGAACACAATCATTGTGGGGTGCAGTGAACTCAATCTTTGTGGGGTACAGTGAACACAATCTCATACTTCTGAAGGTTTGAGGGTGCTGCCTGTTCCATACTCCCCCTACTCCTCATCTAGCCTTTTAGGGGTACAAACAATAGTAATTGGGGCCTAGTGTGGTTGTGTACGTGTGATATACATACACTTTTTTGGGATCATATTTTCTATTCCGCTATTTAATCAAAAACCTTTGGGGATCAGTTAAATTGGGGGATAGTCTGTGTTGGTACGTGTGAGAGAGATCCACCTTTCCAAGTTGTTGGGGTTCATCTCATACTTCTGAAGGTTTGAGGGTGCTGCCTGTTCCATACTCCCCCTACTCCTAGCCTTTTAGGGGTACAAACAATAGTAATTGGGGCCTAGTGTGGTTGTGTACGTGTGATATACATACACTTTTTTGGGATCATATTTTCTATTCCGCTATTTAATCAAAAACCTTTGGGGATCAGTTAAATTGGGGGATAGTCTGTGTTGGTACGTGTGAGAGAGATCCACCTTTCCAAGTTGTTGGGGTTCATCTCATACTTCTGAAGGTTTGAGGGTGCTGCCTGTTCCATACTCCCCCTACTCCTAGCCTTTTAGGGGTACAAACAATAGTAATTGGGGCCTAGTGTGGTTGTGTACGTGTGATATACATACACTTTTTTGGGATCATATTTTCTATTCCGCTATTTAATCAAAAACCTTTGGGGATCAGTTAAATTGGGGGATAGTCTGTGTTGGTACGTGTGAGAGAGATCCACCTTTCCAAGTTGTTGGGGTTCATCTCATACTTCTGAAGGTTTGAGGGTGCTGCCTGTTCCATACTCCCCCCTACTCCTAGCCTTTTAGGGGTACAAACAATAGTAATTGGGGCCTAGTGTGGTTGTGTACGTGTGATATACATACACTTTTTTGGGATCATATTTTCTATTCCGCTATTTAATCAAAAACCTTTGGGGATCAGTTAAATTGGGGGATAGTCTGTGTTGGTACGTGTGAGAGAGATCCACCTTTCCAAGTTGTTGGGGTTCATCTCATACTTCTGAAGGTTTGAGGGTGCTGCCTGTTCCATACTCCCCCTACTCCTAGCCTTTTAGGGGTACAAACAATAGTAATTGGGGCCTAGTGTGGTTGTGTACGTGTGATATACATACACTTTTTTGGGATCATATTTTCTATTCCGCTATTTAATCAAAAACCTTTGGGGATCAGTTAAATTGGGGGATAGTCTGTGTTGGTACGTGTGAGAGAGATCCACCTTTCCAAGTTGTTGGGGTTCATCTCATACTTCTGAAGGTTTGAGGGTGCTGCCTGTTCCATACTCCCCCTACTCCTAGCCTTTTAGGGGTACAAACAATAGTAATTGGGGCCTAGTGTGGTTGTGTACGTGTGATATACATACACTTTTTTGGGATCATATTTTCTATTCCGCTATTTAATCAAAAACCTTTGGGGATCAGTTAAATTGGGGGATAGTCTGTGTTGGTACGTGTGAGAGAGATCCACCTTTCCAAGTTGTTGGGGTTCATCTCATACTTCTGAAGGTTTGAGGGTGCTGCCTGTTCCATACTCCCCCTACTCCTAGCCTTTTAGGGGTACAAACAATAGTAATTGGGGCCTAGTGTGGTTGTGTACGTGTGATATACATACACTTTTTTTGGATCATATTTTCTATTCCGCTATTTAATCAAAAACCTTTGGGGATCAGTTAAATTGGGGGATAGTCTGTGTCGGTACGTGTGAGAGAGATCCACCTTTCCAAGTTGTTGGGGTTCATCTCATACTTCTGAAGGTTTGAGGGTGCTGCCTGTTCCATACTCCCCCTACTCCTCATCTAGCCTTTTAGGGGTACAAACAATAGTAATTGGGGCCTAGTGTGGTTGTGTACGTGCGAGATACATACACTTTTTTTGATCATATTTCCTATTCCGCTATTCAATAAAAACCTTTGAGGATCAATTGAATTGCGGGATAGTCTGTGTCGGTACGTGTGAGAGAGATCCACCTTTCCAAGTTGTTGGGGTTCATCTCATACTTCTGAAGGTTTGAGGGTGCTGCCTGTTCCATACTCCCCCTACTCCTCATCTAGCCTTTTAGGGGTACAAACAATAGTAATTGGGGCCTAGTGTGGTTGTGTACGTGTGATATACATACACTTTTTTTGGATCATATTTTCTATTCCGCTATTTAATCAAAAACCTTTGGGGATCAGTTAAATTGGGGGATAGTCTGTGTTGGTACGTGTGAGAGAGATCCACCTTTCCAAGTTGTTGGGGTTCATCTCATACTTCTGAAGGTTTGAGGGTGCTGCCTGTTCCATACTCCCCCTACTCCTCATCTAGCCTTTTAGGGGTACAAACAATAGTAATTGGGGCCCAGTGTGGTTGTGTACGTGTGATATACATACACTTTTTTGGGATCATATTTTCTATTCCGCTATTTAATCAAAAACCTTTGGGGATCAGTTAAATTGGGGGATAGTCTGTGTCGGTACGTGTGAGAGAGATCCACCTTTCCAAGTTGTTGGGGTTTATCTCATACTTCTGAAGGTTTGAGGGTGCTGCCTGTTCCATACCCCCCCTACTCCTCATCTAGCCTTTTAGGGGTACAAACAATAGTAATTGGGGCCTAGTGTGGTTGTGTACGTGCGAGATACATACACTTCTTTTGATCATATTTCCTATTCCGCTATTCAATAAAAACCTTTGAGGATCAATTGAATTGCGGGATAGTCTGTGTCGGTACGTGTGAGAGAGATCCACCTTTCCAAGTTGTTGGGGTTCATCTCATACTTCTGAAGGTTTGAGGGTGCTGCCTGTTCCATACTCCCCCTACTCCTCATCTAGCCTTTTAGGGGTACAAACAATAGTAATTGGGGCCTAGTGTGGTTGTGTACGTGTGATATACATACACTTTTTTTGGATCATATTTTCTATTCCGCTATTTAATCAAAAACCTTTGGGGATCAGTTAAATTGGGGGATAGTCTGTGTTGGTACGTGTGAGAGAGATCCACCTTTCCAAGTTGTTGGGGTTCATCTCATACTTCTGAAGGTTTGAGGGTGCTGCCTGTTCCATACTCCCCCTACTCCTCATCTAGCCTTTTAGGGGTACAAACAATAGTAATTGGGGCCCAGTGTGGTTGTGTACGTGTGATATACATACACTTTTTTGGGATCATATTTTCTATTCCGCTATTTAATCAAAAACCTTTGGGGATCAGTTAAATTGGGGGATAGTCTGTGTCGGTACGTGTGAGAGAGATCCACCTTTCCAAGTTGTTGGGGTTCATCTCATACTTCTGAAGGTTTGAGGGTGCTGCCTGTTCCATACCCCCCCTACTCCTCATCTAGCCTTTTAGGGGTACAAACAATAGTAATTGGGGCCTAGTGTGGTTGTGTACGTGCGAGATACATACACTTTTTTTGATCATATTTCCTATTCCGCTATTCAATAAAAACCTTTGAGGATCAATTGAATTGCGGGATAGTCTGTGTCGGTACGTGTGAGAGAGATCCACCTTTCCAAGTTGTTGGGGTTCATCTCATACTTCTGAAGGTTTGAGGGTGCTGCCTGTTCCATACTCCCCCTACTCCTCATCTAGCCTTTTAGGGGTACAAACAATAGTAATTGGGGCCTAGTGTGGTTGTGTACGTGTGATATACATACACTTTTTTTGGATCATATTTTCTATTCCGCTATTTAATCAAAAACCTTTGGGGATCAGTTAAATTGGGGGATAGTCTGTGTCGGTACGTGTGAGAGAGATCCACCTTTCCAAGTTGTTGGGGTTCATCTCATACTTCTGAAGGTTTGAGGGTGCTGCCTGTTCCATACTCCCCCTACTCCTCATCTAGCCTTTTAGGGGTACAAACAATAGTAATTGGGGCCCAGTGTGGTTGTGTACGTGTGATATACATACACTTTTTTGGGATCATATTTTCTATTCCGCTATTTAATCAAAAACCTTTGGGGATCAGTTAAATTGGGGGATAGTCTGTGTCGGTACGTGTGAGAGAAATCCACCTTTCCAAGTTGTTGGGGTTCATCTCATACTTCTGAAGGTTTGAGGGTGCTGCCTGTTCCATACCCCCCCTACTCCTCATCTAGCCTTTTAGGGGTACAAACAATAGTAATTGGGGCCTAGTGTGGTTGTGTACGTGTGATATACATACACTTTTTTTGGATCATATTTTCTATTCCGCTATTTAATCAAAAACCTTTGGGGATCAGTTAAATTGGGGGATAGTCTGTGTCGGTACGTGTGAGAGAGATCCACCTTTCCAAGTTGTTGGGGTTCATCTCATACTTCTGAAGGTTTGAGGGTGCTGCCTGTTCCATACCCCCCCTACTCCTCATCTAGCCTTTTAGGGGTACAAACAATAGTAATTGGGGCCTAGTGTGGTTGTGTACGTGCGAGATACATACACTTTTTTTGATCATATTTCCTATTCCGCTATTCAATAAAAACCTTTGAGGATCAATTGAATTGCGGGATAGTCTGTGTCGGTACGTGTGAGAGAGATCCACCTTTCCAAGTTGTTGGGGTTCATCTCATACTTCTGAAGGTTTGAGGGTGCTGCCTGTTCCATACTCCCCCTACTCCTCATCTAGCCTTTTAGGGGTACAAACAATAGTAATTGGGGCCCAGTGTGGTTGTGTACGTGTGATATACATACACTTTTTTTGGATCATATTTTCTATTCCGCTATTTAATTTAACTGGGCCTCCATGCGAGACCTGTGTGCCTTGTTGCGCTGTTTTGAGTACTCCACCAACATGGCCAGTGGCAATGACGCCGTTCTCAGCTTAACTATCCCACTTCTATGCCTCCTTGAAAAAACAATTCGGGCGATGATGGAAGAGGATGTGGCACAGGATGAGGAGGAGGAGGAGGATGAAGAGGTAACATTTCCAAGGCTTTCAGGGCAGTCATTCGCAAGGGGCTCCGAGGGTGGGTTCCTGCACACGCAAACGCCAGGGACGCAATTGTCCAGCAGGGGCACAGTTCTGGAGGATGAGGAGGATGAGGAGGAGGAGGAGCTGGAGGAGGAGATGGAACCATGTTCACAGCAGGGTGGCACCCAGGCCAGCTCATGGCCATCACTGGTGCGTGGCTGGGGGGATACAGAGGACACGGACGATACACCTCCCACAGAGGACAGCCTTTCGTTGCCTCTGGGCAGCCTGGCACACATGAGCGATTACATGCTGCAGTGTCTCCACAACGACCGCCGAGTTGCCCACATTCTAACTTGTGCTGATTACTGGGTGGCCACGCTGCTGGATCCCCGTTACAAGGACAACGTACCGTCCTTAATTCACTCACTGGAGCGCGATCGCAAGATGCGCGAGTACAAGCGCACGCTGGTAGACGCCATGCTGCTGGCATTCCCATCTGACAGCGGGGCCACAGTGGAAGCACAAGGCAGAGGAGGAGGAGGAGGAGGTCGCCAACGCAACCAGGGCACCGCCAGCACCTCAGAAGGCAGGGTTAGCATGGCCGAAATGTGGAAAAGCTTTGTCAGCACGCCACAACAAACAGCAGCACCAGCAGCTCAGATGGAACGTCTTAGCAGGAGGCAGCATTTTACCAACATGGTGGAGCAGTATGTGTGCACACGCCTACATGTAGTGAATGACGGGTCTGCCCCCTTCAACTTCTGGGTCTCCAAATTGGGCACATGGCTTGAGCTTGCCCTTTACGCCTTGGAGGTGCTGGCGTGCCCTGCAGCCAGTGTATTATCTGAACGGGTATTTAGCACGGCTGGGGGCGTTATAACAGACAAGCGCAGCCGCCTGTCCAGAGACAATGTGGACAAGCTCACGTTCATTAAAATGAACCAGGCATGGATCCCACGGGACTTTTCCGTACCTTATGCAGAATAGCAATGGATACCGACCTTACCCACCCATTGTTCCATTTTTGCTCTTTCTCACTCTTTTGGGGTGTACCCTCATTTAAATTTTTTGAAAAGAAGCAGTGTTGGCTACCTCGTCCTCCTCCTCAGGGCCAGATTAATGTAGGGGCTATTGGAGCTGCAGCTCCAGGCCCCTACCTTTTATATAGGCCCCGGGTTGGCCATATTCACTGTTACCGCTCTTCTGTCACTTGTAAACACAGAAGTCTGGCTTCTATGCTCGCTTCCCCAGGCAGCACCCTCAGAACCTCCCCACACAGCGTGAAGGCCGGACAAGGAGGGACAGTTGGCGATGCATGGATGTGTTTATGGGCTTCAGAGACAGCATCCCATGTTGAATTAGGCATGCATGGCTGCACCCTTCCTCCTCTGGGTGCATGGCAAGGCACGGCCCTTAAGGCCCTTCAAAATCCTCAGCACCAAGCCCATGATGCTGTTAATCCGGCCCTGGTCCTCCTCCACCGCCGCTTCCACCTACACCGCCCATAGGTGTGCGCAGCCTATTGCATTAAGGTGTGCACCCCAAAGTTGAAATACACATGCATGTGTTTGCCAGCAGGGAGAGTAATGTATCGGGGCCATGTACCTGTAGGCAAGGAGAAATAGAGCAGAGCAGGTCCCAGGGAGATCTTTCCCATCTCCTCACTGGCAATGCTATGTGCCCTAGGTGATTAGGGTGTGCCCAGGCACACCCAGCACACCCTGTGCGCACGCCTATGTCACCGCTAGGCTTGTGACGGTATCAGATTTTCATGCTGCGATTAATTGATTAAGGTTTTGCCACGGTATACGGTATTATCACGGTATTCTATTATTAAATTTAAATTATTAAATTTCCACCTCACTTCAATTTCATTGCTGAATTTAGGGGCTTTGGTTCACTTATGCACATTATTATATAGTCAGTCAGTACAGACTCTGTGAACCAGGCCTAAAATAGGTCATCAAGCAGTGTCTGGCCTAACTGGTGATAACTGGTTCTGGCGCTCGGCTCCGATCCGATGGCCTGGTCATTAAGAGGGCAAATCCTTGTGGTCAAGAAGTGGTTAAACCTGAAGGAGGTGTTGTTTATAAATTACTTTACTATTGCTTTAGGCCTGGTTCACATGTATGCGGGTTGGTGGTTCACATTTGCACAGGCATAGCAGCCCATTGATTTGAATGGGCTGCTATGCCCTCATTTTCCGCAGAAAAAAGGTGCATGCAGCATTTTTTTAAAATTCAGTGGCCTTGAAATCCATCCTGCTTTTGCACCATGCGACTAACCTGCAGTTCCTGCTCTGGCAAGCTTTCTGCATTTTTTGTATACGTGGGCACGGCATTTAAAAATAAACAGTTTGCGTGTGCAGCAACGGCAGGTAAGTCGCATGGTGCAAAAGAAGGATGGATTTCATGGCCACTGCATTTTTTTAAATTCTGCATGCACCTTTTTTCAGCTGAAAACGCAGGCATAGCAGCTCAAGCCCATTCACATCAATGGGCTGCTATGCCTGTGCAAATGTGGGCCCCCAACCCGCATACATGTGAACCAGGCCTAAAGCAATAGTAAAGTCATTAATTGGTTAAACCTGCAGGAGGACCGGTGTTTTTATCTATTAATGACTTTACTATTGCTTTAGGCCTGGTTCACATGTATGCGGGTTGGGGGCCCACATTTGCACAGGCATAGCAGCCCATTGATGTGAATGGGCTTGAGCTGCTATGCCTGCGTTTTCAGCTGAAAAAAGGTGCATGCAGAATTTAAAAAAATGCAGTGGCCATGAAATCCATCCTTCTTTTGCACCATGCGACTTACCTGCCGTTGCTGCACACGCAAACTGTTTATTTTTAAATGCCGTGCCCACGTATACAAAAAATGCAGAAAGCTTGCCAGAGCAGGAACTGCAGGTTAGTCGCATGGTGCAAAAGCAGGATGGATTTCAAGGCCACTGAATTTAAAAAAAATGCTGCATGCACCTTTTTTCTGCGGAAAATGAGGGCATAGCAGCCCGTTCAAATCAATGGGCTGCTATGCCTGTGCAAATGTGGGCCGCCAACCCGCATACATGTGAACCGCCAACCCGCATACATGTGAACCACCAACCCGCATACATGTGAACCAGGCCTAAAGCAATAGTAAAGTCATTAATAGATAAAAACACCGGTCCTCCTGCAGGTTTAACCACTTCTGGATCGCAAGGATTTGCCCCTTTAAAGACCAGGCCATCGGATCAGAGCGCCAGGACCAGTCATCACCAGGTAGGCCAGACACTGCTTGATGGCTATATAATAATGTAATGTGGGCTGCTAGGCGTGTGTGTGTGTATATATATATTTATTAGAGCTGCACGATTCTGGCCAAAATGAGAATCACGATTTTTTAGCTTGGAATAAAGATCACGATTCTCTCACGATTCTCTGTGTAACAAAAAAAAAAAAAATTGGGATAACTTTACTGTTACGTTTTTTTTTTTTTTTTTATTCATTAAAGTCTAATCATTGCGTTTGAAAGACTGCTGCGCAAATACAGTGTGACATAAAATATTACAACAATCGCCATTTTATTCTGTAGGGTCTCTGCTAAAAAAATATATAAAATGTTTGGGGGTTCTAAGTACTTTTCTAGCAAAAAAAAAACTGATTTTAACTTGCAAGCAGCAAGTGTCAGAAAAAGATCCAGTCTTTAAGAGGTTAAACTTCCTTTCTCCCTGGCAGAGGGAAGGAAAAGATACAAATGTAATCATTTTTGTTTATAGTTAGGAGACTTAATGCTGAAAGGTGTTAGCTGAGTGAGTGAATGAGTCATCCAGCTCACTGAAATGTATCAATTCACAAGTCAGGCAGACTTGACAGAGAAACTCGGTATTTTAAAAATGCCACAATAACAATACCGTGGCTATGCAATACCGCGATATATCGAATTACCGAAAACCGGCATATGTCTAGTCACCGCCACATCCACCACCACCTCAACCTCCCTCCTACTCCATATGGGCCTCGTCCTTCAGAGATGAAGAAGAACATTGTTTTATTTTTCTGTTTTTTTTTGTTGTTTTAAGTTATTTCCCTATCCACATTTGTTTGCAGAGCACTTGCCATGCTCTTAATTACGTTTTGCTGCCATTTGCAGCACTCTAGCCCTTTCCTTTGGTGTTTTAGAGCCATTTTAGTGCCTTAAAGTTCGGGTCCCCATTGACTTCAATGGGGTTCGGTGTCCGGGAAAAGTTCGGTAAAAGTCCGGGACACGGACCCGGACTTTTTTTTAAAGTTCGGCCGAACCCGTCGAACACGGACATCTAGGTGTTCGCTCAACCCTATTCTATACCCAAGCTATACCAACTATCTCCTACTCTGTCTGCCTTTAGGCGATCCATAAACAAACATCTTTTCAGAGAGGTATATCCTGCCTCTAACTCATAAACTCTACTATCTATTTTCCATCAGTTTATTCCAAGCAGTTATTCCCTTTTGTATCACTTGACCCATCCTTAGAGTGTAAGCTCTAATCAGAAGGGCCCTCTTAAGGCCCGTACACACGATAAGAAAATATGAAGGGAAAATTCGTCCGACAACCGATCTGCCGATTTTCGGATTGTTAGTATGGTGCTTTCGACAGCCAACTCCGACTTTTCGGCTGACAAAATCCTGATGTGCAGGCTATAAAATTTTTGTGGTCCGTAATACAACGTCCGATTTTCGTCTCATTAGTACAGATTTAGACGGAAAAAAATCTTAAGAGCAAGACTAGGCATGCTCGGAGACGAAAGAACACATACAAAGCAATCCAACACATGACATCACTTCTGAAGTAGAATTCTGTCATACCGGAAAATTCGTATGAAAATAACCTCTTCACTTTCCACATCAGACTAGCATGCCACAAAAAATGGAGGACAGATCGTTCGATAATCTTATCGTGTGTACGGGGCTTTAGCTCTTTTGTATTGAATTGTATTACATCTGTACTCCATTTTGTAAAGTGGTGTGCAAACTGTTGGCTTTCTAAAAACACACTATGAAATGTCATCACTTCATGTGTCCTTGGAAAATATTAAGCTGTCTCACAAGATGAGCCCCTGTTTAAGATAAAAAATTATTCTACCCAATATATGGATTTCAAGTATCCTGGCTATCCAATGCAATCCTGTCTTTAGCAAGAATAAATTGGATGCGGATGGCAAGAACATGATAGAAAGTGCTAAACATCAAAACAAGGGTAAAATATAAGTATAATGATGTTATGGTGCATAGGTTGGGAGATAAGTTCAGGGACTCACAGTGAAATTTCCTCACCTTAGTTTATTGGCGTGGGGAGGGATTTGGTGCATGCAGTTCTCTTGAAAATTTGGGACTTGGAGGATTTGGTGCATGCAGTTCTCTTCAAAATATGGGTTTGGGAGGATTTGGTGCATGCAGTTCTCTTGAAAATAATGGATTGAGAGGATTTGGTTCATGTTGTTCTCTTGAAAATATGGGTTTGTGTAAATGGGGGGGGGGGGGGGGGTTAAAGAACCTGCCAGGTCCAGCTTATACTTAGGGAAAGTAAGACAGGTTTTCTAAGCTATCTGATTACTAGTTAACCATGACAGTGGATGATTAAGAGCATCTGCTAGCATGCACGGAAGATAGTTGCCCAATGCATATGTTTGTGGTCAAAAAGGAGCCTCTATTCTCATTGGTTTTAGGAACATTTACATTTTTTCTTAAATCGGGTGATATGCAATTAAGCTATTAATTTGATCTAGCATTGTGAAATGTCAGCAGACAGCTCTGTGATATAAGATAGCCCAGTTTTTGGATTTCTGTTCTAAAGGTCTAGGGACCAGGCAGATAAGGTGACTTGCTCGGGGTCATTTAAATTTCCTGCCTGCTCTACAAAACCAACCATGCAATGCATACACTCATACACAAAAGAGAAATTTCAAAGAGAATAAGATCTATGTGATAGGCTATTCTGGCTGAGTGCTAAAGGGTATTCTTCCCCCCTCCCCACACACACTAACTTTAATTAGTAATGAAGCCCCAAAACAATACTTTTCATTCATTTCTACGTACTTCTGAGACTTTTAGCAAATGTGTCAAAAGCACAGAAACATATGGTTCTATGAGCATGTACCTATTAAACATAACAAAACTGATTAGTACTGCGATGAATGTTTGCACATATTTAACATAACATAGAACTTATTTATTAATACTAGAGATGAGTGTCTTGGTTTGGTTTATGGGGAACGAATCTTGAATATCAATTCAGTTTTTTTTTTTTTTTGTTCAAGGCTTTTAGGCAAGAACTGTTAAACAAAAGGGCATGAGGAGTTGGGCACTGCCATGGGGGACATACAGCAATGCAAAAATACATTTTAAAAAATGTCATTCCATGGGATAGGGTCCGTCCTTTTATGTGACTTTGAGGGCAACATGGGGAAAAAACACCAATCCTTCCAATTACATGCTTTGGAGATTCCTTCAAGCTGTTGTGTAATAGAACAGTGCGATTCTGATGGACAATGTCAGCAACAGGGCAATCTGGCATCATATTATTAGCATGTGTAATAGATTATATAGAAAATTCTACTTTTGAAAAGTAATAAAGCTTAATCCCTCAACTTTGTACAAATTCTCCTGAGGTATAACAATTTGATTATAAAATTTGTGAGTTTAATTTTTCACAATATCATACTGTATTGTCTTACTAGTATAATAAACAGTCAAAACCACAACCCCACATTACCTGAACCCTTTTAATCCCTGTATCCCCAACTATTCCCAAAATATTCAAACTAGAGACTTTAAGTATGAGTTTGGTAGGCATTGGCATGTGTCGAAAGCACTTGAATAGGCAGCAAATTGAAAGACCTCTGTAGTGTGGACCTTTTTATTAGCTGCCAGCAGCACCATGGTTTGCCTTTGCCTGCAGCGTATCAACTATGGTAGAAGTAACAGCCATTTGGGTGACAACTACATAAGGAAACACCACCGAGCTTAGTTTGAGTAGCACCTCTATGAGACAATTTAAAAGGTCACATCCTTCTCATTCCTCAAACACACAAAGTAGCCCC
This sequence comes from Pelophylax lessonae, assembly GCF_965119305.1. Lineage (NCBI taxonomy): Eukaryota > Metazoa > Chordata > Amphibia > Anura > Ranidae > Pelophylax > Pelophylax lessonae. The sequence goes on from NC_138773.1 coordinate 191,604,876, forward strand.
CTTTTTTAGAGTGCAGCTAAAGCATCATTTTACTCCTTCTCTTAAAAGCTGCATAGTAGCCTCTTTATTTTACAATGCTGCTAATGCACAATTTTTTTCTTTCTCAAGGATGCACAGCAACATTTTAGGTTACGCGGTATTTGCGCAGCAATTTTTTAAACGTGTTTTTTTTTGAAAAAAAAAACTGTTTCATGAATTAAAACAAAAAAAAACCCACTAAAGTTAGCTAGATTTTTTTGTATAATGTGAAAGATGATGTTATGCGTAAATAGATACCTAACATGTCATGCTTTGAAATAATTTGATACTTAAAAAGGGCCGTAGGCAACGCTTTAAACATTTTTACAGTTTACCTGCTTACAGGTAAAGAAGAGGTCTTGGGCTATAATTGTTTTTCTCACTCTAACGTTCGCGGCGATACCTCACATGTGTGGCTTGAACGGCGTTTACATATGTGGGTGCGACGTACGTATGCCAGCACATAGGGACAGGGGCACTTTACTTTTTTTTTGTTTTTTACACTTTCCCTTGAATTTTTAAATTTTTTTTAGCACTTTTTTTCCTATTACAAGGAATGTAAAATCCCTTGTAATAGAAATAGGGCATGACAGGTCCACTTTTTTTTAGAAATCTGAGGTCAATAAGATCCCACATCTCTCACACGCTGGAAAGCTTGAGATAAAAAAAAAAAAAAATGATCTTGGCTTTCCAGTAGAGAACACAGCAGTATTTACAACTGAGTCATAATGTTAATAACCCAGGTAAAGTAAGGCGCTGTTAGAAATAATACAAATACTTGTGCAGAGTGCTCATACAGCCAAAGTGTCCATAATACTCAACCAACTGTGAATATCATACAAATAATACATCAATTGAACATAGAATTTCTGTATGTGTGATATAAGATCATTGATAATAAATTAAAGTCCATTAACATATCGTGCCAAGAATCTGTGATGATCTCCAGTTAGTGCACCAACAACCAATATCATGTGCTCCTCTTCAAAATGGCAAAGTGCTCCACCACATGAATGGAACAAATTGAAATGCTCACCAGAGACCCTCGGTCCAGGGGACCACAAAACCTTAAGAAGGATGAGGGAGCCCAAACAGCACAAGGTCCTTTCCACAGCAAATACTTTAAAATTCCACACACAAACCCCTCTCGGGTGGCCAATACCATAGATAGGAGGGTGAGGGAAAAAAAAAGCACAGATGATCGTGCAACACCGTTTTATTGAGATCCTTCAACAGAGATAAAAATATGCTTACATTGGCAGTACCCAAACTGGCAGCAGCTCAATTGGCCCTTATTTGCTCCTAGATCCGTTCCCACCTATAAGATGTCACTCCTCACTCCGATCCGCTGACCAGCGTGCATGTCACGGAGTGAAACTGGACATGACGTAAATGGTTACACAGGAATTGCAGAAAACAACCAAACATCAACGCATTTTGCCAACCACAAAGGTGTCTTCAGACGCTTTGCTATAGACAGGGCTATAATGATTATATTACCACTCTGGCTTGCAGTGTGCCAATTTTAAAATAATGCAGGAAGGAATCTGACTGGTTACTAGGGCCAATACATACAGTTCATATTTTACACATTACTGCCTGTCTTGCCTACAAACACATACATATGCTCTCTCTCTCTATCTTTCTCTCATAAAATTATCTCTTTGGCCACAAAAGTACCCATTTCTTTTTTCAGTCATTAATGTCCCAGGTTTCTGTAGACATTTCACATTTCCCAAAGTTTGTATTTTATAAAGAACTCCCTTTAGAAGGTGTCATATGATGTTGCATAGCATCCCTGCATATACAGAGTAGTCTCCAGCCACATATACAGCAAGAGTGGGATATGAAGCTGTACATTTTGGCAGTAATCAGAAAACAGAATGTCCTAATGATGCAATTTTTAAAATAAGAAGACGTGTGCAATGCAAATTCCCCAACCCCATTAAAGATGTAATTTACTGTGCCGGCAAATTAATTGAAATATATCCTGTTACATGTGTCCCCAGTAGAGTCTGAAGGTAATGTCAGGACACACTATTGTGCATATGGGAAAAAGTATGGTCTGACATGTAATCAACCATTTGAATGACTGTTGAGGTTTGGAGGGGCGATCCTCCTCTCGTCTCAAGTGTTGCTGCTTGGAATAGACTGGTTTTGAAAAGTCTGATTCAACAGAATATGTGAAGACATGTGAGAGGGCCGTTACAGAATATTGACGCAATTATATCAGGCTATTATGTGTGCTATACTAGGTGCTCTAAAATTAGAGGTGAAATAGGGGTTACAGCAGTTGTAAAGGTGACCTGGAGTGATGGGGAATAAGTGTGTGCAGTATTCTCCTGCTATCACTAACATTTCCAGCCTGCTGCCATTGCCCCCACCATCACAACACATTGCCTACAGGTTTACTGCTACTACTGCTATTTTTCCACATAGCTGCCAGTCTCCAATGGGGTTTCCCATGAAAAAAGTTTTGCTTTTAGTCCTACTTCAAAGGCTAACTCCATTTTTCCCTTTCTCTTTAAATAATTTGTTTAGGCCAAGCTGGCCCAAATGAGCAATTTCTATGTAGCATCAGTTACATACTGTAAGTAGCGCTGTGTTTCGGCAGTGGTATGGGGACCGCCTGGCTGCTGCCGAATGAAATTAAGTCGAGTGAAGAGCTTCTCAGTCATTAATAGGAAGCCTTGAATTTTTTTCAGTGAATACAAGGCTTCCTCTGATTGGTTGATGTGGAGAGACAAGCAGATAACGGATCTCCACCTCAGCCAATAAGAGAAAGCAATGGATAAAAAAACCAAGGCTTCTTGTGAAAGGCTGAAAAGCTCTCAGCCCAACTCAATTTAGTTTTGGTAGCCGGCAGGACACCCCTCTACTGCTGCCAGAACACAGCCCTGCATGTTGATGCTACATACAGTCTATACAGCCCTAACAGCGGCTGAAGCAATTAGTAAAGGAAATAGGCTAGCTTTGCCCAAATCACTATTTAAAGTGAAAGGAAACATGTAGGTTGGTCAGCAGTGAAGTGAGAACCTTGGTCCTCGGACCCTCCCACCCACTCCTACATGCTTTATAGGTCTTTAGAAGTGAGTTTCCCACTAAAATGTGCCTTAGGCTGTCATCCTGCAAAGGAGATGCCATCATCTTTTCGTAGGTCAAGTAATGCATTGTCTTGCTCTCAAGAGAGGGTTGGCAAGTTGGAAGCATAAAATGACTATAAATCACTGCAATGTAACAAGGCTGGATGCTCCTGAAAATCTACATCTGAAAACACTAGTCAGCCAATAATAGGATCAGCTGTCTTCAGGCATTTGGCACTTTTCTTGAAGCAAATTACTGTACATTTGCCTGTAGAAAAACACAAGGCTATGTGACTGCACAAATGTGTTACAATAAATAATGTCTTTTTTTCTTGAAGTGTGTGACCAAATCTGCATATTTGTAAAACATTACTTACAGGTTGGAAACATTCCTATTTCAGGGATGATAGATGAACCGTTGAGCTATTCCCAGGATCTGTTTTCATCCAAAGCATTTTTTCATAGCCAGTGTAACACCTAATAACCAATTTTCGCACTTGGCATGTGACTATAAATTATGTGATATGCACTGATGCTTGGTACATGTCATGATACAGCCAACTTTTATTAGTTAAAGTTTAGTTCTGTTGAATAAAATGTTGCTGTATTCCTCTTGCTTCTTTTTGAAAAAGACTTTGTCACCAACTTAACAATTGCAAGTAAAAAAACAGAAACATCTAGTACCTAAATGCTTACTTGAATTATTTTTTCTTTCCAAAAAATTGTTTTTACTCACTTGCAATCTGCCCTTTAAGCCTTTGTTGTCCTCTTTGTGTTTTTTTTGCACACCTTAGAAAAGAAATCAAGCCTTAAGATTGTATGCACACGTAAAAGGACAATGAACGTTGATACACAAAATTTTTCATTGACGAAGCTTTGGTGACAGGTTGTCCGTTTAGATATAAACATTAATAAGTTAATTTTAGACAACTGTGTGCTTCCAACCTTGTGGCAATAGTTTGGGGAGACCTTTTTCTCTTTCAGCATGAGTGTGCCCTGTGCACCTCCACCTAGCCAGCTTCATAGAGAGAATTTGATATGAAGGAACTCCAGTGGACTGCTCAGAGGCCCATACTTCAACTGATGAGCAGGTTGCATATCAGATTTTGTTGCTCACCTAGCCAGCTCCATGGAGAGAATTTTATATGAAGGAACTCCAGTGGCCTGCGCATAGGCCTGACTTTAGCCCATGAGCAGGTTGCATACCAGATCTTGTTGCTCACCTAGACAGCTCCATGGAGAGAATTTTATATGAAGGAACTCCAGTGGCCTGCACATAGGCCTGACTTTAGCCCATGAGCAGGTTTCATACCAGATTTTGTTGCTCACCTAGCCAGAATCATGGAGAGAACTTGATATGAAGGAACTCTAGTGGCCTGCGCAGAAGCCTGACTTCAACCCATGAGCAGGTTTCATACCAGATCCTGTTGCTCACCTAGCCAGCAACATGGAGAGAACTTGATATGAAGGAAATCTAGTGGCCTGCGCAGAAGCCTGACTTCAACCCATGAGCAGGTTGAATACCAGATCATGTTGCTCACCTAGCCAGCAACATGGAGTGAATTTGATATTAAGGAACTCCAATGGTCTGCACAGAGGCCTGACCTCAACCCATGAGCAGGTTGCATACCAGATCTTGTTGCTCACCTAGCCATCTCCATGGAGAGAATTTGATATGAAGGAACTCCAGTGGCCTGCGCATAGGCCTGACTTTAGCCCATGAGCAGGTTTCATACCAGATCTTGTTGCTCACCTAGCCAGCATCATGGAGAGAACTTGATATGAAGGAACTCTAGTGGCCTGCGCAGAAGCCTGACTTCAACCCATGAGCAGGTTGAATACCATATCCTGTTGCTCACCTAGCCAGCAACATGGAGTGAATTTGATATGAAGGAACTCCAATGGTCTTCGCAGAGGCCTGACCTCAACCCATGAGCAGGTTGCATACCAGATCTTGTTGCTCACCTAGCCATCTCCATGGAGAGAATTTGATATAAAGGAACTCCAGTGGCTTGCACAGAAGCCTGACCTCAACCCATGAGCAGGTTGTATACCAGATCTTGTTGCTCACCATCAGTACCCAATGCTCTTTTTGTTAAATAGGAAATCTCTTGGATGAGGAAACAAACAATTATAGTGAAAAAGGTTTAGAAATTCTGGCAATGCTTTTATTGCTGTCTGTGCCTTCAAGTTAGGTGACAACTGCACCCCATTTGCAACACATGAACAGGAAATAAGGGGAAATATCCAAAAAGGGTGTAACAGAAGGAAAAACCTGACTTGGCTGAAATTGTAACTCTTCATCACTGTATTCTTAAGAACAGCAACAAAAACGATTGTTTTAAAATTACCATTTTTCGCCAATAAGGCAAAGTTAAATGGTTTCTATGTGATGAGATTCCTGTTTTGATATCTATTTTCATACTTTTGTAAAACAATCCTGGCTACATACAGCACAATGTCACTACTTGGCAATATCATGGTTTGTTGTATGTGTTATGTGTACATAATGCTGTTTTTTTGTTGTCAAGTAATTGTTTACTCAATGAGGAATCATCTAACTCTTCAGAGCCCTAATGTCCAAACTGTGACCCTTTGGCAGTGTTTGTGTACCCCGTGGGAACCCTGCAGAGAGTAGTCTGTGTTTTCATATTGCCCTTTAATAGCAGTGATCTCTAGTAGTCTCATGTAATGTTTCCCAAGTCTAGAACAGTCTCCTGAAGCATGTCCCTAGTCACCCAAGACTCCTATAGTATGTTTGCAATCTCTAAGGCCCCATTCACACCTCAGCATTTTGTAGCTTGAAGCTCAAAGCTCCAAAGTGCTGGAGGAGAAAAAAAATCAAGTTTTCTCTATGGAGATGGTTAACATCTCAACTCGAAGTCACCTAAAGCCAAACACCCGAAGTTCAAAAACGTTCTAGAGCAGATAGAGCAGCAAAAGGAATGGAAACCTGCCATTCACGAGTTTTTGTGCGCATTTGCGTATTTTGTTGGTAGCTTTTGCAAGATTTTCTGCTCAAATGAAAACATTAAAAAAAATAAATAGTAATAATATATAAATAAATGAAAAATAAATACATAAAAAGTAAACATTTTCATGAATAAAAAAATAAATTAATAATATGTAATAATACATAAATAAATAATAATTGACCCCTAACCTTAAAAAATAATAAATTATTATTATTATTATTAATAATAATAAACACCCAAACCTGAGCAAAAAAATAATAATAATAGTAATTATTTATTTATTTTGTGTTAGGGCAATTAGGTATTTATTAATATTATTATTATTATTTTTTTAGAGGTTAGGGGTTAAGGCTAGCGGTTAATTATTTATTTATTATTACTAAGTATTCATTTATTGAATTTATTTATTATTTATTTTTGATTATTTCTATTTATTTGTGTTAATTTTTACATTTATTTATTCATTTATTATGATTAATAATATTAATATTATTAGTAGTATTACCACCCTAACAAAAAAATATAAATAAATAATAAATAACCCTAACCCCTAATCCTAACCCTAAACCCAACTCCTCATCCTAACCTTAACCTAACCTTAATTCTAACCCCTTACCCTAACGAAAAAAATATTAATAAATTAATAATAAAAAATAAATTAAAGCCAATGGAAAAGCTACAAAAGCTGAAATACCTAGCAACAAATGATGTAACAGATAATAGTTTTCTTTATTGGCTAATTAAAAAATGCCAAAGATCAAAAATGCTTTATAAAAACAAGCCAAATTAGCACACCAAATGTGCAAAAAAAGCCGGAAAACTGCTCAAAGACCATACGCTCAGATGTGAATGCAGTCTAACAATAACCTGCAGCTACACTCTCTGTGCATCTCTTGTAGCACGCCTGTCGTTTTGACAATCTCTGTTGTGTGTGTGTCAGCAGTCTATGAAGGTTTCATGTAGCAATATTCACTGAATATCACTTATGGCCTTTTTTTTATATCAGAGGCTGCACTATGTCAGGAGAGTTGACCACTACTGCTTTGAAGACTTTAGAGAATGTAACGGACCCACACGTTCTAGGCACCCCCTGGCTGAACCTATTTGGGGTAGAGGGAATGTCCGTGATCAGCTGAATTTCGTTTTTTCTCAAACACCATCTTTCTTTTTTTGAAAGTAGCAGACACAAGAATCTGCTAAATACCCAAATACCCACTCTCTTCTATAGGAACAAAAGTACATATTCACCCAGTGCTAACATGCAGGGGTGTACCGCAAGGTTTCATAAAATTATTAAAGTCAGTAGGTAGCGTTATGAATTGATCATTCAGCTTTTTTTTTTCTGAATTACTGTATCATTCTACCGTTTATCTGCTATTACTATCCCATTCCAATTACACTGTGTTCTAGGGATTTTAATTCTTGAAATATATTTAAAAGTCTTCCAATCCTTAGTCACCTTTAAAAGTGATGCTTGAACTAGTAGAATGTGGTTAGATATTGCAAAATAATTAGGGTTATAAACTAAGGACACTTGAAAAGTCATATGTATTTTTTATTAACTTAATTGTATATCTTTATAAATTCAGTTCAGGGTTAAAAAAGAAAACCTACTTTTTTAAATTATACAGCTGATTATGGTGCCAATTTTACCATTATCATGGCTTGGCAATGTCTTGGGGGCTTATGTTTTGAGAATCCATTAATATAATAATGAATTATGTAGGTCCAAACCTACATACTTTTTCCAATGTTTTATTTCTCGTCAAGCTAAAGGGCTCCGTCTTAGTCAAAGAAATAAATAAATAAAGACTGTATATGTTGCAACCCCAGCAGACTTATAGTTGCTTGGTATCCCTATAGGAATAACATGATATGGTATAATGTTCTAAAGGTCATATGCATCTTTAAAAAATTTCATTAGCTATTAGTGCTTTTTGTTAATTTTGCAGCCAAAGAATGTTGGAGTCCATGCAGACATGATAAATTCAATAAATCATGCTAGAATGTTAATGGTGTAGAACCTTGGAATAGATCCGCAAGTAGTGTCTGCCAACAGATACATTTGACACCCAATGGAAATCAGAGAGTGAATCACTATAAAAGACTGCAAAGAACAAGAAATAACAAGCTGGGGTGAACACATGTTTTGTATGCTTGTTTTGTTGTCATCCTATTACAATAAAATGATTGCAGTTGACTTATTACACGGTACACCCTACAAAAATCACACAAACTATTTAGCGGTTCATAAGATAAACTTTCTTTCTTTCTAATAGACATGGAAATTTGGCATGGCTGGAACCCCAGACCGTTTTCTGAACTACCATGAATATTTGTAGTACTAAGAAACATTGTTTTAAATTATTTAAATAATATGTTTAATGCATATATATTTATATAATGTATTTCTTTATTATGGTCAGAACTAATGAAAATGATAGCTGCATGGTCAGGTGGAGACCAGCAAGAGGATTGGCTTCATGGAGTTGGTCTTCAATACCAGACCTGGCATGTTGAACCATAAAATTAGGTAACTTTCACTCAGTGTTAGATCATCACCTTTACCAAAAATCAATGTATTCTTCAACCTTTGGGCGGAGGGAGGGAGATGGGCATGAAGGGGTGGGGTTGGGAGAGAGGGCGCAAAATTTTATATATATATATTTTTTTTATTCCCTAGAGTTGGGCTTTAATAATAATAATAATAATAATAATAATAATGTAATAATAATAATAATATCAATAATGTAATAATAATAATAATATTAATAATGTAAACCAGAATTACTTTATTTTAAATCTAACAATAAATGGTCATTGAAGTGCAACCCCCCCCCCCCCTTGCTAAGGGATCCAGATACAACTTAATTCCATAAAAAGTCAGCCTGGCAATCTAAAATGTACCCAACATGATTTCGGTGGGGGTCCAAAAAAACACCCCCTTTATCAGGGCTTGATTGGGAATTAGGGAAAGGGAGATTAGAACACCTAAGAGTAAAAAAGAAAGACAAACACAAATTTTGGGTTGTACCCAGAACAAGAATTGAGGGGACATCTTTCAATTGGGACACTAGTTCAGGTGACCCTGGTGACAACTAGGGTTTCCCTCGATTGGGATACATTTCCCCTGGCTTTCTGTGTTGGCTAAGGGACATGAAGTAAAGGGAAGTCAACCTTCACTTGGGGACACAGATGGCAAGAAAATGTAAAGGGGTTATAATGCTCACCTACTCTATCCAAAATAAAAAAGTTTTGCCTTAAGTTCTTCTTTAAGAACTTTATGTCATGCTACTCATACTGCTGTAATTGCTGCTATAGTATACCTGCTATAAAGATTTTCTGCTCTCTAGTTCTTCTCTGTTACTCTTGCACTTAGCTCATTAGCAGTTGTTTAGAATGTTTTAATATTTGAAACAATGGAGATTAGGAAGACAAAGGACAAATCCAGCATTAATTTGCAAGTCAGTGGTCACTCATGGAAACCCACACACTTCATTACTATCAATGAATATTCACCAACTGACATACAGGATCATTTAATGAGGCCTTTCACACAAAAACTTCATGCAGGATTTCATTGTGGCATAGTTTCAAGTGAAAGTCTCTGAATATCTGAGCACAAGCAAACCCAGAGAAAGCAGATGTCAAAAAGTTTCTTTACTAAAAACCTCTGGGAGAAAAGAAAATACAATTTAACAAAAGAAACACTGCTTTGAGTGACATATTGGCCCACATTTGGGTCACCCAAGAGGCTGTAGTGATGTTTTACTTGCTTTGTCAATAGCTCCACCTTACACATTTATATAGTTGATAAAACATGTAAAATAAAACTGATGAAATACTTTCCTTTAACCAACACAGGGCAGACTTTTGCAATCAAATTTTGGAATAAAAAAAAAAAGTGGGGTGGTAAATTTAGCAACAATGGGGTCACTGCACAGAGCCTGCACCCTATTATTACATATCTCATGCAATGTCACCCTTTAGACTACCCAAAAACAAGAGATGATTGTTGCCTAAACCGGTCAAAGTTACAATGACTATCTAATGTCAATAATCTTTCATAAACCTACATAAACATACCCGAACCCACAATGTTAGAGATAGGTAATGCTGTCCCTTATTTTGTTTTTTATTATTATGTATTATTCATGAGTTTTAAGTATGTTCCAATGATCTCTAGGGCAGATGTATTTAAAACAAACTGTAAACAGTGTTGTTAATTATAATGACACAGATCTCATCATGTGTTATGTGCATAGTTCCACATGGTAAAGGCTTCTTGAAATTAGCATAGTAGGCCTAAGTATAGATAAACATATTTTAATCTGTGCTGATACATGCCTATATTGTGCTAAAGGTTATGTATATTGTGTTTGTTATAAACCCTGAGAAAAGGGAGGAAACCCCCTGAAACATGTTTGTTTTCCTTGAAACCTTCAATAGATATTCATCACTGTCCGAAAAACTAGTGTTTTTATTATTTTGGTCACTTCTTTGAATATTGGTATCGCCCTCCTTGCTACAGTAAAGTGCTCGTGATTGTGTTCTTTTACTGAGTAAAGTTACAGGAGTAAGTGCCTTCCAATTATTTACTAAACAACTTATCACGCAAAATAATGTTCCTAAGATCTTACAGATGAGTAGGGTTGAGCGGACACCTAGATGTCCGTGTTCGACGGGTTCGGCCGAACTTTAAAAAAAAGTCCGGGTCCGTGTCCCGGACTTTTACCGAACTTTTCCCGGACACCGAACCCCATTGAAGTCAATGGGGACCCGAACTTTAAGGCACTAAAATGGCTCTAAAACACCAAAGGAAAGGGCTAGAGTGCTGCAAATGGCAGCAAAACGTAATTAAGAGCATGGCAAGTGCTCTGCAAACAAATGTGGATAGGGAAATAACTTAAAACAACAAAAAAAAACAGAAAAATAAAACAATGTTCTTCTTCATCTCTGAAGGACGAGGCCCATATGGAGTAGGAGGGAGGTTGAGGTGGTGGTGGATGTGGCGGTGACATAGGCGTGCGCACAGGGTGTGCTGGGTGTGCCTGGGCACACCCTAATCACCTAGGGCACATAGCATTGCCAGTGAGGAGATGGGAAAGATCTCCCTGGGACCTGCTCTGCTCTATTTCTCCTTGCCTACAGGTACATGGCCCCGATACATTACTCTCCCTGCTGGCAAACACATGCATGTGTATTTCAACTTTGGGGTGCACACCTTAATGCAATAGGCTGCGCACACCTATGGGCGGTGTAGGTGGAAGCGGCGGTGGAGGAGGACCAGGGCCGGATTAACAGCATCATGGGCTTGGTGCTGAGGATTTTGAAGGGCCTTAGGGCCGTGCCTTGCCATGCACCCAGAGGAGGAAGGGTGCAGCCATGCATGCCTAATTCAACATGGGATGCTGTCTCTGAAGCCCATAAACACATCCATGCATCGCCAACTGTCCCTCCTTGTCCGGCCTTCACGCTGTGTGGGGAGGTTCTGAGGGTGCTGCCTGGGGAAGCGAGCATAGAAGCCAGACTTCTGTGTTTACAAGTGACAGAAGAGCGGTAACAGTGAATATGGCCAACCCGGGGCCTATATAAAAGGTAGGGGCCTGGAGCTGCAGCTCCAATAGACCCTACATTAATCTGGCCCTGAGGAGGAGGACGAGGTAGCCAACACTGCTTCTTTTCACAAATTTTAAATGAGGGTACACCCCAAAAGAGTGAGAAAGAGCAAAAATGGAACAATGGGTGGGTAAGGTCGGTATCCATTGCTATTCTGCATAAGGTACGGAAAAGTCCCGTGGGATCCATGCCTGGTTCATTTTAATGAACGTGAGCTTGTCCACATTGTCTCTGGACAGGCGGCTGCGCTTGTCTGTTATAACGCCCCCAGCCGTGCTAAATACCCGTTCAGATAATACACTGGCTGCAGGGCACGCCAGCACCTCCAAGGCGTAAAGGGCAAGCTCAGGCCATGTGCCCAATTTGGAGACCCAGAAGTTGAAGGGGGCAGACCCGTCATTCACTACATGTAGGCGTGTGCACACATACTGCTCCACCATGTTGGTAAAATGCTGCCTCCTGCTAAGACGTTCCATCTGAGCTGCTGGTGCTGCTGTTTGTTGTGGCGTGCTGACAAAGCTTTTCCACATTTCGGCCATGCTAACCCTGCCTTCTGAGGTGCTGGCGGTGCCCTGGTTGCGTTGGCGACCTCCTCCTCCTCCTCCTCTGCCTTGTGCTTCCACTGTGGCCCCGCTGTCAGATGGGAATGCCAGCAGCATGGCGTCTACCAGCGTGCGCTTGTACTCGCGCATCTTGCGATCGCGCTCCAGTGAGTGAATTAAGGACGGTACGTTGTCCTTGTAACGGGGATCCAGCAGCGTGGCCACCCAGTAATCAGCACAAGTTAGAATGTGGGCAACTCGGCGGTCGTTGTGGAGACACTGCAGCATGTAATCGCTCATGTGTGCCAGGCTGCCCAGAGGCGACGAAAGGCTGTCCTCTGTGGGAGGTGTATGGTCCGTGTCCTCTGTATCCCCCCAGCCACGCACCAGTGATGGCCATGAGCTGGCCTGGGTGCCACCCTGCTGTGAACATGGTTCCATCTCCTCCTCCAGCTCCTCCTCCTCCTCATCCTCCTCATCCTCCAGAACTGTGCCCCTGCTGGACAATTGCGTCCCTGGCGTTTGCGTGTGCAGGAACCCACCCTCGGAGCCCCTTGCGAATGACTGCCCTGAAAGCCTTGGAAATGTTACCTCTTCATCCTCCTCCTCCTCCTCATCCTGTGCCACATCCTCTTCCATCATCGCCCGAATTGTTTTTTCAAGGAGGCATAGAAGTGGGATAGTTAAGCTGAGAACGGCGTCATTGCCACTGGCCATGTTGGTGGAGTACTCAAAACAGCGCAACAAGGCACACAGGTCTCGCATGGAGGCCCAGTTATTGGTGGTGAAGTGGTGCTGTTCCGCAGAGCGACTCACGCGTGCGTGCTGCAGCTGAAACTCCACTATGGCCTGCTGCTGCTCGCACAGTCTTTCCAGCATGTGCAAGGTGGAGTTCCACCTTGTGGGCACGTCACATATGAGGCGGTGAGCGGGAAGGCCGAAGTTACGCTGCAGCGCTGCCAGGCGAGCAGCAGCAGGGTGAGAACGCCGAAAGTGCGCACAAACGGCCCGCACTTTCTGCAGCAGCTCTGACATATCGGGGTAGTTTTTAAGGAACCTCTGCACCACCAAATTCAGCACATGCGCCAGGCAAGGGATGTGCGTCAAACCGGCTAGGCCCAGAGCTGCTATGAGATTTCGCCCGTTATCGCACACCACCAGGCCGGGCTTGAGGCTCGCTGGCAGCAACCACTCATTTGTCTGCTGTTCCATGCTCCTCCACAACTCCTGCGCGGTGTGTGGTTTGTCCCCCAAACAGGCAAGTTGTAAAACTGCCTGCTGTCGTTTACCCCTGGCCGTGCTGAAGTTGGTGGTGAAGGTGTTACGCTGTCCGGATGAGGAGGCGGTAGAGGATGAGGAAGCGGAGTAGGAGGAGTTAGGAACAGGAGGCAAACTGAAGCGCCCTGCAATCCTCGGTGGTGGAAGGACATGCGCCAAATTGCTATCCGCCTCAGGCCCATCCGCCACTGCATTTACCCAGTGTGCCGTTAGGGAGATATAACGCCCCTGACCGTGCTTACTGGTCCACGTATCCGTAGTTAGGTGGACCTTGGCACAGATGGCGTTGCGCAGTGCACACCTGATTTTTTCCCCCACTTGGTTGTGCAGGGAAGGGATGGCTTGCCTGGAAAAGTAGTGGCGGCTGGGCACGACGTACTGTGGGACAGCCACCGACATAAGGTTTTTAAAACTGTGCGTCTCCACCAGACGGAATGACAGCATTTCAAAGGCCAATAATTTTGAAATGCTGGCATTCAGGGCCAGGGATCGCGGGTGGGTAGGGGGGTACTTCCTCTTCCTCTCAAGTGTTTGGGAGATGGAAAGCTGAACGCTTCCACGGGACATTGTGGAGATGGTTGTTGGTGACCCAGGTGGTGGTGTTGCTGACAGATCGTCTGTTTGCGGGGTGGCAGGTGCCGGTATCACTACAGATGTGGCTGGAGCGGCCGAGACTGCAGCAGAAGAGGAAGCAGGATGAGCCAGAGACGTTTCTTGGTTTTGAAGGTGTGTACTCCACTGCAGCTCGTGCTTTGCACTTAGATGCCTGATCATGCAGGTTGTGCTCAGGTTGAGAAGGTTCATGCCTCGCTTCAAGCTCTGATTGCACAGGGTGCAAACCACTCGTGTCCTGTCATCAGCACATTTTCTAAAGAACTTCCACGCTAGAGAACTCCTTTGAGCTGACTTTGGTGCGCTCGTTCCCTTGCTGCGTTGGGCAGTAGCGGGCGTAGTGTCTAGGGCACGGCCGCTCCGCTTCTGCACCCTGCTCCCTCTTCTGCTGTGCTGGTGGCTCTGTGCGACCACCGCCTCTTCCTCCAAACTACTCAGTTCACCTGCATGACGTTCATTCCATGTGGGGTCGAGGACCTCATCGTCCTCCACATCATCTTCCACCCAGTCTTCACCCCTGCCCTCCTTGTCGGTCTCCACAATGCTGAACGCCGCAGCAGTTGGCACCTGCGTTTCGTCATCATCGGAGACGTGCTGCGATGATCCTTGCATGTACTCATCTTCTTGAGGAATAAGTGGTTGGGCATCGCTGCACTCAATCTCTTCCACTTCTGGGGCAGGGCTAGGTGGATGGCCCTGGGAAACCCTGCTGACAGAGTCCTCAAAAAGAATAAGAGACTGCTGTATGGCTTGGGGCTCAGACTGCTGGCCTGATTTGCAAGGGGGTGAGGTGAAAGACGGTTGGACATTGGCTGCAGGTGCCAACTCTGACCTTTCTGCAGTAGACTGGGTGGGAGACAATGTGAAGGAACTGGAGGCACTGTCAGCAGCAAACCAATCTACTATCGCCTCAACTTGTTCTGGCCTCATCACTTCTAGGGGCGTTTGATGCCCTACCAAATACTGATGCAGGTTCTGTCGCCTACTCACACTTGAGGAAGGTGTTTCACTTGTGCGTGTAGCTGGCACAGATCGACCATGTCCTCTCCTTGCAACAGGAGCTCTACCAGCAGCACCACGACCCAGGCCACGGCCCTTATTTGACGGTCTCCTCATATTTCTGTAATTTAAGATCTTGCCCTAGAAAGGTTTTTATTGAATAGCGGAATAGAAAATATGATCCAAAAAAAGTGTATGTATATCACACGTACACAACCACACTAGGCCCCAATTACTATTGTTTGTACCCCTAAAAGGCTAGATGAGGAGTAGGGGGAGTATGGAACAGGCAGCACCCTCAAACCTTCAGAAGTATGAGATGAACCCCAACAACTTGGAAAGGTGGATCTCTCTCACACGTACCGACACAGACTATCCCGCAATTCAATTGATCCTCAAAGGTTTTTATTGAATAGCGGAATAGGAAATATGATCAAAAAAAGTGTATGTATCTCGCACGTACACAACCACACTAGGCCCCAATTACTATTGTTTGTACCCCTAAAAGGCTAGATGAGGAGTAGGGGGGGTATGGAACAGGCAGCACCCTCAAACCTTCAGAAGTATGAGATGAACCCCAACAACTTGGAAAGGTGGATCTCTCTCACACGTACCGACACAGACTATCCCGCAATTCAATTGATCCCCAAAGGTTTTTATTGAATAGCGGAATAGGAAATATGATCAAAAAAAGTGTATGTATCTCACACGTACAGAAACACACTAGGCCCCAATTACTATTGTTTGTACACCTAAAAGGATGGATGAGGAGGAGGAGGAGTATGGAACAGGCAGCACCCTCAAAGCTTCAGAAGTATGAGATGAACCCCAAAAACTTGGAAAGGTGGATCTCACACGTACCGACACAGACTATTCCGCAATTTAATTGATCCCCAAAGGTTTTTATTGAATAGCGGAATAGGAAATATGATCAAAAAATGTGTATGTATCTCACACGTACAGAAGCACACTAGGCCCCAATTACTATTGTTTGTACACCTAAAAGGATGGATGAGGAGGAGGAGGAGTATGGAACAGGCAGCACCCTCAAAGCTTCAGAAGTATGAGATGAACCCCAAAAACTTGGAAAGGTGGATCTCACACGTACCGACACAGACTATCCCGCAATTTAATTGATCCCCAAAGGTTTTTATTGAATAGCGGAATAGGAAATATGATCAAAAAAAGTGTATGTATCTCGCACGTACAGAAACACACTAGGCCCCAATTACTATTGTTTGTACACCTAAAAGGATGGATGAGGAGGAGGAGGAGTATGGAACAGGCAGCACCCTCAAAGCTTCAGAAGTATGAGATGAACCCCAAAAACTTGGAAAGGTGGATCTCACACGTACCGACACAGACTATTCCGCAATTTAATTGACCCCCAAAGGTTTTTATTGAATAGCGGAATAGGAAATATGATCAAAAAATGTGTATGTATCTCACACGTACAGAAGCACACTAGGCCCCAATTACTATTGTTTGTACACCTAAAAGGATGGATGAGGAGGAGGAGGAGTATGGAACAGGCAGCACCCTCAAAGCTTCAGAAGTATGAGATGAACCCCAACAACTTGGAAAGGTGGATCTCTCTCACACGTACCAACACAGACTATCCCCCAATTTAACTGATCCCCAGAGGTTTTTGATTAAATAGCGGAATAGAAAATATGATCCCAAAAAAGTGTATGTATATCACACGTACACAACCACACTAGGCCCCAATTACTATTGTTTGTACCCCTAAAAGGCTAGGAGTAGGGGGGAGTATGGAACAGGCAGCACCCTCAAACCTTCAGAAGTATGAGATGAACCCCAACAACTTGGAAAGGTGGATCTCTCTCACACGTACCAACACAGACTATCCCCCAATTTAACTGATCCCCAAAGGTTTTTGATTAAATAGCGGAATAGAAAATATGATCCCAAAAAAGTGTATGTATATCACACGTACACAACCACACTAGGCCCCAATTACTATTGTTTGTACCCCTAAAAGGCTAGGAGTAGGGGGGAGTATGGAACAGGCAGCACCCTCAAACCTTCAGAAGTATGAGATGAACCCCAACAACTTGGAAAGGTGGATCTCTCTCACACGTACCAACACAGACTATCCCCCAATTTAACTGATCCCCAGAGGTTTTTGATTAAATAGCGGAATAGAAAATATGATCCCAAAAAAGTGTATGTATATCACACGTACACAACCACACTAGGCCCCAATTACTATTGTTTGTACCCCTAAAAGGCTAGGAGTAGGGGGGAGTATGGAACAGGCAGCACCCTCAAACCTTCAGAAGTATGAGATGAACCCCAACAACTTGGAAAGGTGGATCTCTCTCACACGTACCAACACAGACTATCCCCCAATTTAACTGATCCCCAGAGGTTTTTGATTAAATAGCGGAATAGAAAATATGATCCCAAAAA
Source organism: Pelophylax lessonae (assembly GCF_965119305.1). NCBI lineage: Eukaryota > Metazoa > Chordata > Amphibia > Anura > Ranidae > Pelophylax > Pelophylax lessonae. Next base: position 191,622,435 of record NC_138773.1, read on the forward strand.
AGTGTATGTATATCACACGTACACAACCACACTAGGCCCCAATTACTATTGTTTGTACCCCTAAAAGGCTAGGAGTAGGGGGGAGTATGGAACAGGCAGCACCCTCAAAGCTTCAGAAGTATGAGATGAACCCCAACAACTTGGAAAGGTGGATCTCTCTCACACGTACCGACACAGACTATCCCGCAATTCAATTGATCCTCAAAGGTTTTTATTGAATAGCGGAATAGGAAATATGATCAAAAAAAGTGTATGTATCTCGCACGTACACAACCACACTAGGCCCCAATTACTATTGTTTGTACCCCTAAAAGGCTAGATGAGGAGTAGGGGGGGTATGGAACAGGCAGCACCCTCAAACCTTCAGAAGTATGAGATGAACCCCAACAACTTGGAAAGGTGGATCTCTCTCACACGTACCGACACAGACTATCCCGCAATTCAATTGATCCTCAAAGGTTTTTATTGAATAGCGGAATAGGAAATATGATCAAAAAAAGTGTATGTATCTCGCACGTACACAACCACACTAGGCCCCAATTACTATTGTTTGTACCCCTAAAAGGCTAGATGAGGAGTAGGGGGGGTATGGAACAGGCAGCACCCTCAAACCTTCAGAAGTATGAGATGAACCCCAACAACTTGGAAAGGTGGATCTCTCTCACACGTACCAACACAGACTATCCCCCAATTTAACTGATCCCCAAAGGTTTTTGATTAAATAGCGGAATAGAAAATATGATCCCAAAAAAGTGTATGTATATCACACGTACACAACCACACTAGGCCCCAATTACTATTGTTTGTACCCCTAAAAGGCTAGGAGTAGGGGGGAGTATGGAACAGGCAGCACCCTCAAACCTTCAGAAGTATGAGATGAACCCCAACAACTTGGAAAGGTGGATCTCTCTCACACGTACCAACACAGACTATCCCCCAATTTAACTGATCCCCAAAGGTTTTTGATTAAATAGCGGAATAGAAAATATGATCCCAAAAAAGTGTATGTATATCACACGTACACAACCACACTAGGCCCCAATTACTATTGTTTGTACCCCTAAAAGGCTAGGAGTAGGGGGGAGTATGGAACAGGCAGCACCCTCAAACCTTCAGAAGTATGAGATGAACCCCAACAACTTGGAAAGGTGGATCTCTCTCACACGTACCAACACAGACTATCCCCCAATTTAACTGATCCCCAGAGGTTTTTGATTAAATAGCGGAATAGAAAATATGATCCCAAAAAAGTGTATGTATATCACACGTACACAACCACACTAGGCCCCAATTACTATTGTTTGTACCCCTAAAAGGCTAGGAGTAGGGGGGAGTATGGAACAGGCAGCACCCTCAAACCTTCAGAAGTATGAGATGAACCCCAACAACTTGGAAAGGTGGATCTCTCTCACACGTACCAACACAGACTATCCCCCAATTTAACTGATCCCCAGAGGTTTTTGATTAAATAGCGGAATAGAAAATATGATCCCAAAAAAGTGTATGTATATCACACGTACACAACCACACTAGGCCCCAATTACTATTGTTTGTACCCCTAAAAGGCTAGGAGTAGGGGGGAGTATGGAACAGGCAGCACCCTCAAACCTTCAGAAGTATGAGATGAACCCCAACAACTTGGAAAGGTGGATCTCTCTCACACGTACCAACACAGACTATCCCCCAATTTAACTGATCCCCAGAGGTTTTTGATTAAATAGCGGAATAGAAAATATGATCCCAAAAAAGTGTATGTATATCACACGTACACAACCACACTAGGCCCCAATTACTATTGTTTGTACCCCTAAAAGGCTAGGAGTAGGGGGAGTATGGAACAGGCAGCACCCTCAAACCTTCAGAAGTATGAGATGAACCCCAACAACTTGGAAAGGTGGATCTCTCTCACACGTACCAACACAGACTATCCCCCAATTTAACTGATCCCCAGAGGTTTTTGATTAAATAGCGGAATAGAAAATATGATCCCAAAAAAGTGTATGTATATCACACGTACACAACCACACTAGGCCCCAATTACTATTGTTTGTACCCCTAAAAGGCTAGGAGTAGGGGGAGTATGGAACAGGCAGCACCCTCAAACCTTCAGAAGTATGAGATGAACCCCAACAACTTGGAAAGGTGGATCTCTCTCACACGTACCAACACAGACTATCCCCCAATTTAACTGATCCCCAAAGGTTTTTGATTAAATAGCGGAATAGAAAATATGATCCCAAAAAAGTGTATGTATATCACACGTACACAACCACACTAGGCCCCAATTACTATTGTTTGTACCCCTAAAAGGCTAGGAGTAGGGGGAGTATGGAACAGGCAGCACCCTCAAACCTTCAGAAGTATGAGATGAACCCCAACAACTTGGAAAGGTGGATCTCTCTCACACGTACCAACACAGACTATCCCCCAATTTAACTGATCCCCAAAGGTTTTTGATTAAATAGCGGAATAGAAAATATGATCCCAAAAAAGTGTATGTATATCACACGTACACAACCACACTAGGCCCCAATTACTATTGTTTGTACCCCTAAAAGGCTAGGAGTAGGGGGAGTATGGAACAGGCAGCACCCTCAAACCTTCAGAAGTATGAGATGAACCCCAACAACTTGGAAAGGTGGATCTCTCTCACACGTACCAACACAGACTATCCCCCAATTTAACTGATCCCCAGAGGTTTTTGATTAAATAGCGGAATAGAAAATATGATCCCAAAAAAGTGTATGTATATCACACGTACACAACCACACTAGGCCCCAATTACTATTGTTTGTACCCCTAAAAGGCTAGGAGTAGGGGGAGTATGGAACAGGCAGCACCCTCAAACCTTCAGAAGTATGAGATGAACCCCAACAACTTGGAAAGGTGGATCTCTCTCACACGTACCAACACAGACTATCCCCCAATTTAACTGATCCCCAGAGGTTTTTGATTAAATAGCGGAATAGAAAATATGATCCCAAAAAAGTGTATGTATATCACACGTACACAACCACACTAGGCCCCAATTACTATTGTTTGTACCCCTAAAAGGCTAGGAGTAGGGGGGAGTATGGAACAGGCAGCACCCTCAAACCTTCAGAAGTATGAGATGAACCCCAACAACTTGGAAAGGTGGATCTCTCTCACACGTACCAACACAGACTATCCCCCAATTTAACTGATCCCCAGAGGTTTTTGATTAAATAGCGGAATAGAAAATATGATCCCAAAAAAGTGTATGTATATCACACGTACACAACCACACTAGGCCCCAATTACTATTGTTTGTACCCCTAAAAGGCTAGATGAGGAGTAGGGGGAGTATGGAACAGGCAGCACCCTCAAACCTTCAGTATGAGATTGTGTTCACTGTACCCCACAAAGATTGAGTTCACTGCACCCCACAATGATTGTGTTCACTGCACCCCACAAAGATTGTGTTCACTGCACCTCACAAAGATTGTGTTCACTGTACCCCCCAAAGATTGTGTTCACTGCACCCCACAAAGATTCTGTTCACTGTACCCCACAAAGATTGTGTTCACTGCACCCCAAAAAGATTGTGTTCACTGCACCCCAAAAAGGATGTTGTTCACTGCACCCCAAAAAGGATTTTGTTCACTGCACCCCAAAAAGGATGTTGTTCACTCCACCCCAAAAAGATTGTGTTCACTGCACCCCACAAAGATTGTGTTCACTGCACCCCAAAAAGATTGTGTTCACTGCACCCCAAAAATGATTTTGTTCACTGCACCCCAAAAAGGATTTTGTTCACTGCACCCCAAAAAGGATGTTGTTCACTCCACCCCAAAAAGATTGTGTTCACTGCACCCCAAAAAGATTGTGTTCACTGCACCCCACAAAGGATTTTGTTCACTGCACCCCAAAAAGATTGTGTTCACTGCACCCCAAAAAGGATGTTGTTCACTGCACCCCAAAAAGGATTTTGTTCACTGCACCCCAAAAAGATTGTGTTCACTGCACCCCACAAAGGATTTTGTTCACTGCACCCCACAAAGATTGTGTTCACTGCACACCAAAAAGGATTGTGTTCACTGCACCCCAAAAAGATTTTGTTCACTGCACCCCAAAAAGATTGTGTTCACTGCAGCCCAAAAAGATTGTGTTCACTGCAGCCCAAAAAGATTGTGTTCACTGCAGCCCAAAAAGATTGTGTTCACTGCAGCCCAAAAAGATTGTGTTCACTGCAGCTCACACACAGAAAAATGGATGTGGATCACTGACACCTGCCTATCTCCAATCCCACACCACACAGCAATATCGATTGTAGTTTGTAGAACACAGTTTCCCTAAAATTCAGCAGACTCTGTCCCTAACAGGATTGAGAAGAGATCGTAGATCAGGATTGAGTGCAGATTCACCCCACCCCCCACACAGCAATATCGATTGTAGTTTGTAGAACACAGTTTCCCTAAAATTCAGCAGACTCTGTCCCTAACAGGATTGAGAAGAGATCGTAGATCAGGATTGAGTGCAGATTCACCCCACCCCCCACACAGCAATATCGATTGTAGTTTGTAGAACACAGTTTCCCTAAAATTCAGCAGACTCTGTCCCTAACAGGATTGAGAAGAGATCGTAGATCAGGATTGAGTGCAGATTCACCCCACCCCCCACACAGCAATATCGATTGTAGTTTGTAGAAGACACTGACCCTATATAATTCAGCAGACTCTATCCCTAAAATGCCTACAACTCGCCCTGCCTAAACACTCCGACCTGTCCCTCAATTCTATCCGGACACAAATGGTTTTTTCCTGCCTATCTTTCCCTAATCAGCAGCCAGCACGTTGATGTGTGCTCTGTCCCTGAATCTAAGCAGCATAATGACGCCGCTGCGGCTGCCTCGAACTTATAAAGACTTGGTCACATGCTTCAGACGGCCAATCACAGCTACTGAGACATTTGCAGGCATGGCTGGGATGGCGTAAGGCACACCAGTTAAACGATTGTTGATTGGCTGTTGAAAGCCCGCCATGAAAAGAGCGCCAAAGCATGCAAAACCCGGAAATAAAACGACCGAACACGGATTTTTACCCGAACATACAGTAAAGTGTCCGTGTCCGTGTTCGGGTACAAAAAATCCAATTATTCGGTACGAACACGAATAATACAGTCCGTGTTCGCTCAACACTACAGATGAGTACTGCTCTCTGAAATCGTTGGCCATCCTCATTCCACCTCTTCCAACTCTAACACAACCACCTCCAAATAACACAAGAATGATTTCTCTACATGGTAAAACGTTGCTTGCAATTAATAAAACAAATAATTCACTGTAATAAACCTATAATGCAAAACTCATCTCTATAACAAAAAAATTATAAATCAATTAATACCAAAATAATATCAAAAGTGAAAGTCCTTTCAACATATAGTTGTGAAAAAAGTGCTGTGCTCTGTCACAATATCGGCTCAGAAAGATGTGCCGTGCTCTGTCACCAGCAACAATATCCACTCAGTGCCACCAAGTCACCACATGTTTAAGTGAAGATCCCCACTCACCGAATGGTGTTGACCCCTCTGTTTAATAACAAATGAGGTCAAAATTGCTTGGTGATCACCCAGCGGTCTATCCTCAAACCGCTCTAGAGTATCCTCTCCTCGTGGTGGTATGTGATGTGTCTCCAGTGGCAAAAAGAATAATAATAAAAAAAGAAAGAGAAGGAAGGCCTTCTCATAGCGTATAAATGTCTTAAATTTATTGATAAAAACATCCGTTGTAAGTACATACACTTAAAATGCTCCAAACATAGGCATCCATCCACTCCGGTTAAAGCAGGAAGCCGCTAGGCATCCACATTCATTCCACCTACACCGTAAGTTATACACCATGTGTTCCACTTTACGCGTTTCTTCATCACATGACGTCTGCAGAAGCTGGAAATCACAGTGCATGCCCGAATCCTTTATGCGATCCCTTAACATTGCGATACCACCCTGTCCCCTTTACAGGGATTATTAAATACACATATTAAAATGGCAGTTATGGAGTTCCTTTACCTAGCCACAAAATTGGATAATTATAATAAAATACTCGACTTTTAAATAGACGATACAAGCATTTACAGAGCCTTACCCACCCCATTATACTGTCCTAATGTATGGCTGCCATCTTGTGATTGGGAAATGTATTGCATATGGAATAAGTACTGTACTCCAAACCAATATCGACCAATGACGACCAATGCAGGGGGGGTGAATACAATGCAAAAAAGGTTAAAAACATGGGGACTATCAAAAAATCTGAATGTATATGGATTAATTATAAAACTCTAAAGCATGTATTGTCTTCCAAAATAAGTAACTCTTGGCTGACAAACCTATGTGTTAAGCTAACAAAACATTATGTGACTTGTTTTGCTGTATGCAATATAGGAATCCCACTTAACCATAGAATTTGATCATAAAAATTTACCCTAAATATATAGCTAATATCATACACTCCCCCATCTGAATTCTAATATAACCCAAATTTTATAGAAGAGAAGAACCCTTTGTGGTCAGAAATGTATCCAGCTTTTTGGGGGGGTCCTGTACATTATGCACCAGCCTATCTCCCAGGTTTGGTGCTCTACGGTACACAAACCATGGTCTACTGAGTAAAATACCTGCTAGTATGTTATCCCATAACAAGATTAGCTAGTGTTTACGCATCACTTTTTTCAAATACTCGATGATGATTATTATATGTAGTCTGTAAGAAAAACAATAGTTTGATCTTCTTCCTCCCTAGGTTTATCCTTTAACAACTCTATCCTGTCTAAATTCTGTACCTGTTGTTTTATCTCTTTGAGGGATTGATCATTGTATCCTTTCACCTTAAATCTATCAATAAGCAGATCAGCCTGATGATTTAAATCTTCCCCATCTTTACAATTACAACGGAGGCTCATGAATTGCCCATTAGGTATTCCCCCTATCCACCTAGCGTAGTGGCAGCTGTGCGTTGGGATATTCCTGTTGCGGTCTGTTGCCTTGAAAAAGGTTTTTGTATACAGTTGGTTTTCTTTCATATATATTACCAGACCTAGAAATTTAATTTGTTCACAATCTTAGCCCCCCGAGAACGTGATACCATATGCATTGATGTTAATTTCCTCTAGAAAGTCTTTTAGCCCTCCTTCCGTACCTCTCTACACGATGAACACATCATTGATGTTTATAGATATATACATATTCGCCAGCACACCATAGATCTTGAAAAGCAGTCAGAAGAAACTTTTTATTGCAAAAGGACCACATCAGGAAAGTGCAACGTTTCGGAGTCATGCAGGACCCCTTCGTCAGGCATGTGAAGTGTTAACAGTGAGCAGAGAATATATGTGAAAATACCACCAATCAAAACAATGGAAAATTGTGACACCCCCCTCCTCTGACATCATGTTCCCGCCTATGACCGTTTAATAAAATAATCCTTTGAACTGTAATTAATGTAGTAGTAACATATGAGTAAAACTATATATTCATGGGGGACCCCCAGTGGATATGCAGATGTTTAATCAACATGTACCGATCAGGTACATCACCAGGATGTATACCAAAAATCTCCTCTCTCTGGCATCGGGACACAGCGTCCCCGTTGCCAGGTGACGCTTCCTAGGGCCATCATTGATGTATCTTTTGTAAAGCGCCAGTTCCGGTCTTTATTTACTGGATATTTCCGTCTGCTCCCATCTACTGAGGAAAACATTCGCCACACTTGGCGCATACTTTGCCCCTGTAGCAACACCTTTATGCTGATGATAGAAACCCTCTATCATGCCAGAAATAATTGCTACTCATAGCAAGGGCCTCCAATAGAAAGGTTTGTTGTGTTATCTCCAAGTCTGATGTTTCTTTAAAAGCCCACTTTACTGCTCTCAAAGCATCATTTTGGCTAATGTTTGTGCAAAGCGAGTCCACATCAACAGTGGCCAAGATGATGTTCTCTTCCATATGGAAATCTTCTAAAATATGAATTAATTGTTTACTATCTCTAAGGTATACTGGATACTGTTGTGCTAGGGATTGCAAATATTTGTCCAAGTATTCCCCAAGTCTCGAGAAAAGAGAGTTAACCCCACTAATTATGGGACTACCCGGTGGTTGTACCTGTTTTTTATGAAACCTTAGGGACCTGGTAAATAACTGGCAATTTGGGAGCCTCTGGCATGAAATATCTATACTTCCTTTTATTTAGGATGCCCTTTTTATGTGCATTTTTCAATAACTCTTTGTATTTTGCTTTATATTTATTAGTGGGATCCTGTTTTTAATTTTTCATAAGTTGTAGTGTCACCAACCAATCTGTTAAGTTCCCTATTATAGTTATCTTTACTTAAGATGACTATCCCCCCCCCCCCCCCCAGGGGGGCAGATTACAACATCTTTTCTGTTTTCTAATTTTCTAATGCCTGTCCATATGTCTCTTTAAATTCTCTTATGCTTTTTATCTATTTGTTTAATATCCTGTTCCACCATCAACTTAGAAGTCTCAATAAAATGGTTGCATGGACCCTTTGGATAAAAAGTAGAATTGTTTCTAAGGCCGCTATGTTTTTACATAGAGCTCCCACTAACTATTGGCACATTGTTAGTAAGAAAATGTTTAATGTTCAGTTTGCATATAAACTTTTGTATATATGTTCCAAACTCATAACATGTCTTATTTGGGGCAAATTTGAGTCTCAAATCTAAAGCTCTTCATTAATATTCTGAAAAAACTGCTCCACTCAAATGAAAGATGCCCTGTCCTAATTCTCTTGCTTCCTTTTTGCTGCAGCCTCCCCTACACCCTTTCTATCTCTTCCCAAATCTCCTTCTCTTTTTGGTGGAGGTGAGTGGGGATATTGCCAGTTTCTCCCCCGTCCTCCTCTCCCTCTCCTGAAGGTGGAAGGGTCCTTCTGTTGGCAATTTCCCTTCTTGGTGGAATGGGAGTTCAGTGTGCCAAATTGTTTGGATTCCCATTGCCTTTTTCTCATTCAGAGGAAAAAGCCCTAGACTCCATTATTACATTCTCTCAATTTTCCTATCACTTGTACACAATATTACATTGGTAGTCCCCCATATCTTTTTGATACTTTAAAATGTATTTGTCTTGAGTATCCTTATCCATTTTATCCAAAAACTCTTTGAGCTCTTTGGATTTATCTTCATATTCTGCTTTGTCTATATGGGGGATTTCATTTCTCCTTCAGATTCTTTATTGTATCATTGATTGTAGACAGTTTATTTTTTTAATCGGGCGCAATAATGTCTAATAATTTCTTTCTACTAGGTTTAAAAAACTGGTACCATTCCTCCTCCAAATCTTTCTCTTCCATGCCATCATTGGGTGCAATGTCCCACCTCAGTCTCCTGGGAGTGATGTTATCTTTAATGTATTTTTCTAATGTGAGTATATCCCACCATGTGCAAATTTGTTCATACATTGAATTTTTAAGCACTTAAAGGTTTGTTTCATATCCCTATTTTGTGTAATGTGCCCCCCTGAAAAATACTATCAACATCTACATTCTTATTAGCAACAAAATTAAAAATATCTATAGCTGCGTGAAGTGACAATCTGTTTGGATACAATTAATAGAATTCAAACGCTTGTGCCACCTTTGTTACTTTGTGCAGCTGCTGTCCCAAAACAATTGGATTTACAAGTCCTCCAAATAACACACAAGAACTTTCTAGCCCATCTACAGTATCTGAGCTTTAAAACGTCCTTATTAAACTGCAGCAAGAGTCCTTGTTACCCTTTACACCATAAGTCCTGTGGGTCTTTTCAGACTTTTCTTGAAGTTGTTTGGCTAGTCCTACTAGTAACAGGATTAGCAAAAAATAAAATGACTTGACAAACACATTGCTTGCATTGCTCTTAAGTAACCGAATACACAGGATAAGAGAACCTATGTGTTTTAATTTTAACGTCTAATAAATATAATTTTCAATCTGGCTTCAACAGTCAAAATGTTACTGAAACCCATGAGTTCTGGGGTTTCCCCTACACTTGTTACCTATAATACTTAATATAATACACCTATACACCCATACCTAGAAATTAAGGTGTGATTCATAGTCAGATCTGTAGGAAGTATATACCAAAGGAGAGGGCAAGAAGGAAGAAGGAAGTGCCACCATTTATCTTGCGAGAGATGGCAATTGGGACATTTTTTTTAAACTACCTGACCAATTTTTCCCCAAGACAGTAGCCAGCTAACTGCATCTGGGACAATCCAGGACAGGGCATTTTTTCCATGATCCAGCCAGGCAACTATCATATAATGTCTTTATGTTACTATACTGTCTGAGCAATGAGTACTTTTGTACAGAAGCTCAAACTGCAAGGGGGATCCACATACTTAAACAGGTTAAAAGATATTTGGACCCAAACTTCCTTCACTGACCATCTGAGCTGCTCTGCATTGGAATCAGAGCGCAGTGCCCATTTATACCAGTGGTATGGAATGGGGTCAGTGGTGTTGGTAAGATCATAACGCTGGATCCTGATGGTGCTTTAAAAGGAAATAAGTGAATTTTGAGATGGGTCAGAATACAGAACCTAAAGAGCAGCTGAGCTGTTCTAGCAGGGAAAACATGTTGGTGTTTTGTCAGTTCCCAACAGACTCCAGCCAGGTGGCACAATGGGAAGAAGGAATGTGCATACAGAAGTACAATGCTGATCTTTAAAATCAAAACCTTTGGTTTGTACAAGGATTCTCTGTCATATATGTTCACTACTGTACAATCCCAAAGTTTGAACCAAATAAGTAATAGCAAACACCTGCAAATCCTTCTTTATTCAACAATGATAACCATCTTCTCTCCAGATCTACCGTCTTTCCAATAAATTGCATACACCAAACATACACTAATACATTATTGTAAGTCCTGTTCAGAGAACTGCAATGGACTCTTGAGGCATAAAACAAATGTTAAACAGAATGTCTAATCTTTTCAAAAAATGTTTTAGATGTACATTAAAACAGATTAGTTTGATATTAGTAATCTTACCAAAGCATGGTAATATAAAAAAATAAAACAAAACCTTGTTCATTATTATTATTATTAAGTGTAACATATTCGCATACTAAGGCCAGCCATACACGGAGCACATTTCTTTCCTGCAACCACAGGCAGTGTTGATGTGGGAATCCCTCCTGCCCGGCCATTGTCTTCTTTCAGTATATACTGCCAGCCGCTATAGCAGCTGCTAGCAATAATGGGAAGTAAACCCAGCAGGCTGATTATACCTAAATGGATCGATCAATCAACTTGGTACAATCATCCTTGGTACATTCAAATCTCAGCTGGTTCCTGCTGAACCCGCCAAGATTGGAACCATGTTTGGCCTGCCTTAGGCTCTGCTTCCTGCTTTGCAGTTCTATACAGTAGTTGTGCTGTACTGCTCTTTCCCAAAATTGAAGACTACAGAGTGAATTTTAAAAAAAAAATTCAGAGCTATTCATACTGTAAAACACTGCATGTTCATACATTCTGGACGAATGGGGGCACATATGAATGTTATTAGAAAAATGTTCTCCAGATTGACTGTTTTTCTTCATACATAATAGAGCAAATCAGAAAAATACCAGGTTATGGTCAATAGATGGAACTGATGATCACAGCAAATAAGCTATTTTTCTTATGATCACCAGCTCCATCTAGTGGCCATAATGCAGTATTTTCCTGATTTACTATTTTCTGTATGAAGAATAACATTTGACCTGGAGAGATAGCCTAATACATTCACTTTTGCACCCATACAAAACAAATGTACATGCAGTTTCACGGGAAAAATAGCTCTGCTATTTTTTTTTATAAATACACCCTATGAGTCAATCGATTCATTCAGAGCAATTCCCTCTGCTGCGTGTACGTTATTTTAAGATATATAAAGCAGCGACTCTAGTAGCTGATCTACAAATTCCTAGATTTAAATAAGAAAAATAAAGAAGAGCAACCAAGTATGTGAAAGTCACATAAAAAAACACTTATATATATTTTTTTCGCTTTTTTTTAGAGTCGGGAAAGGTTAAAACCCCTGTCAGTTCATTTTATGATGTTTGTGTGCCATTGGGGAAATTTCCCTTTGAATTCCTGTCCCAGAGACACAACAATAAGTTAGAGGAAATCTCCCAAAGTGAGTGGAATTTCACTCTTAAAGTGGTTCTAAAGTCAGAAGGTTTATTTGCATTCAATGCATTAAGATAAAAAAAACCTTCTGTGTGCACCAGCTCCCCTCAGCCTCCCCTAGTACTTACCTGAGCCCATCTCAAATCAGCAATTTTGCACGAGAGCCTTGGCTGTTCCGGACTCTACCTCCTTATTAGCTGAGACAGCAGTGGGACGCCATTGGGTTCCGCTGCTGTCAATCAGTCAGTGAGCCAATGAGGAGAAAGAGGGGGCAGGGCCGAGCCATGGCTTCATGTCTGAATAGACACACCCAACAGCAGCTGCTTGCTGTATGGGGCACTCAGCAGGAGGGAGGGGCCAGGAGCACCGGTGGGGGACCCGAGAAGAGGAGGATCTGGGCTGCTTTGTGCAAAACCACGGCACAGAGCAAGTGGGTATAACATGTTAGTTATTTTTAAATTTAAAAAAAAGACTTTAGTATCACTTTAAGCTGCACATATATTAGTAAATGTTTTTAATTGAACTTTCTTTTGAAAATTTGTATAAACATTTTTATGAAAATGCTCAGTCCATTCAATGAATTGACAAAATTTTTTTTTGCTTTTAACATTCGATTTTGGAATTAATGAACTTTCCTAAGTCAAAAACCACATACAGTACACTGTGAGAAATGTGTTCGCTTGAGAAAAATGTTACATCCTGCTCATTTGGGTTCTCTTATCACTATGGTCAAAAATTAATGTCGAATTGACAATTTGAAAATGTAAATTAACTTTCTTAAAAGGAAACTTTTTTAACTAAATTCTACTAGTGTATTGCCAGTTTGACAGTTTTCCAAGGAACACATGTTCCCATTGGAATATTTGAATCTACTTCTTGTTCTGGGGATAACTCTAAAATTTTGGGTTTCCTTTCACTTTCTTTCTCAGTGGTAGTGGTTACCAATATAGTTAACCTTTTCAGCTCTGGAAGGTTTACCCCCCTTAAAGACAGGTCATTTTTTGTGATACAACACTGCGTTACTTTAACTGAAAATTGCACGGTCATGCGACACTGTACCCAGATAAAATTTATGTCCATTTTTTCCCACAAATAGAGTTTTCTTTTGGTAGTATTTAATCGCCTCTGCTGGTCCTATTTTTTGCACTGACTGACAATATTGAAAAAAAACAAACAAAAAAAAAAAGCAATATTTTTTGCTTTCTGCTATAATACATTCCCAATAAAAAAATAAAAAAAATAAAATGTCTTCATCAATTTTGGCCAATATGTATTCTGCTTCATATTTTTGGTAAATAAAATCGCAATACGTGTATATTGATGGGTTTGCGCAAAAGCGGCTACAAACTATGGTATATTTTTTCTATTTTTTTTTTTTAAACTAGTAATGGTGGTGATCAGCGACTTATAGCAGGACTGCGATATTGCGGCGGACAAATCAGACACCTAACTGCCACTTTTGACACTTTTTGGGGACCAGTGATACCAATACAGTGTGCAGTGCTAAAAATTTTGCACTCAGAAACAGGAGAGGAATAGGTGGCGCTGCCTAGGGGGAATGTTTTGATTAGGCCTGGTGAACTACAACCAGGAGCAATAAATTATAACAAATGGATTATTGTGTAGAATGTGTGAGTACCACACATGATAGGATGCTACATAACTAAAAATATATTCCTCATGCAAAATGATAATATTTATAAATAATTAATAAATAAATAATTAATACATCAGAAACTAATATGTATATACAAAAAGTGACATGTGCTGAAGGCTCCATGCACACAGGGCGTCATAAAAACGTGCTCAAAAGCTGTTTACTTAACGCCGGGAAACAGCAGCTGTAAAAACGTGCTTTCAGTAGCTTTTTCAATTAGCGTTATTGCACGTTTGGCCACAGTAGCTGTTAGCAGCGTTTTTTCTGCCTCCATTCAAAATCAATGGTTCCCTATTGATTTGAATGGAAGTCGCACCGCAGGTCGGATCAGGGTGATCCGACTTGCGGCGCGACTTGCGCTGTGAGAATATTAAGGGGGAACTCCACGCCAAAATGGGAAAAAAAAACGGCGTGGGGTTCCCCCCCAGGTTCCAAACCAGGCCCTTCGGGTCTGGTATGGAATTTGAGGGTAGCCCCACGCCGTTTTTTTTTCCCATTTTGGCGTGGAGTTCCCCCTTAATATTCTCACAGCGCAAGTCGCGAGTTTCCCATTTTGGCGTGGGGTCCCCCCAAGATCCATACCAGATCCTTATCCAAGCATGCAGCCCGGCATACCAGGAAAGGGGAGGGGACGAGCGAGCGGCCCCACCCCCCCTGGATCATACCAGGCCACACGCCCTCAACATGGGGGGGGGTGTGGGTGCTTTTGGGCAGGGGGGCTCTGCACCCCCCCACCTCAAAGCACCTTGCCCCCATGTTGATGAGGACAAGGGCCTCATCCCCACAACCCTGGCCGGTGGTTGTGGGGGTCTGCGGGCAGGGGGCTCATCGGAATCTGGAAGCCCCCTTTAACAAGGGAGCCCCCCAGATCCCAGACCCCCTCCCTATGTGAATGGGTATGGGGTACACTGTACCCCTACTCATTCACCACATGAAAGGCAGTGTATGGAAATAACGACAGGAGACGTTTTGGAAAGTTTATTAAAAATCTTCATCCGGCTCTTCTTGTCTTCTCCTCTCCGGGGGTCTTCGGCTGTCTGCTCCTCTCCGGGGTCTTCTGCTCTTTTGCTGTCCGCCCTTCTGCTGTTCTCTCTTCTTGTCTTCTCCCGGGGTCTTCTGCTGTCCGCTCCTCTCTGGGGTCTTCTGCTCTTTTGCTGTCCGCCCTTCTGCTGTTCTCTCTTCTTGTCTTCTCCTCTCCGGTCTTCTGCTGTCGGCTCTTCTTCTTCCTCCGGTCCTCCTCCGACGAAGTCTCCGACGATTATGCTGGTCTCTGCAGCTTATTATATAGCCATTAGGGGCGTGGCCGCCAGATGACGTCATCGGGAGACCACGCCCCCTTGTGTCACATGTGACGTCACATGTGACACAAGGGGGCGTGGTCTGCCGATGGGAACCATTGATTTTGAATGGAAGAAAAAAAAACGTATAACGTGGCTTAACGCACGTTAAGCCACGTTATTCAGCCTTTAGCAGCGTCAGACGTTTTTACAGCTTGACGCTGCAGCTCCAGAACCCACAATTCCTGAGTTTTTTTTGGAGCTGTAAAACGCCTATGCTACTTGGAGCTCCTAAAAGCTCTATGTGTGCATGAGGCCATAGAATAACATGGATGGGCGTTCTGCAGCTGCAAAAAAAAACGTCTGACGCTGCTAACAGCAGCTCCAAAAACGTCCAGTGTGCATGAGGCCGAAGGGTGAAAAAGTGTTAGTGAACACTGCAAAGGACTCTATTGCACACAATAGAGAAAAGAATAGAAAGAATAGATAAAGAAATTAGTAAAAATTCTAATAAATGTGTATATATAAATAAATCCTAGAGAAATAAATTAGTTAAAAATAGAAGTAATCAATAAAAATACTCCATTGAAACTACTTCAAAAAGTGACTTAGTGCTGAAAGGTGGTAGGTAGGGTTGAGCGAACACGGACTGTATTATTCGTGTTCGTACCGAATAATTGGATTTTTGTTACCCGAACACAGACCCGAAAACTTTACTGTATATTCGGGTAAAAATCCGTGTTCGGTCATTTTATTTCCGGGTTTTGTATGCATTGGCGCGCTTTTCATGGAGGGCTTTCAACAGCCAATCAACAAGCATTTAACTGGTGTGCCTTAAGCCATCCCAGCCATGCCTACAAATGTATTAGTAGCTGTGATTGGCCATCTGAAGCATGTGACCAAGTCTTTATAAGTTCGAGCCAGCGCCGCTGCGTCATTCTGCTGTGTAGTTCAGGGACAGAGCACACATCATACGTGCTGGCTGCTGATTAGGGACAGACAGGCAAAAATCATTTGTGTCCGGATAGAATTGAGGGACAGGTCGGAGTGTGTTAGGCAGGGCGAGTTGTAGGGCATTTTAGGGCGAGGCTGCTGATATTTAGGGTCAGTGTTCTACAATCGATATTGCTGTGTGGGGGGGGTTTGCAGTGACCGATCTTATCAATCCTTTTAGGGAGAGGCTGGAGATAGGCAGGTGTCAGTGGTCCACATCGATTTTGCTGTGTGTGGGGTGCAATGAACACAATCTTTTTTGGCCACTGAGGAGGAGGGAGAAAAGTCTTTTTCTATCAGTCACTGTGTGCAGCGTTTTTCCTTCAGTGCTGTGCTGTGCTGACTGTGATCATACACTGCTGTGTTCAGTGTTCACATGTGCTATTATTGAGAGATTTCAAAAGTTATACACTTTTTTTTATTCCACTATTCAATATACACCCTTGGGTTAAAAAAATTAAATTGTGGCATAGTCTGTACTAATCTAGTTAAAAATTACAAACTTAAAAAGGGGAATTTTTTTTTCACTCCATAGCCTGCAGCAGAGCTGGTCCACATCGATTTTGCTGTGTGTGGGGTGCAGTGAAAACAATCTTTTTTGCCCACTGAGGAGGAGGGAGAAAAGTCTTTTTCTATCAGTCACTGTGTGCAGCGTTTTTCCTTCAGTGCTGCTGTGCTGACTGTGATAATACACTGCTGTGTGTGTTCACATGTGCTATTATTGAGTGGTTTCAAAAATCATACACTTTTTTCTATTCCACTATTCAATATACAGCCTTGGGTTAAAAAAGTTAAATTGTGGCATAGTCTGTACTAATCTAGTTAAAAATTACACTTAAAATGGGAATTTTTTTTTTTCCCTACATAGCCTGCAGCAGAGCTGAATGATAAAAGACACTGCTGTTCACATGTGCTATTGATAAATCACACCAATTTTATATCATATTTTCTATTCCGCTATTCAATAAAAACCTTTGGGTATAAACAATTAAATTGCGGGATAGTCTGTGTTGGTACGTGTGAGATACACCTTTCCAATTTTTGGGGTGCATCTCATACTTCTGAGGATTTGAGGGTGCTGCCTGTTCCGAACTCCTCCTACTCCTCAACCTGCCTTTGGGGGTACAAAAAATAGTAATTGGGGCCTAGTCTGGTTCTGTACGTGTGAGATACATACACTTTTTTTGATAATATTTTCTATTCCGCTATTCAATAAAAACCTTTGGGTATAAACAATTAAATTGCGGGATAGTCTGTGTTGGTACGTGTGAGATACACCTTTCCAATTTTTGGGGTGCATCTCATACTTTTGAGGATTTGAGGGTGCTGCCTGTTCCGAACTCCTCCTACTCCTCATCCTGCCTTTGGGGGTACAAAAAATAGTAATTGGGGCCTAGTCTGGTTCTGTACGTGTGAGATACATACACTTTTTTTGATAATATTTTCTATTCCGCTATTCAATAAAAACCTTTGGGTATAAACAATTAAATTGCGGGATAGTCTGTGTTGGTACCTGTGAGATACACCTTTCCAATTTTTGGGGTGCATCTCATACTTCTGAGGATTTGAGGGTGCTGCCTGTTTCCGAACTCCTACTCCTCATCCTGCCTTTGGGGGTACAAAAAATAGTAATTGGGGCCTAGTCTGGTTCTGTACGTGTGAGATACATACACTTTTTTTGATAATATTTTCTATTCCGCTATTCAATAAAAACCTTTGGGTATAAACAATTAAATTGCGGGATAGTCTGTGTTGGTACGTGTGAGATACACCTTTCCAATTTTTGGGGTGCATCTCATACTTCCGAGGATTTGAGGGTGCTGCCTGTTCCGAACTCCTCCTACTCCTCATCCTGCCTTTGGGGGTACAAAAAATAGTGATTGGGGCCTAGTCTGGTTCTGTACGTGTGAGATACATACACTTTTTTTGATAATATTTTCTATTCCGCTATTCAATAAAAACCTTTGGGTATAAACAATTAAATTGCGGGATAGTCTGTGTTGGTACGTGTGAGATACACCTTTCCAATTTTTGGGGTGCATCTCATACTTCCGAGGATTTGAGGGTGCTGCCTGTTCCGAACTCCTCCTACTCCTCATCCTGCCTTTGGGGGTACAAAAAATAGTAATTGGGGCCTAGTCTGGTTCTGTACGTGTGAGATACATACACTTTTATTGATAATATTTTCTATTCCGCTATTCAATAAAAACCTTTGGGTATAAACAATTAAATTGCGGGATAGTCTGTGTTGGTACCTGTGAGATACACCTTTCCAATTTTTGGGGTTCATCTCATACTTCTGAAGATTTGAGGGTGCTGCCTGTTCCGTACTCCTCCTACTCCTCATCCTGCCTTTGGGGGTACAAAAAATAGTAATTGGGCCCTAGTCTGGTTCTGTACGTGTGAGATACATACACTTTTTTTGATAATATCTTCTATTCCGCTATTCAATAAAAACCTTTGGGTATAAACAATTAAATTGCGGGGTAGTCTGTGTTAGTACCTGTGAGATACACCTTTCCAATTTTTGGGGTTCATCTCATACTTCTGAAGATTTGAGGGTGCTGCCTGTTCCGTACTCCTCCTACTCCTCATCCTGCCTTTGGGGGTACAAAAAATAGTAATTGGGGCCTAGTCTGGTTCTGTACGTGTGTAACGCTCCTGCGTTTTATGTATGATGTGGATTTACAGCTGCAGAAATATTCCACTTCAGTAGTCATGTAGAGAAACGCTGAGACACCAATCCCAACTCCCAAAGACTCATCATGTGTGGATGATCTCAATTCAGCAAGTAAATACACACACTCAATAAGAAGTTCCTGGAGTGATCTATGTATATAGTAGTATAGAGGTGATAGGCTGAAGAGACAGGTTGAGTTGAGACGATAGGTGACAGACACTTGAGAGGAATGTTCTTGAGAATGAGATAGTAACAGGTGGGATGCAGATAGGTTAGCCATTATGTATGGTAGTAGATGATAGGATAGCAGATGACATACAGGAGAGACTAACCCAGTGCAAGAGCAGATGATAGTAGGCTCAAGAGCTAGCAATCTAAATAGTGCAGATGTAGTAACAGTCCTTAGTATGCAGAGCTAGACAGTGTAAGCTTTAGTATGAAGGTTATTGAGGTTTCCCCTGTGTGAGAGCTTCAAGACAGGTTAGCATCAAGGCACATCTAGGCACACAGCAGGTTGAACGAACACATGTGAGTGAGAGCTGGTGATTTAAATAGCTGTTCAGTCCGGCGCTCAGTGATGATGTCAGCACTCTTAAAGGGAAACACACCTATATGTGCTTCATCTATCTAGGTAGATGGAAAGCACCCGGAAATGATGTGATAGGAGGCACTGAGAGTGCCAGAACCTTACAGTACCCCCCTGGTTGCCGATGTAAGAATCGGAAAAGACTGGTTGCCGATACGAGAATCGGATAACACTGGTTGCCGATACGAGAATCGGATAATACTGGTTGCCGATACGAGAATCGGATAAGACTGGTTGCCGATACGAGAATCGGATAAGGCTGGTTGCCGATACGAGAATCGGATAAGACTGGTTGCCGATACGAGAATCGGATAAGACTGGTTGCCGATACGAGAATCGGATAAGACTGGTTGCCGATACGAGAATCGGATAACACTGGTTGCCGATACGAGAATCGGATAATACTGGTTGCCGATACGAGAATCGGATAAGACTGGTTGCCGATACGAGAATCGGATAAGGCTGGTTGCCGATGTGAAAATCGGAAAAAAACTGGTTGCCGATGCGAGAATCGGATAAGATTGGTTGCCGATATGAGAATCTGGAAAAACCAAACTGGTTGCCGATATGAGAATCGGAAAAAAAAAAAAACTGGTTGCCGATGTGAGAATCGGATCACTTGTTGCCGATATGAGAATCGGATCAGGTTGGTAACCGATGTGAGAATCGGATCACTTGTTGCCGATACGAGAATCGGATCAGGTTGGTAACCGATGTGAGAATCGGATCACTTGTTGCCGATACGAGAATCGGATCAGGTTGGTAACCGATGTGAGAATCGGATCACTTGTTGCCGATATGAGAATCGGATCAGGTTGGTAACCGATCTGAGAATCGGATCACTTGTTGCCGATATGAAAATCGGATCAGGTTGGTAACCGATGCGAGAATCGGATCACTTGTTATCGATATGAAAAATCGGATCAGGTTGGTAACCGATGTGAGAATCGGATCACTTGTTGCCGATATGAGAATCGGATCAGGTTGGTAACCGATGTGAGAATCGGATCACTTGTTGCCGATATGAGAATCGGATCAGGTTGGTAACCGATCTGAGAATCGGATAGGACTTGTTGCCGATACGAGAATCGGATCACTTGTTGTTAGGGTGTCTGCTACATGAACCCCTCACTAGAATCGGACGCATAACCATCCGAAGTAATCCTAGTAGTCCTAGCAACCAATGCTTCTTCAAACATCCTCAGATCCTTCCTACATACCACCGTGCCATTAGAAGCGCGTACGCAGTCAGGTGCAAGAATCTCAATGTTTTCATTGGAAGCTAGAAATGTACTTGCAAAAATAGGAGTATCTATACCAACATCTGCCAATTTCTGGGTGTCCTTTTCTGATATAGAACGGGGACAGGGCTGGCAACAGCCTTGGTAATTTCCAGGCTGTTTTTCAGGGAAGACAGTTCGGATTCGCCTGGCCTTCATTGGGAGAGCCTTAGGCCTATGGGGTCTGGTTGGGCAGGATGTAATGAAATGTCCCCCTTCTCCACAATAAAAACAAAGGCCACAGATTCTCCTGTGATCTTTTTTTTTGTAAGGACAACTTAGTATGTACGGCACCAATCTCCATAGGCTCCTCATCCATCTCTGTAGGATCAGGGTTCAAATGAGATGTGTCAGAGTGACAAGGCTGACTGTTTAAGGCAGGCTTGGACCATGACCAGGCAGGAGTGATCTGCCTGGTCATGGAGGAATGTTCTTGAGAATGAGATAGTAACAGGTGGGATGCAGATAGGTTAGCAATTATGTATGGTAGTAGATGATAGGATAGCAGATGACATACAGGAGAGACTAACCCAGTGCAAGAGCAGATGATAGTAGGCTCAAGAGCTAGCAATCTAGATAGTGCAGATGTAGTAACAGTCCTTAGTATGCAGAGCTAGACAGTGTAAGCTTTAGTATGAAGGTTATTGAGGTTTCCCCTGTGGGGTACTTATCACTAGTAGCAATGTAGCAGAGGAGAGGTTCGACAAGAGCGGATGATCCGGTAGCGGGATACAGGGATCAGCGCAGCGTGGTTCCGACAGCGAGGTATGCTTGCAAGCATGAGAGCTTCAAGACAGGTTAGCATCAAGGCACATCTAGGCACACAGCAGGTTGAACGAACACATGTGAGTGAGAGCTGGTGATTTAAATAGCTGTTCAGTCCGGCGCTCAGTGATGATGTCAGCACTCTTAAAGGGAAACACACCTATATGTGCTTCATCTATCTAGGTAGATGGAAAGCACCCGGAAATGATGTGATAGGAGGCACTGAGAGTGCCAGAACCTTACAGTACCCCCCCCCCCCCGTAAGGCCGGCTCCGGAAGGCCTCTAAGGCTGGTTGTCGATATAAGAATCGGAAAAAGCTGGTTGCCGATGTAAGAATCGGAAAAGACTGGTTGCCGATACGAGAATCGGATAACACTGGTTGCCGATACGAGAATCGGATAATACTGGTTGCCGATACGAGAATCGGATAATACTGGTTGCCGATACGAGAATCGGATAAGACTGGTTGCCGATACGAGAATCGGATAAGGCTGGTTGCCGATGTGAAAATCGGAAAAAAACTGGTTGCCGATGCGAGAATCGGATAAGATTGGTTGCCGATATGAGAATCTGGAAAAACCAAACTGGTTGCCGATATGAGAATCGGAAAAAAAAAAAAACTGGTTGCCGATGTGAGAATCGGATCACTTGTTGCCGATATGAGAATCGGATCAGGTTGGTAACCGATGTGAGAATCGGATCACTTGTTGCCGATACGAGAATCGGATCAGGTTGGTAACCGATGTGAGAATCGGATCACTTGTTGCCGATACGAGAATCGGATCAGGTTGGTAACCGATGTGAGAATCGGATCACTTGTTGCCGATATGAGAATCGGATCAGGTTGGTAACCGATCTGAGAATCGGATCACTTGTTGCCGATATGAAAATCGGATCAGGTTGGTAACCGATGCGAGAATCGGATCACTTGTTATCGATATGAAAAATCGGATCAGGTTGGTAACCGATGTGAGAATCGGATCACTTGTTGCCGATATGAGAATCGGATCAGGTTGGTAACCGATGTGAGAATCGGATCACTTGTTGCCGATATGAGAATCGGATCAGGTTGGTAACCGATCTGAGAATCGGATAGGACTTGTTGCCGATACGAGAATCGGATCACTTGTTGTTAGGGTGTCTGCTACATGAACCCCTCACTAGAATCGGACGCATAACCATCCGAAGTAATCCTAGTAGTCCTAGCAACCAATGCTTCTTCAAACATCCTCAGATCCTTCCTACATACCACCGTGCCATTAGAAGCGCGTACGCAGTCAGGTGCAAGAATCTCAATGTTTTCATTGGAAGCTAGAAATGTACTTGCAAAAATAGGAGTATCTATACCAACATCTGCCAATTTCTGGGTTTTTCTTTTCTGATATAGAACGGGGACAGGGCTGGCAACAGCCTTGGTAATTTCCAGGCTGTTTTTCAGGGAAGACAGTTCGGATTCGCCTGGCCTTCATTGGGAGAGCCTTAGGCCTATGGGGTCTGGTTGGGCAGGATGTAATGAAATGTCCCCCTTCTCCACAATAAAAACAAAGGCCACAGATTCTCCTGTGATCTTTTTTTTTGTAAGGACAACTTAGTATGTACGGCACCAATCTCCATAGGCTCCTCATCCATCTCTGTAGGATCAGGGTTCAAATGAGATGTGTCAGAGTGACAAGGCTGACTGTTTAAGGCAGGCTTGGACCATGACCAGGCAGGATCACCATATTTATTTGGTTTCCTTTTTTCCCTAGGTAGCCGGGGTCTGCGGTTACCTGGAGCAGGTTTAGGAGTAGATTTTTGGGAGGGGAGACACTGGGAGTGCATCGCAATTGCAAATGATTCCCAATTGTCTAGGATCGGACTTTTTTCTTGCAGTTTCTCGTATGCCCACGTTTTCATTTTGCCAGAAAGCAAATTAATGGCAGCATGCACTTTAATAAAGTCATTATGATAGGTCCTAGGCTTAAGGATAAATAGGAGCTCACAATCCATACGAAAAAAAAGAAAAGAGGAACGGGAACCATCAAACCTGTCTGGTAGAAGGACAAGAGGTTCTGGGGGTTGAGCAGCAGTAGGCTGTGTCAGTCTGGCCACCTGCTGCGTCAGAGCCTGATTGTCTTCTTTTAATTCAGTAAGTGCGTGTATTAACGCAGTTACTTGTTGTGTTAACTGTGTCACCTGAGTGGTCATTTCTGCTGAATCCATTTTATCTGGTTTGTTCAATCTGTAACGCTCCTGCGTTTTATGTATGATGTGGATTTACAGCTGCAGAAATATTCCACTTCAGTAGTCATGTAGAGAAACGCTGAGACACCAATCCCAACTCCCAAAGACTCATCATGTGTGGATGATCTCAATTCAGCAAGTAAATACACACACTCAATAAGAAGTTCCTGGAGTGATCTATGTATATAGTAGTATAGAGGTGATAGGCTGAAGAGACAGGTTGAGTTGAGACGATAGGTGACAGACACTTGAGAGGAATGTTCTTGAGAATGAGATAGTAACAGGTGGGATGCAGATAGGTTAGCAATTATGTATGGTAGTAGATGATAGGATAGCAGATGACATACAGGAGAGACTAACCCAGTGCAAGAGCAGATGATAGTAGGCTCAAGAGCTAGCAATCTAGATAGTGCAGATGTAGTAACAGTCCTTAGTATGCAGAGCTAGACAGTGTAAGCTTTAGTATGAAGGTTATTGAGGTTTCCCCTGTGGGGTACTTATCACTAGTAGCAATGTAGCAGAGGAGAGGTTCGACAAGAGCGGATGATCCGGTAGCGGGATACAGGGATCAGCGCAGCGTGGTTCCGACAGCGAGGTATGCTTGCAAGCATGAGAGCTTCAAGACAGGTTAGCATCAAGGCACATCTAGGCACACAGCAGGTTGAACGAACACATGTGAGTGAGAGCTGGTGATTTAAATAGCTGTTCAGTCCGGCGCTCAGTGATGATGTCAGCACTCTTAAAGGGAAACACACCTATATGTGCTTCATCTATCTAGGTAGATAGAAAGCACCCGGAAATGATGTGATAGGAGGCACTGAGAGTGCCAGAACCTTACAACGTGTGAGATACATACACTTTTATTGATAATATTTTCTATTCCGCTATTCAATAAAAACCTTTGGGTATAAACAATTAAATTGCGGGATAGTCTGTGTTGGTACCTGTGAGATACACCTTTCCAATTTTTGGGGTTCATCTCATACTTCTGAAGATTTGAGGGTGCTGCCTGTTCCGTACTCCTCCTACTCCTCATCCTGCCTTTGGGGGTAAAAAAAATAGTAATTGGGGCCTAGTCTGGTTCTGTACGTGTGAGATACATACACTTTTTTTGATAATATTTTCTATTCCGCTATTCAATCAAAACCTTTGGGTATAAACAATTAAATTGCGGGATAGTCTGTGTTGGTACCTGTGAGATACACCTTTCCAATTTTTGGGGTTCATCTCATACTTCTGAAGATTTGAGGGTGCTGCCTGTTCCGTACTCCTCCTAATCCTCATCCTGCCTTTGGGGGTACAAAAAATAGTAATTGGGGCCTAGTCTGGTTCTGTACGTGTGAGATACATACACTTTTTTTGATAATATTTTCTATTCCGCTATTTAATCAAAACCTTTGAGTATAAACAATTAAATTGCGGGATAGTCTGTGTCGGTACGTGTGAGATACACCTTTCCAATTTTTGGGGCGCATCTCATACTGCCGAGGATTTGAGGATGCTTCAGTCTGCCTCCTGCCTGTTCCGAACTCCTCCTCTTCCTCATCCTGCCTTTAGGGTACAAAAAATTGTAATCGGGGCCTAGTTTGTGTTTGTACGTGTGAGATACACCGTTTTGTAAAATTTGTCCTATTCCGCTATTCAATATACACCCTGTTTGAGTGTAAAAAATTAAATTGCGGGATAGTCTGTATCGGTACATGTGAGATACACCTTTTTAAATTTGTTTGGCGCATCTCCTTCTACCGCCGAGGATTGCAGGGCGCTTCAGTTTGCCTCCTGTTCCCAACTCCTCCTACTCCTCATCCTCATCCTGCCTTTAGGGTACAAAAAATTGTAATCGGGGCCTAGTCTGTGTTTGTATGTGTGAGATACACCGTATTATAAATTTTTTCCTATTCCGCTATTCAATATACACCCTTTTGGAGTGTAAAAAATTAAATTACGGCATAGTCTGTATCGGTACATGTGAGATACACCTTTTTAAATTTGTTTGGCGCATCTCCTTCTACCGCAGAGGATTGCAGGGCGCTTCAGTTTGCCTCCTGTTCCCAACTCCTCCTACTCCTCTTCCTCATCCTGCCTTTAGGGTACAAAAAATAGTCTGGTTCTGTACGTGTGAGATACATACACTTTTATTGATAATATTTTCTATTCCGCTATTCAATAAAAACCTTTGGGTATAAACAATTAAATTGCGGGATAGTCTGTGTTGGTACCTGTGAGATAAACCTTTCCAATTTTTGGGGTTCATCTCATACTTCTGAAGATTTGAGGGTGCTGCCTGTTCCGTACTCCTCCTACTCCTCATCCTGCCTTTGGGGGTACAAAAAATAGTAATTGGGGCCTAGTCTGGTTCTGTACGTGTGAGATACATACACTTTTTTTGATAATATTTTCTATTCCGCTATTCAATCAAAACCTTTGGCTGTAAACAATTAAATTGCGGGATAGTCTGTGTTGGTACCTGTGAGATCCACCTTTCCAATTTTTGGGGTTCATCTCATACTTCTGAAGATTTGAGGGTGCTGCCTGTTCCGTACTCCTCCTACCTTTGGGGGTACAAAAAATAGTAATTGGGGCCTAGTCTGGTTCTGTACGTGTGAGATACATACACTTTTTTTGATAATATTTTCTATTCCGCTATTTAATCAAAACCTTTGGGTATAAACAATTAAATTGCGGGATAGTCTGTGTCGGTACGTGTGAGATACACCTTTCCAATTTTTGGGGCGCATCTCATACTGCCGAGGATTTGAGGGTGCTTCAGTCTGCCTCCTGCCTGTTCCGAACTCCTCCTCTTCCTCATCCTGCCTTTAGGGTACAAAAAATTGTAATCGGGGCCTAGTTTGTGTTTGTACGTGTGAGATACACCGTTTTGTAAAATTTGTCCTATTCCGCTATTCAATATACACCCTGTTTGAGTGTAAAAAATTAAATTGCGGCATAGTCTGTATCGGTACATGTGAGATACACCTTTTTAAATTTGTTTGGCACATATCCTTCTACCGCCGAGGATTGCAGGGCGCTTCAGTTTGCCTCCTGTTCCCAACTCCTCCTACTCCTCTTCCTCATCCTGCCTTTAGGGTACAAAAAATTGTAATCGGGGCCTAGTTTGTGTTTGTACGTGTGAGATACACCGTTTTGTAAAATTTGTCCTATTCCGCTATTCAATATACACCCTGTTTGAGTGTAAAAAATTAAATTGCGGGATAGTCTGTATCGGTACATGTGAGATACACCTTTTTAAATTTGTTTGGCGCATCTCCTTCTACCGCCGAGGATTGCAGGGCGCTTCAGTTTGCCTCCTGTTCCCAACTCCTCCTACTCCTCTTCCTCATCCTGCCTTTAGGGTACAAAAAATTGTAATTGGGGCCTAGTCTGTGTTTGTACGTGTGAGATACACCGTATTATAAAATTTTTCCTATTCCGCTATTCAATATACACCCTTTTGGAGTGTAAAAAATTAAATTACGGCATAGTCTGTATCGGTACATGTGAGATACACCTTTTTAAATTTGTTTGGCGCATCTCCTTCTACTGCCGAGGATTGCAGGGCGCTTCAGTTTGCCTCCTGTTCCCAACTCCTCCTACTCCTCTTCCTCATCCTGCCTTTAGGGTACAAAAAATAGTCTGTGTTTGTACGTGTGAGATACACCGTTTTTTATCCTTTTTCCTATTCCGCTATTCCAGTGGTTCCCAACTCCGGTCCTCGGGACCCACCAACAGGCCAGGTTTGCAAGATAACTAAATTACATCACAGGTGATCTCATTTGCTGCTCAGTGATTGCAGTATTCTAGTCTGCATCCCCCAAGGTAATACTTAAAATATTTATTTGCACTTTATTAAATAAGCAGCGCCATCACCTTCCATTTTATTTATCTCTTTATAGCCTTTGGCTATAGTTTAAGGGAGGCTGCAGCTTATTTGTGCATATATTGTTACAATCCCTTGATATCCTTAGCGCGGATTTATTTATCCACAATACTTAAAATCTGGCCTGTTAGTGGGTCCCGAGGACCGGAATTGAGAACCACTGCGCTATTCAATATACACCCTTTTGGGGTAAAAAACATTAAATTGCGGCATAGTTTGCATATTTGACTGTGAGATACACCCGTGCGATACTGTTGTTGTTTTGTTCCGCTATTCAATAAACACCTTTCTAGGGCAAGATCATAAATTACAGAAATATGAGGAGACCGTCAAATAGGGGCCGTGGCCTGGGTCGTGGTGCTGCTGGTAGAGCTCCTGTTGCAAGGAGAGGACGTGGTCGATCTGTGCCAGCTACACGCACAAGTGAAACACCTTCCTCAAGTGTTAGTAGGTGACAGAACCTGCATCAGTATTTGGTAGGGCATCATACGCCTCTAGAAGTGATGAGGCCAGAACAAGTACAGGCGATAGTAGATTGGTTTGCTGCTGACAGTGCCTCCAGTTCCTTCACATTGTCTCCCACCCAGTCTACTGGAGAAAGGTCAGAGTTGGCACCTGCAGCCGATGTCCAACCGTCTTTCACCTCACCCCCTTGCAAATCAGGCAAGCAGTCTGAGCCCCAAGCCATACAGCAGTCTCTTCTTCTTTTTGATGACTCTGTCAGCAGGGTTTCCCAGGGCCATCCACCTAGCCCTGCCCCAGAAGTGGAAGAGATTGAGTGCAGCGATGCCCAACCACTTATTTCTCAAGATGAGTACATGCAAGGACCATCGCAGCACGTCTCCGATGATGACGAAACGCAGGTGCCAACTGCTGCGGCGTTCAGAATTGTGGAGACCGACAAGGAGGGCAGGGGTGAAGACTGGGTGGAAGATGATGTGGAGGATGATGAGGTCCTCGACCCCACATGGAATGAAGTTCATGCAGGTGACCTGAGTAGTTTGGAGGAAGAGGCGGTGGTCGCACAGAGCCACCAGCAAAGCAGAAGAGGGAGCAGGGTGCAGAAGCGGAGCGGCCATGCCCTAGACACTACGCCTGCTACTGCCCAACGCAGCAAGGGAA
This sequence comes from Pelophylax lessonae, assembly GCF_965119305.1. Classification (NCBI taxonomy): domain Eukaryota; kingdom Metazoa; phylum Chordata; class Amphibia; order Anura; family Ranidae; genus Pelophylax; species Pelophylax lessonae. The sequence continues at coordinate 191,651,028 of NC_138773.1, forward strand.
CGAGCGCAGCAAAACCAGCTCAAAGGAGTTCTCTAGCGTGGAAGTTCTTTAGAAAATGTACTGATGACAGGACACGAGTGGTTTGCACCCTGTGCAATCAGAGCCTGAAGTGAGGCATAAACCTTCTCAACCTGAGCACAACCTGCATGATCAGGCATCTAAGTGCAAAGTATGAGCTGCAGTGGAGTAGACACCTTCAAAACCAAGAAACGTCTCTGGCTCATCCTGCTTCCTCTTCTGCTGCAGTCTCTGGCGCTCCATCCACATCTGTAGTGATACCGGCACCTGCCACCCCGCACACAGACGATCTGTCAGCAACACCACCACCTGGGTCACCAACCATCTCCACAATGTCCCGTGGAAGCGCTCAGCTTTCCATCTCCCAAACACTTGAGAGGAAGAGGAAGTACCCCCCTACCCACCCACGATCCCTGGCCCTGAATGCCAGCATTTCAAAATTCTTGGCCTTTGAAATGCTGTCATTCCGTCTGGTGGAGACACACAGTTTTAAAAACCTTATGTCGGTGGCTGTCCCACAGTACGTCGTGCCCAGCCGCCACTACTTTTCCAGGCAAGCCATCCCTTCCCTGCACAACTAAGTGGGGGAAAAAATCAGGTGTGCACTGCACAACGCCATCTGTGCCAAGGTCCACCTAACTACCGATACGTGGACCAGTAAGCACGGTCAGGGGCGTTATATCTCCCTAACGGCACACTGGGTAAATGCAGTGGCGGATGGGCCTGAGGCGGATAGCAATTTGGCGCATGTCCTTCCACCACCGGGGATTGCAGGGCGCTTCAGTTTGCCTCCTGTTCCTAACTCCTCCTACTCCGCTTCCTCATCCTCTACCACCTCCTCATCCGGTCAGCGTAACACCTTCACCACCAACTTCAGCACAGCCAGGGGTAAATGACAGCAGGCAGTTTTAAAACTTGCCTGTTTGGGGGAAAAACCACACACCGCGCAGGAGTTGTGGAGGAGCATGGAACAGCAGACAAATGAGTGGTTGCTGCCAGCGAGCCTCAAGCCCGGCCTGGTGGTGTGCGATAACAGGCAAAATCTCATAGCAGCTCTGGACCTAGCCGGTTTGACACACATCCCTTGCCTGGCGCATGTGCTGAATTTGGTGGTGCAGAGGTTCCTTAAAAACTACCCCGATATGTCAGAGCTGCTGCAGAAAGTGCGGGCCGTCTGTGTGCACTTTCGGCGTTCTCACCCTGCTGCTGCTCGCCTGTCAGCGCTGCAACGTAACTTCGGCCTTCCCGCTCACCGCTTCATATGTGACGTGCCCACAAGGTGGAACTCCACCTTGCACATGCTGGAAAGACTGTACGAGCAGCAGCAGGCCATAGTGGAGTTTCAGCTGCAGCACGCACGCGTGAGTCGCTCTGCGGAACAGCACCACTTCACCACCAATAACTGGGCCTCCATGCGAGACCTGTGTGCCTTGTTGCGCTGTTTTGAGTACTCCGCCAACATGGCCAGTGCCAATGACGCCGTTGTCAGCTTAACTATCCCACTTCTATGCCTCCTTGAAAAAACAATTCGGGCGATGATGGAAGAGGATGTGGCACAGGATGGGGAGGAGGAGGAGGAGGAGGATGAAGAGGTAACATTTCCAAGGCTTTCAGGGCAGTCATTCGCAAGGGGCTCCGAGGGTGGGTTCCTGCACACACAAACGCCAGGGACACAATTGTCCAGCAGGGGCACAGTTCTGGAGGATGAGGAGGATGAGGAGGAGGAGATGGAGGAGGAGATGGAACCATGTTCACAGCAGGGTGGCACCCAGGCCAGCTCATGGCCATCACTGGTGCGTGGCTGGGGGGATACAGAGGACACAGACGATACACCTCCCACAGAGGACAGCCTTTCGTTGCCTCTGGGCAGCCTGGCACACATGAGCGATTACATGCTGCAGTTTCTCCACAACGACCGCCGAGTTGCCCACATTCTAACTTGTGCTGATTACTGGGTGGCCACGCTGCTGGATCCCCGTTACAAGGACAACGTACTGTCCTTAATTCACTCACTGGAGCGCGATCGCAAGATGCGCGAGTACAAACGCACGCTGGTAGACGCGATGCTGCTGGCATTCCCACCTGACAGCGGGGCCACAGTGGAAGCACAAGGCAGAGGAGAAGGAGGAGGAGGAGGAAGAGGTCGCCAACGCAACCAGGGCACCGCCAGCACCTCAGAAGGCAGGGTTAGCATGGCCGAAATGTGGAAAAGCTTTGTCAGCACGCCACAACAAACAGCAGCACCAGCAGCTCATTTGGAACGTCTTAGCAGGAGGCAGCATTTCACCAACATGGTGGAGCAGTATGTGTGCCCATGCCTACATTTAGTGAATGACGGGTCTGCCCCCTTCAACTTCTGGGTCTCCAAATTGGGCACATGGCCTGAGCTTGCCCTTTACGCCTTGGAGGTGCTGGCGTGCCCTGCAGCCAGTGTATTATCTGAACGGGTATTTAGCACGGCTGGGGGCGTTATCACAGACAAGCGCGGCCGCCTGTCCAGAGACAATGTGGACAAGCTCACGTTCATTAAAATGAACCAGGCATGGATCCCACGGGACTTTTCCGTACCTTGTGCAGAATAGCGATGGATACTGACCTTACCCAGCCATTGTTCTATTTTTGCTCTTTCTCACTCTTTTGGGGTGTACCCTCATTTAAAATTTCTGAAAAAAAGCAGTGTTGGCTACCTCGTCCTCCTCAGGGCCAGATTAACATAGGGGCTATTGGAGCTGCAGCTCCAGGCCCCTACCTTAATATAAGCTCCAGGTTGGCCATATTCACTGTTACCGCTCTTCTGTCACTTGTAAACACAGAAGTCTGGCTTCTATGCTCGCTTCCCCAGGCAGCTCCCTCAGAACCTCCCCACACAGCACGAAGGCCGGACAAGGAGGGACAGTTGCAGATGCATGGATGTGTTTATGGGCTTCAGAGACAGCATCCCATGTGGAATTAGGCATGCATGGCTGCACCCTTCCTCCTCTGGGTGCATGCCAAGGCACGGCCCTTAAGGCCCTTCAAAATCCTCAGCACCAAGCCCATGATGCTCTTAATCCAGCCCTGGTCCTCCTCCACCGCCGCTTCCACCTACACCGCCCATAGGTGTGCGCAGCCTATTGCATTAGGGTGTGCACCCCAAAGTTTAAATACACATGCATGTGTTTGCCTACATGTACATGGCCCCGATACATTACTCTCCCTGCTGGCAAAGTGAAATAGAGCAGAGCAGGTCCGAGGGAGATCTTTCCCATCTCCTCACTGGCAAACAGAGTGATAATGCTATGTGCCCTAGGTGATTAGGGTGTGCCCAGGTACACCCGGCACACCCTGTGCGCACGCCTATGACACCGCCACATCCACCACCACCTCAACCTCCCTCCTACTCCATATGGGCCTCGTCCTTCAGAGATGAAGAACATTGTTTTATTTTTCTGGGTTTTTTTTGTTGTTTTAAGTTATTTCTCTATCCACATTTGTTTGCAGAGCACTTGCCATGCTCTTAACTACGTTTTGCTGCCATTTGCAGCACTCTAGCCCTTTCCATTGGTGTTTTAGAGCCATTTTAGTGCCTGAAAGTTCGGGTCCCCATTGACTTCAATGGGGTTCGGTGTCCGGGAAAAGTTCGGCAAAAGTCCGGGACACGGACCCGGACTTTTTTTTCAAGTTCGGCCGAACCCGCCGAACACAGACATCCAGGTGTCCGCTCAACTCTAGTGGTAGGTGCTGTAAACCACTGCACAATAAACTGATGATATGCCCAAAAACAATAAAGTGATGAGGTGCTACAGTGAATAAATAAATAAATATATAAATGGATCACTCCTTAATAAAAATAGTTCATAGAAATGCCAGTCCCAGACAAAACGTGAAGGTGGATGGTGAAGTGAATGTGCTCGTGCCCCCCACTCTCCCAGGACCACACTCATCAGAAGGAAAAACCCCAGCAGGGGTGTCACGTCCCAATCTCTGGATAGATCTAGCTGGTGCAGCTATGCCTGAGAGGCAATCAGAGGGTTTAATGTGTTCCCTGGGATGGATTACTAACTGTGGGGGGTGCTTTGACTGGGGGAATGTCAAGATTCCTGTTCCTGCTTTGCAGGAACACAGGATCAGCACATTCCCCTCCAGAGATGTATAGTAACGAAGTAGAACTACTTAAGTACTGTACTTAAGTATCGAAATGCGGTATCTGTACTTTCCTAAAGTAGAATTTTTTTCTCCTACTTCTACTTTTACTTCACTACATTTTTTCGATGATTTCGATACTTCTACTCCGATATTTTTTTTTGTGCTGCATCGTTACTCGTTACTTTTCTCTGCCTTTCCCTTTTTCTTTTTTGTTTGGTTTCCCTCCTTACTGCTCTCTCCTACTCTTTCAATTATCCTCCCTATTCTGCCTTCCCCCCTCCCCTCCCCTTTTCTATAGGAAGGCAAAGGTAAAGATACCCCCCTTTTTCATGGGCACCTGGTCTCTGGCCATTTGGGTAGCGTTGTTCCGCTCCAGGCTTCCGCTGGGCCGGCGTGGAGTGCTCCCACATGCGCCTCTCGGCGCTCTGACATGTGTGGCGGCCTTCAGCCACTCCGCTCCTCCCCTCCTTGTCTCCATTCGCTGACGCCTCAGTGCTGGGAGGTGGGGATTCCAGCGGCCGCGCAGTAGAGGCACGTGCGCATGCGCAGTGCGATCGAGGCACTGGCGGCCATCTTGGTTAAGGGAAACATGGGGGGTCTCTGATGTAACTTAAGGGGGGGCTTTGTGTGGGCGGTCTCTGATGTAAGGGGGCTCTGTGTGGGGGGTCTCTGATGTAAGGGGGGTCTCTGATGTAAGGGGGGCTCTGTGTGGGAGGGCTCTGATGTAAGGGGAGCTCTGTGTGGAGGGGCTCTGATGTAGAGGGAGCTCTGTGGGGGGCTCTATGGGGAGGGGCTCTGATTTAAGGGGGGCTCTGTGGGGATGGTCTCTGATGTAAGGGGGCTCTGTGTTGGGGTCTCTGGATGTAAGGGGGGCTTTGTGTGAGGGGTCTCTAAAGTAAGCGGGCTTTGTGTGGGGGGTCTCTGATGTAAGGGGGGCTCTGTGTGGGGGGTCTCTGATGTAAAGGGGGCTTTGTGTGGGGGTCTTTGATGTAAGGGGGCTCTGTGTGGGGGGTCTCTGATGTAAGGGGGCGCTATTAGGGGGGTCTTTGATGTAAGGGGGCTCTGTGTGGGGGGTCTCTGGTGTAAGGGGGCTCTGTGTGGGGGGTCTCAGATGTAAGGGGGCTCTGTGTGGGGGTCTCTGATGTAAGGGGTCTCTGTGTGGGGGGTCTCTGAAGTGTGGGGGTCTCTGATGTAAGGGGGCTCTGTGTGGGGGGGGGGGTCTCTGATGTAAGGGGGACTCTGTGTGGGAGGGCTCTGATGTGGGGGGCTCTGATGTAAGGGGAGCTCTGTGTGGAGGGGCTCTGATGTAAGGGGAGCTCTGTGGGGGGCTCTATGGGGGGGGGGCTCTGATGTAAGGGGGGCTCTGTGGGGATGGTCTCTGATGTAAGGGGGCTCTGTGTTGGGGTCTCTGATGTAAGGGGGGCTTTGTGTGAGGGGTCTCTAAAGTAAGGGGACTTTGTGTGGGGATGGTCTCTGATGTAAGGGGGCTCTGTGTTGGGGTCTCTGATGTAAGGGGGGCTTTGTGTGGGGGGCTCTGATGTAAGGGGGCTCTGTGGGGGGGTCTCTGATGTAAGGGGAGCTCTGTGTGGGGGGGGTCTCTGATGTAAAGGGGGCTCTGTATGGGGGTCTCTGATGTAAGGGGGCTCTGTGTGGGGGGTCTTTGATGCAAGGGGGGCTCTGTGTGGGGGGTCTCTGATGTAAAGAGGGCTCTTTGTGGGGGCTGGGGGGTCTCTGCTGTAAGGGTGCTCTGTGTGGGGGGTCTCTGATGTAAGTGGGGCCTCTGTGGGGGTTTTCTGTTGTAAGGGGGCTCCGTTGGGGGGTTTCTGTTGTAAGGGGGGCTCCGTTGGGGGGTCTCTGATGTAAGGGGGGTCTCTAATGTAAGGGGGGCTAAGTTTGTAGTGATCATAAAAAAGAAAAGTCAAATGAAGTGCAAAAAAAGTGCAAGAAAAAATGTGCAGGGCGCCACAGGATCAGCTCGCACAGGGCGCTTGAACACCTAAGGCCGGCCCTGGTTGGGAGGTTCTTTCCCATTAACAGCAGATATAAAATTATATTCATCTTGTTTTGTCACACATATATATATTTGAAGATTCACAATATTTTGAACTTTTTATTGACTTAGATTTCATACACTCTTCCTTTATTTCATTATTGGAATATATTGTTGTATATCACATTGGTTTATATATGATTTTGCGCACCAATAAGCTGTGGAGAAAAAAAACATGCAGGGAAGAGAAGGAGGGATGCTTTAAAAGGGGAAGGGAGGGACATACTTTATCTGTTTTTTGTTTACAAAAAGTTACAGCCTAAGGAATTGTGATTGTTCTTTAGGTTAATCATTTGAATAAATCATTTGAAATAATAAAAAACAATATGATGTTCAAACTTTTGATTTCTTTCTTTAATAACTATATAACACAGTACTTCTACTTCTACTTTCAGTACTTGAGTAGAATTTTTTTTTCAAAACTACTGGTACTTTTTTACTTTTAGTACTTAAGTAGCAATTTTTTTGAAAAAACTACTTGCAATACTTAAGTAAAAAAAATGTTGAATACTTTAGTACTTCCACTTAAGTAACTTTTTTTGCGAGCACTTCCACTTCTACTTAAGTCACTTTTTGATCGAGCACTTGTACTTTTACTCAAGTAGAAATTTCGAGTACTTTATACAAGTCTGTTCCCCTCTCACAGAACGACAGTCTGCCTTGTTTACATAGGCAGACCGCTGTTCTGCCTTTCTCCTGAATGGTCAGCGGGTCCTGGTGGACACCGTGCCCGCTGAGCCCGCTGTGTCCAATCACAGTGAGAGCGGGTCACCGACAGCACTCCCTAGACCCAGAAGTGTCAGATCACATACTAGGTACATGATCTCGTTCCCATCTAAAAAAGTTGGGAGGTTTAAAATAATGACTCGCTCCTACCCTGTTATACTATGTATTTACTGCTATATGTAAATGAACAAATAACCTTTTGTAATTCTTTTGAAAACCTAATAAAATATGGAAAACAAAATAACAGAAATAGTCCCAGGTAGTGCAAATAACACTGGATCAAAATGAATGTTATGGGTATCGACACAGGGAGTCATCGCTCGTGACTTGACCACGCTCTTCACCATCAGGAAGTTGTTTACCCATTCCTGGGAACGGTCTTTTTCATTGATGAGCGCTCTTACATTTTATCCTTTGTGAGTACCCACTTGCTTATTTTAATGAAACTATTATAATATGGTTTTACACAATGTGGCTTTTCTTGCCTTTTTCTTCCACATTACTTCACTATGTGGATGTCTCACACACGAGGTTGCAGTTTGATTCAGTTGAGCCTTCCATATGCTGAGTAGGAGACCAGCATTACATACTCAACGCATCTGACTCTTTTTTTATTAAGAGTTAATTTGCTCTGGTAAGAGTCTTAAGCCTCGGACACACTACTAGTTTTTTTTTTTACTTTTTTCGATCATGAGTCATGACCCTTTGACAGAAGTTTGGCCGGTTTCTTTCGGAGCGGATGCCGTACACACAGGCCGAATGTCGGCTGGTTCCTATTGAACCGGCTGATGCAATTCGACATTCGGTCCGCTTGTACTAGGCTTTACCTTATCATTGGTGGTGGAGCACGAGATGTCAATATTATTAACTACTATCAATACTGTGACACTTTTCATTTTGATCCAGTGTTATTAGCACTATTTGGGACTATTACTGGTATTTATACATTCATTTGGAAGAAAAAAAAAAGTTGTGAGGTATGCCAACGTGTGAAACAGGCCAGACCAGATACATTCTCTAAAAGGCCAGTAAATGGTATTATTCTGTATAATAGGAATTTGCTGGAAGGACTGCATTTTGCAATAACTTACACCTAATAATATACTCTATTGACTTAATCCCAAAATGTTGTGTATCCTATGTCTATCATTAACAGTAATGTTGGTGAGCCTACAGAAGAATAGGACAAAAAAACGGTATGATAAAAGATGCAGACAAACAGGTCCAAGGACATACTCGAGTGTCACATTGCACTGTTATTAGTTTAAATATTGGAGGAGTCTGCCTCTGTTGTAGATTATCTTTGGGGACTGTTTTTACAGGATTCTGATTCTACGTGCACCTGAAGTACCCATTCACCCTGAAGGACAATTTCAATTCCTCAGGATTTTAATGAGTAGTCCCTTAGGGCTGCAAGCTAAGGTGCAATAGAAAGTCTAGTGTATTTTTGCAAAGCTGATTTACACATGGCTGATGTGACTCCACTGAGCACTGCTTTTTTAATCTAGACGGTTGAACTAATGTGTTATTACAGCATTTAAGGGCTTGGCTTTGGTTTTTTTTTTCATGCTTATAAACATACGTCAATCCTGGGATTTCTCACTTCAAAAATCAATTTCAAAGGATAAACGTGAGAGTGACAGACACCCGGAGAACAATGGAAAAAAAACATGTCAGATATAACCACTTCTGGACCAAAAGGTTTTCCCCTTAATGACCAGGCCATTTTTTGCGATACGGCACTGCGTTACTTTAACTGACAATTGCGTGCGGCGCGGTACCCAAATAAAATTGATGTCTTTTTTTTTTTCTTTTAGTGGTATCTTATCACCTCGGCAAATTTAATTTTTTGCGCTATAAACAAAAAAACTGTGAAAATTCAGAAAAAATATATATATATATTTTACTTTCTGCTTTAAAAAACATTACCAATAAAAAGAAATGTAAAAATAATTTTTTTTCATCATTTTAGGCCAATATGTATTCTGCTACATATTTTTGGTAAAAAAAAAATCCCAATAAGTGTATATTGATTGGTTTGCGCAAAAGTTATCACGTCTACAAACTAGGGAAAGATTTATGTCATTTTTATTTATTTATTTTTTAACTAGTAATGGCGATTTTTAGCGGGACTGCGACATTGCAGCGGACAGATCAGACCCCTAACTGACATTTTATTTTGGGCGGACCAGTGACATTACTACAGTAATCAGTGCTAAAAATATGCACTGTTACTGTACTAATGACACTGACAGGGAAGGGGTTAACACCAGGGGCTATCAAAGGGTTAAATGTGTCCCTAGGAGGACCTTTCTAAATGTGTGGGGAATGGGCTTGCTGAATGAACACAGAGACCTGTGTTCCTAAATAAGAGGAACACAGGATCCCTGTGTCCATTGCTAACAGAACAGCGGTTTGCCGTGACCGCTGTTCTGCCTTCAGGGAGGAGCGAGCTGCCAGACCCGCTGATTGGCTCTCGCTGTAGCCAATCGGCATGTGCGCGCATCTCTGGCGGTGTGTGCGCCCCCCCGCGAAACAACGTACAGTTACGTCGTTTTGCAGGACAGAGCCGACTTGGCACAGTATATGTACTGCTGGTGGTCGGCAAGTGGTTACATAAATATAGAATACAGACTTATTACTTTAATTTTCTGGTACGTACAGGGTCAGCTCAACCAAAAGTGGTATCTCACTTTAGGTATAATAAATTGTATTGTACGTTTCTTCAGGCATTAACATAAAGTTAAATACCCAGTTGAAATACATAAAGGTACAGATATGGGAGCTGTTAACCTAAGAATAAAATTATATTTCTCTCCATCCAGGCCTGGGATTTACACAGTACCTGTCAGATGGGTGACCAAACGTTTCTCTTCTGTAGTTAAACTATACAGTTGAATGCCACCTCCTTGCTCCTAGCCTGTAAATGAAGGCGCAGCAGCAGACTCATAAACAAATTCCTCTGTTCTCTCCTCCTGTCAGCATGTTCAATGACAGCCAGGGCCGCTGATAGGTGGGGGACAACTAGTCCTCCTGTAGGGGGTCTGGGCAGGCAGGGGGTTTAACAGCACAGGGAATTGGTGCGGTCGGGAGGAGGGGCTACAGAAGGAAGCCCTGTGCAGCTCTCTGCAGCAGCTGAAAGTCAAGTTTCTCCCCCTCCTGCCAGCTTTCACCTGCTGCAGGGAGAGGCACAGACACAGGGCATCATTCCTGTAATAGGGGGTAATTTACTAAGCTGCTATAAGGAAAAAAAAGGATTTTCCTATTTTTCCTAATATTTAATGTTAGTAAAATATTCTGGTAATATGTGCAATGGCATTATAGCCAATAGAGTTTACAGTTTTTTGTTTTTTTGGGGGGTTTTTATATTTTAAAGTGGCTCTTCGGTTTGTCAAAAAACAATATTTGTTTGTTTATTAAATTCGTTTTTTTATAAAGACTTATATATATATATATATATATATCAAAACACAGGGGTGTATCTGCTGCGAGGCAAACAAGGCGTTTGCCTTGAGTGGCAATTTACAGGGGGGGGCAGTGCTGCCCCCCAGGCAGAAGGGACACTAGAGAGGAGTCCTCTCGCTGAGGACTGCAGTGAACAGGGGCCAACCGAACTGGGCCGCCGATCTCATGCCCCAAAAAAGGCCGCCACAGAGGCAGGCGAGATTCTTAGCTGGCTTCACTACTGGCTTTACTGACCACTGATTGCTAGGGGGCACCACATGGTGTCTAGCATTCAGTGACATCATGTCACATCTCTGCCCTAATGCAGAGGGAGGCTGAGGCCCCAGCATTCAAAGCGGAGGAGGATTTATTTCCTTCTCCTCCACTGTTCCACGACCACTCCTTGTGCTTTCCACCCTCCTCCTCCATCTCCATGATCTTCACATCGGCATGCTCTGAGGGAAGGGAGCTCTGAAAACTCTAAGGTGACGGAACCATGTGTCATGAGGGAGCTGGGCACTGTAGAGCCAGAGACTTTAACAAAGAGGAGGGGTTCATGCTGTGACTTGTAGCCCTTCACTTTTGGGTAACGTGACCCCCCCAAAAGTGCAGGACTACATGTCCTAACATGAACCTCTCAGAGCAAGTAAGCCGAACAGTGCTGCCAATCAGTGGCCATTAGTGCTGCCAATTAGTGCCTATCGGTGCTGCTAATCAGTTCCCATTAGTGCTGCCTATCAGTGCCCATCAGTGCTGCCTATCAGTGCCCATCAGCGCTGCCTATCAGTGCCGCTTATTAGTGCCCATCAGTGCTGCATACCAGTGTCCATCAGTGCTGCATATCCATACAGCTTCATCAGAGCCATCCTTGTCTATCAGTGCTGTCTCATCAGTGCCCCTTAGTGCCTCCTTATCAGTGTCCATCAGTGCCCACCAGCGCCACCTCATCCTCTGCCTTGTTGACCCCATCCTCTGCTCTATTGACCACATACTGTATGTGGCACTTGGACGAATCATGTCTCGGGGTCTGATGAGGAAGCCACAACTGTTCACAGCAAATGGCTGCAGCTTCCTCATCAGACCCTTAGACAAGGATGGTATGTGGGTGGATGTTGATGGGGTGTGACAATTTTTGATGGGGGGGGGGGGCACTCGATTTTAGTCTTGCTTAGGGCAGCGCAAAACCAAAATATACCATTGTCACAACAGCCAAATCTGTGTCTGTAGTGCATGTTCAAACCCTAATACCATAAATGATAACATGCTATTAGATTTTTACTCCAGGAGTATATAATGAGTTATTATTATTATTATATAGTATTTATATAGCGCCAACAGTTTACGCAGCGCTTTACAACTTGAGGGTAGACAGTACAAATACAATACACTTTAATACAGTAGGAATCAGAGGACCCTGCTCGTTAGAGCTTACAATCTAATGATTTTTGCAGTTCCAGAGAAATGCTTAAATAATGCATTACAATTGAACTAAAACCAATCGATTTTAGTTGACTAAAATGTACTTGAGATTTTAGTCAACTAAAATGCGACTAAAACTAAAACAATTCAGGAGACCAATATACAACTAAAACTAAAATGACATTTTAGTCAAAAGACTATGACTAAAACTAAATTGAAATTTGACGTCAAAATGAAACACTGCTGGAAGTATTTTTTTATTAAACAGTTACCTCTCAAATTGGCTTATCCTTGCTTGACTGATGGTCATGGTGTTCAAATCATAAGCATAGCTTGTGATTGTTACGTATAAATTATTTTAACAGACTTTTCTGCATACTTTCAATTTGCCTATTTGATGGAATGCCTGAAGGAAGTCCCTTGTTCCATAAAACTCAAAAAGTAATTTAAGCAGGTAATCACCCCTTGTCAGCTCCATATGAGGTTTCAATCAGACAAAGGGAGTGCCCCTTGGAGCTCTTGGAATCAAATATATATACATATATATATTGCAGGCTGGTATAGAACAATAGTTACAAAATAAAAAAATAAAAAAATACTAAAATGGATTTGACACGAAGACCAATATACTGTAGTTTCCCTTGAAAGTGCATCAAGATAATATGATGTGAGCTCAGTTATTGACTGGTATAACAAGTTTAACCACTTCTCGACCCTAATGATCAGGCCATTTTTTGCAATACGGCACTGCATTATTTTAACTGACAATTACATGGTCGTGCGATGATGTACCAAAATAAAATCAATGTCCCTTTTTTCCCACAAACGGAGCTTTCTTTTGGTGGTATTTGATCACCTCTGTGATTTTTTTTTTTTGTGTGCTATAAACAAAAAAAGAAGGACAGTTCGGAAAAAACAATATTCTGCTTTAAAACATACCCAATGAAAAAAAAAAAAAGTTCTAATTTTTTCATCATTTTAGGCCTAAATGTATTCTGCTCCATATTTTTGATTTAAAAAAATCCCAATAAGTGTATATTGATTTGTTTGTGCAAAAGTTATCGCGTCTACAAACTAAGGGAAAGATATATATAGTTTTTATTATTTATTTTTTTTACTAGTAATGGTGGCGATCATCGATTTTTAGTGGGACTGTGACATTGAGCGGACAGATCGGGCACCTAACTGACATTTTTGACACTTTTGGGGGACCAGTGACATTACTACATTAATCAGTGCTAAAAATATGCACAATTACTGTACTAATGACACTGGCATGGAAGGGGTTAACACCAGGGGCGATCAAATGGTTAAATGTGTCCCTAGGGGGGTGCTTTCTAACTGTGTGGGGGATGGGCTTGCTGAATGAACATAGAGATCTGTGTTCCTAAATAGGAAGAACACAGGATCCCTGTGTTCATAACTGACAGAACAGTGGTCTGCCTTGTTTACAACGGCAGACCGCCGTTCTCTCTCCATGGGGAGCGATCGGGGGTGCCCAACGGCAATCAAGGCCACTGGACCCACTGATTAACTCCCCCTGTGGCCAATCAGCGTGCACGCCCCCGCAAAGAGACGTACAGGTACGTCTTTCGCAGGACAGAGACAACCTGCCGCAGTAAAAATTTTGTGAAAACGATTGTTTTGTGAGAGATTGGGTACTTTTGGGATAGCAATGTTACACATAAGTAGCTATGTTGCAACAATTGCTCAAAATACTTGAGAACTGTGCACACATAGGACACATGGCTATTCCAATTTTCTACTTTGCTGTGTTGTTTAGGAGGTCTTTGGCATGTGGTTCTGCCCCCTGTCTACTGCTCATGTGAATGTGCCTAAATGATAAGGACATTGGGGTTTCATATTTTATTTTAACAGAAGCATATCTACTGTATATCTATATTTACATATGTGTATATATATATATATATATATATATATGTAGCAGTATTTCCAGGCATTGGGCCTGATGTGGGTCTGCCATTGTTACCGGTGACACTTCCAACACATTTAAAGAGGAAGTAAACTCTGCCCATCAAAAGCTTCTTCTTAATAAAGACAGTACAGTAAGGCTTTAGAAACTATCTTGCATTAATGTTAAACCCCTTCATATGTCTCTTACTTGTTTTTTAGTGTTTTGTAAAATCTTCCTGTTTGTGAGAAGCCAGCGCTATGACAGCAAATGTCTTCTGACTCTACTTCCGGCCTTTCTTCTTGTCCCGACTGTAATCTCGCACATGCTCAGTAATCACTTAGTCAAGCCTCGTTTTAGTGGCAGTTACTATGGCAACCGTGTCAGCTCTCAGCTCCTGTTTGCTGTACTGTGCGGCTGACATTTACACCCCCTGTGACGTTGCGAGTCACATGGGGTGTTTCAGGAACTTGTGAAAGGGAAATATCGCGGTATCTCAGTCAAGTGCCGTAGATGGGGAAATGTCAGAGCCACGGCATGTAATGAAAGGACTGACGACACGATGAGCGTGCCATAAACAGAGGAATATCTGCGCATGCGCCGGTACCGTCAGGAAAAGAAAAAGGACAGATTACAAGAGAAAGGAGAAGGTTAGAATGATTTTACACAATGTGATTAGTAAAGTGCTTATTAGAGATTTATATGATGGAAAGTCATCATGGAGAGTTTACAACTTCTTTAAGATGTGAACACAGGTGTGAGAACTGAGACAATGACCATTCCCTGCATCTTTGGTTTGTTTTGTTTATTGTATATTGGGGATGGGAGAAGGGAATGAGTGGGATACTCCTTTGGCTCAACTAGGTTTAACTGGGACACTGTACAGAAAAATGCCTGTTGGCGATGTCTTGACACCAGCTGAATGCCGGCCAACGCTTCCTGGCTCTTGAAGATACTCAATCTGCTCAAAAGTGCTAGAACTCCGACTTTAACATGTTTGTTAACTCAGAAGATCAAGGACTGTAGTACATTTGACTCCTGACACTCTGTTTAGCTCTGAAGTCCAGTGAGCAACTCCCTCCAGCCCTTCACTGACTGAGATAGCTCCTTGTAACTGCTTGTGTTTGCTGCAACTCTTAACGCTGTACCCTTTACACTTTAACTCTTCAGGGCCCAACTGCTTACACTTCAGGGTCCTCTGACTAGGCACCCCCTTTAACACTTCAGGGTCCTCTGACTAGGCACCCCCCTTTTTACTGCTAGCTGACTCCTGGATCCCTTGGACTTTCTCTGGAGTAGTCCCCTCTACACTAGGCAGACCCCCAGGGGCAGTTCACAGTACTCACGACCTTGGAAGGTTTTCCTGGAACTAGACCCCTCTTGCTCCACTGGTCCTCAGCACACTGGATCCCTTTTGCCGTTCAGCTCAGCTCTCTCTGCTTTCTCAGGCAAGCTGCCCGAGACACCCGATACTTCTGACAGGAGGAGAGACAGCCGTACTCTCCCTCCTGGGACTCTGCTTCCTGCCAAAGATGCTGCGTCATGTGCTCCCTTCAAACTTATACCCACTCCCAGAATCCTCTGCGGCAGAATGTGCCTTCTGGGGTAGATACAGGCCTGAATGTGTCTCTGATTGGGTTTCCTCCACTGCCCAATTAGAATCCTCTCATGGAGCCAGTGGGGAGACTCACCTCTCAGCAGACACACCTGGGAGACATGACAGCCCAGCTGAAATCATGGCCCTGCTGTTAGGCAGCCAAGGCCCACTATACTTTTACCTAGCACCTACCCTGTAGGGTGCTACATCTATATAATTATTATTGTTTTTAATTTTTTTAATCTTAGATAGCTATAATGTGGTAGGCAAAATAATTCAATTCTTGGAAACTGATGAACCTTCCAGTTTGATTTCAAAATTTGGAGATTTGTACATTCATAGGAAACTCACACAAGGAGAACAAACAAACTGCAGGCATAGATTGCACAGGGTGGGAAAAGAACTGAATACCCTAACACAACCGGGCTGCCAAACTTCCACCGGAATATATATTACTAAATTAGCCATAGACCTGTGATGAAGAACAAATGTTGAAATACAACCTCACTAGTCACTACTGAACATTTGTTTTCACAAGCAATTGTTTCATAAAAAAGCTCACATTTCCACTCTTCTCTCAGCTAAAGAATAAGGTCATACAACCTAAACTGTTTTATTAGATGAATTATATTCCAGTAAAACTGTACTCTCTGGGTTTACATGATCATCAGTCCTTCTTCAAGGGTTGGCAGGATCAAGCCCACTTTTTTACTCTATTTGGGAATGCAAAGCTCTATTTTTAATTTTTGTTGTTAGATCACCACATGGTCATTACAACTCATTTGGTTTACCAAATATCCTGTCACCAGAAACAGGCCTTTTGAGGACATCTCCTTAAAGAGAAGCTTTGGTCAGGTTAAGAAAAATAAAATAAAAGTCAGCAGCTGCAAATACTGTTGCTGCTGACTTTTAATAAAAAGACACTTACCAGATCAGGGGTCCAGTGCTGTTTTCACCCGGGCCGGTTCTTTCCTGGTTTTTCGGATCCTTGGCGCCGCCATGTTGACTATGGGAATCTGCCTGTGACTGCGGCTTTACAGCCGACTCCCCACTGCACATACACGAGCCCAGGAGGTTGCGGGCAGGGGGTTGAACCTCTGTTACGACTGCCTAGGTGAACCAAATAGTGGGAGTGGATACCTGTCAAAACTAGGTACCTGCTCCCAAAAGAAAAAAATAAATGAGAGATGAGGTGGGAGAAGGAGGATATGTAGAACTTCCTTTTTAGATAAAGTTTCCCTTTAACAATGTGTAGCAACCTACAAGGTAGGTGCTAGGTAAAGTATAGTGGGCCTTGTCTTAACAGCAGGGTCATGATTTTCAGCTGGGCTGTAATGTCTCCCAGGTGTGGCTGTTGAGACTGGGGAGTCTCCCCACTGTACTCAATGAGAGGGTTCTCATTGGGCAGTGGAGGAAACCCAGCCAATGGCTCACCCAGGCCTGTATCTACCCCAGAAAGGCAGATTCTGCCACACAGCATTCTGGGAGTGGGTATAAGATTGAGGGGAGAGCATGACGCAGCGTCTTTGGCGGGAAGCAGAGTCCCAGGAGGGAGAGTATGGCTGTCTCTCCTCCTGTCAGAGGAATCGGGTGTCCCAGTTGGCTTGCGTGAGGGGACAGAGGGCTGAGCTGAGCTGCAGAGAGGATCCAGTGTGCTGGGGAGTGTCAGGAAAGCATTCCCAGTTTGTGAATACTGTAAACTGCCCCTGGGGGTCTGCCAAGTGAGAGGGGACCACTCCGGAGAAGGTCAGAGGGATCCGGGAGCTAGCTAGGCGTTGCAGGAAGCAAGAGTAAAGGGGGTGCCAGTGTGTGGACCCTGAAGTGTAAAGGGGGTGCCAGTGTGTGGACCCTGAAGTGTAGAGGGGGTGCCAGCAGTTGGGCCCTGAAGTGTTCAGTGTACAGCATGCAGTGTGCATTGTACACTGTTGAGAGTTGCAGCAGCAGAAGCAGTTTACAGAAGCTACCTCAGTCAGGAAGGACTGGAGGGAGCAGTGTTCAGGACTTTTGAGCTAATCAGAGTATCAAAAGTCAGTTCTCAGTACAGTCCAGGACTTTTGAGCTAACCAGAGTGTCAGAAGTCCATTTTCAAGTACAGTACAGCAAGTCAGTGTTTTTCAAGCGCCAGCAAGCGTTGGTTGGTACCAAGCTGGTGTCAAGACAGCGCTGAAAGGCATTTTTCTTCAAGTGTCCCATCTTGTACCTAGTTGAGCCAGCGGAGTATCCCACTCATTCCCTTCTCCCATCCCCAATATAAAATAAACAAAACAAACCAAAGATGCCGGACTGGTTTTTGATTCAAATCTCACACTTGGGTATTCAGCTTAAATGGGCTAAAGGTGTTACCGCGGTGACCATGGCAGACCCACATCAGGCTCAATATGCCTGGAAATCCTGCTACAATTGTATCAAATGTTCTTATGGTACTTTTATGCTAAAATGTGTTTCTTACTTAATTGGAAGGCTGTGTGTACCTTCCATCAGTCCCAATGTTGATATGTCAGATTACCTCTGTTCTCCCACTTTACAAGTTAACATATGCAAATAGAGGCCACCCGGCTCTGTTTGATACATTTTGGCAATTGTGGACCTTCTCTCCTCATGCTGTAGCTTAATGTTCTTTGTAGCCTATTGTAACCTAAATGAATGTACTTTGGTCTCTCTACTTTCACAATAATTGTATGCCCATAACATCAATAAGATCCTCTCTGTGCCAGAGAATCTGTACTCTTTATAATATAGGCCTTTTGTGTTCTATAGTATTTTGGTACCCGTGTCTGCTTTTCCCCATTGTTGTTTTTTGTACTTACTTCATGTAACCTTAAAATTCATCTTTAAAAAAACATGCAAACTTACAGTATATTGTCCAAGTTTGCATAATTATGCAGTGAAAGAGACTTTGTAGGCATGACCCAAACATGATCAGTGGAGGGGGCTAGGTCAGGTATAATAAAGAGTGTAGAAAAAAAAAACCATAAGCAAAGACTATTGACTGATTTTTTTTATTTATTTGCAAATTCTTTATTTATCCCAAAAAACTGAGCTGATTTTTCAAGTATACATCCAAAAGGCATATTCAAAGGTATATTATTCATTTCAAGAGAGTTATGGAAAAGCTTGTAGCACTGTTTGAAGCTAAAGGCCCAAATGTCTCCCCACTGGTACTCAGAAGATGGGAGCAGTCGTCCAGTTCACTAATCCAGGAGTGTCAAAGTATCATGCATAAGACGTCGCTCAAACTGACCCGGTGCTTAGAAGATGTGTAGCCTCAGCTGGCAATGTTCTGGCCACGCCCCCTGACACATTTCACCCCACCCATCGGGGCTTGTTCACAGCCTGGCCATTGTACTATTTTTTTTTTTTTTTGTACTTTTGTTTTTTTTCTTAATCACGTTTGTAATAAAATATACACCACTGCCAGACTTTATCAGACATTGCATACATATATATACATCATATATAGTTGTTCTAAGCCAGGGGCCTCCAAACTCCCTCCAGTTGTTCAGGAACTACAATTCCCTTCATGCCTAGTCATGTCTGTGAATATCAGAGTTTTACAATGCCTCATGGGATGTGTAGTTCCGCAAAAGCTGGGGGGGGGCGTAGTTTGAAGATCCCTGTTCCAAGCAAACAGTCAAATAGGTTCTATAAGTGCAATCAGTGGAGTGGCCAGAGCCAGGCAATATGTACTATGAACTCTTTTCTTGGCTTTTAGGTTGGCCATACATTATAGAATTTTCTTTCCTTCGACCACAGATCGAAGGAAAGAAAATCACTTGATTCACCTATCAACACAGTCGGTGTTGATGGGGGATTTCCTCCCACTGCGCTATTGTATTCTGATAGCGGGAGGTTTCCCCACCTTCAGAATACAGCGATCACTGCTGCCAGCTATACTCAGTGGCAGTGATCGTACCAAAAAAACCCCCAATAGGCTGATTGTACTAAAGTGGATCAATAGATTGACTTCAGTTCAACTAGCCTGCCCATAGATGGCTAGAATTTGGCCGAACTTTGATCTGTTTATGGTCAGCTTCAGATCTGTAGCAGTATAAGAGAAGCTGAAAACATCAGTATAAATACAGTGGGTATAGAAAAGAATCACCCCTCTAACCATATGGAGGATATTATCACCTCCATGCTTTTCTGAAAGAATGGTGTTATTTGGTTGGTGAGCTGTATTAAATTTCCGCCAGTCATATAGTTTGGTGTTGAGGCACAATGATTTTATTTTTAGTCTCATCTCACCATAACATCATTTTCCATGTGACCTCAGAATCTTCAATGTGCACTTAAGGTGGTCAGACTAACATTTAATTATTTGGCCTCAACACCAAACGATATGTCTGGCAGAAATCAAATACAGCTGACCATCCAAATAACACAATTCCTACAGTAAAGCATGGAAGTGGTAATATGTCTGGATAGAGGAAAAATGGATGGGGCAAAATACCATCAAATTCCTGAGGAAAATATGTTGTCCTCTGCCAGAAAATTGTCAATGGGAAGAAGGTTTTCCTTCCAACATGACAGTGTCCCAACGTACACAGCAAAAATGACCACACTGGGTTGAAGGAGAAAAAAGGTGAATGTCCTTGCATGGCCTAGTCAGAGCCCAGACTTAAACCCCATTGAAAATCTGTGGAATAACTTGGAAGACTGCAGTCCACAAATGATCACCATCAAATTTAACTAATTTTGAGCAGTTCTGCAAAGAAGAGTGGCCAAATATTGCAAAGTCTAGATGTGCAAAGTTATAAGAGACATTTTCCAACAGACTAAAGGCTGTAATTAAAGCAAAATGTGATCCAACAAAATACTGAGATAAGGGGGGTGATCCTTTTTCCAACTCAGTGATTCTGTTTTTGATTTTTTTTTTTTTTCTGACATGTTGGTGTTATATCTTTGAATTTGAATATTAGAAGTTGCACTAGTAAATACAGCTGGATAAAACAAAAAAATGTGTCTGTCTTAATTTCAGGCTGCAAAGCAACAAAGTGTGATTATTTTAAAGGGGGGGGGGGTGTAATTATTTTCTTTACCCTCTCTATAGCCATTGTCAGAGTAAAACTATAAGACTCCATTCACACCAGCGCAACTTGTCAGGCGACTTGTCAGCCTGACAAGTCGCGCTCCCTCACAGTCCATTGACTGGTACAGGACCCGTTCTAATAGGAGCGACACAAGTCGCTCCGACTTAGAAAAAGGGTCCTGTACTACTTCGGGGCGACCTCGGAGCGACTTGCATAGACTTCCATTATGTGAAGTCCTTGCAAGTCGCTCCGAAGTCGTGGTGCATGGGACTGCACAAGTCGCCCCCGAAGTAGTACAGAGTCGTGCCGCCCTAGTGTGAACCGAGTCTAAAAGAACAGAAGCAAGAAGAGAAAGACATTGAAAAACAAACAGTAAACAAATTGTCCCATGTGCTACGACCGAAGAGGTTGTGGGACCTAACATATAGACATAGAGGTATATAGTCAGGTGTGTTCAAACACTACTTTACACTCTTTCCTAATATAGGGGCCCAAGAGGGGAGATGGGGTAAAAAGTTTGAGAAGTCTAGCGCTCTACCAACAGAAAAAGCAGCTGTACCAAATAAAGAATAAGGGTGTCAATGAAATGGATTCAATGCTAACACCTAAAAAGTTAGATGTTGTCAGTTAGTCTATACAAAGTAACTTTTAGCAGCTGATCTAAACAAAAAAACTACTATAACGAACTGTAATATATATATAATATATATATATATTATACTGTATATAATATATATAATATTTATAGTCTGGAGGCTGTCGGCGGCTACTAATTAATGAATGTCTGACTATATGATAAGTTTGGCTGCCCCCTCTGTGAGGCTGGAAACCCTGTGACTGCAAACAGAAAGAAGAGGGGCGTCAGGTAGACCATAGTGCAGTAATAAAATGTATTGAAAATCATGAATGAAAACAAGTGTAAGTTGCACTCACAAGCAGAGAGTTGTAAAAGGATATCTCAGTAATGTTGGCTGGGGGGAACGGTGAAGGTTTATGGCTGGATCCAAGGAGCTGCAGTTCCTTCACCACTGAAGCTGCTATGAGGGGGTACTGTGTGGATCTCAAAAGCTGCCAGAGGGATCAATGATGAAGAATGGCTGATCGTCAAGAGCCTTGTTCCCTTCTCTTCTAAAGCTGCTGTGAGAGGGTGCTGTTCCAGTGGCAGAAGCAGTCGATAGGATCAGTGAAGCTGTGTGGAGGACCTCGATAGGGCTGTCAGGAAATGCGTTTTGGAGGCTAAGAACTGCCTCCTTCCTCAGTCAGACCATTGCTCATTGCTCTAGTCTCCAGACTTAAAGTAGAACTATAGGCAAAACTTTTCTTTATTTTCAATTTTAAATAGAGTAAAGGAGGATTATAACCCCTGTCAGATTTTTTTTCACCATCCGTACCCATTGCAGAGATTTCTCTTCACTTCCTGTTCCATAGTCAAACAGGAAGTGAGAGGAAATCCCTGTAAATCAAGGGAATTCCTTGGGGCCCCCAGGTCACCAGAACTAGTGTATCCATTGGAAGATTTCCCCACTATTACTTTTCTGGGGACAACCCAAAATATGGGTAATTTCTCTTATTTTCACTTCTAATGATAATAGTAAACAGGACAAATAGAGAGGGTGAATCTGACTAACGGGGGCACAGACAGCAATAAAAACTAACAGGGATTCTAATCCCCCTGAACTCTATCCAAAACTAAAAAAATGTTTTGTCTTTAGTTATATTTTAAATACTAGTTTCCCAGCTGTCCCAGGTAACTCATTAAGCATAGGAGGTAGAAAAAAGGCTAAAGCCAAGAAGATTAAAAATGTCAGATGGCTAGCTATTGAGGCTTAAATGAGATTTAATGGTCAGCTGGAGAACCAGAGGAAAACTAAATATATATATGAATAAAAAAGCATGTTACCCAAAAAAAGGCTCTCAATCTAAATAGGAATCTAAAGATAAATATGGTTTGAATATAAATATGAATGCAATTAGAAACAAATAAACATTTTTTTAATAGTAATGGGAATAATAATAGTATTGAGACAAAAAAGTAGATTATTTGTAAGTAAAAAACATTTAATGTGAAAAACATCTATGTTCAAAGATGGTGCATCTGCCTATATACATATTCACGGTATGAACGGTTTAATGAAGAGTGAGGTTAAAAAAGGATAAGGTTATAAATAGAAAAAATTTACCTACAACAAGTGAAAACCGGTAATAATTCACCTAAATGTCAATACACACAAACGTATATAATGTGAATGCATGGATATATCAAAATTGTATAACAAGTTTTATAAAAAAAAAAGTGTTCAAGTTGAATATGGGACAATTTTCAAAACCCCTCCAAAACTTTACACTAAGGGATCAAAAATTAAATGATGATAATACAATTTATAAAACTAAATGGGGATGAAAAAGGAAAGTTTTAGCATAGATTTAGATACCTTTTGTGATATTAAAGAGACCTGAAAATTACCAATGGTAGAATGGCAAGTGGATGGGCGAATCGGATCGAATGATGAATGTATGGGCTGCCTTACACAGCACTGAGAGTGAGATAGAGGTTAGGGTGAGTGTCTAAGTATACATTGGAGGAGATGTAAAGAGTGCCTAAAGCATGGGTGTCCAACCTTTTGGCTTCTCTGGGCAACATTGAGTGTAGAGAAATTTTCTCGGGCCGCATATAAAATATATACTATTAGTTAAGGTATTTAAGTAATAAAACGCTGCCGCGCCCCCCTTCCCATGCTTCCGCCCCCCCCCCCCCCCCAGCACTAATTTAACACAAATAGTGGATGATCCCCTCCGAGGCTGCCTCTGTGGCCGTGCCCCCGACTCGACTTCCTTCCTCCTCAGCAAAAAAACAGCAAAAAAAAAAAATTGGCAGGGGGCAGTGGGCCGCAGTTTGGACATGCCTGGCCTAAAGGGTAGCCATGAGACTAGAGGAAGTCAGGCCTGGTGTAAATTTCTTGGACAGTGTTTTGTATATCTTTGGTTCTCCCTCAGGGACTAGTAAAATTTGGGGAAATTTTGACCGGGGGTCCGCCAGTCTACTCAGTAGAGAACAATTGTAGTAGAGAGCAAGAGAGAGTAAAGTTGGCTATAAATGGATTGAATGTCATCCGGTTCAGCAGGGGACAAATGAAATTAGATTAATTCTATGGATGTTTGATAAAAGGTGTAAGGCTCCATGTACACGGGACTTTGTATATGGCCGTTTAGGAGCAGTTGGGTGTTTTTTTCAGAAGCCCCTGAACCCACCTCCATTTTATCTTATCTGTCCATGTACACAGGGTCGTTTACAGTCATTTGCAGGCAGTTGAGTTCAGGGACGTTTTTTGGAAAGCAATTATTTGCGTTCGAACGTGTGTTTCCCGGCGTTTCAAACGCAAAAACGCGACCGAACGCGGCTAAACGTGACCGAACGCAATGACCCGCGTTTAGCGCTCGCGTTTTTCCATTTTAAAGGGGAATTATTTTTTTGACCTCTAGGAACGGTTCTAAACGCAAACGCCCGCTAAACGTAGGTGCAAACGCGACCTAACGGACGTTTTAAACGTCCTAAAAATTCCAGCATTCAAAGGGACTTTTAACAACGTCCCGTGTACATGGAGCCTTAGGGTCCTCCCAGGCCTATGAGGGCCAGCTTACACCAGAATCCTTTTAAGGTGCATTCTGGGCCCGTTTCCCACACTGCGTTTAAAATGCACTGCCTTTGCGATGTGCTGTGGGTGCCTACACAGAGGTAATGGCACCCCAAACACAGATCTCAAATCTATTGCACTTACAGGCACCAGATCGCATGGTACCACAGTACCAGAGGATGTGGTAAGGCACGTTTTTCACAAGTAGTGCGTTTTGCAGCCCATTTAAGTGAATACTTTGCAAAATTGCACTGCAGGGGAACGTGCAGGAATCACACAAGAACGAGGACTGTGTTGCTGTGCAATTCTGGTGTGAACAGGCCTTGATAGTCAGGTAGCAACCTTTACATCAAGAGGATGTTCCTGACAGGGCCTTCTTCTTCTCTGAAAGTTAGAAGTCCCTGTTGCCCAAATTAACCAGGATTGGGTTACTTTCATCTTGTACATGTATGTACAGAATGGAGATATACCTTGGTTCCTGCATTCTTTTGTGAAAATGAAATCTACAATTTCCCTAATTAACTGGTAATTGGACCACTTTGTATTTCTAGACATAATATTTAGGTGTGAGTTACCTTGGACACTGGCCACTCGGTCACCCCTGAGGGCACAACTTTTGCACTCTTGTCACCCTTACTATCTAATTGCTTCATCACCTTCTTTTGTATTCAAAAGTGCCTGATGTTTATCTCAAACAGCTTAGAATTCCCCTGTGACACTAGTGCAATATTTACCAATTCTGTTTAGAAGTACTTCAATGAAAATGTCTTATCTTGCCATAAGCTGTTTTTTCCTGTATCCTGTCATTGTTGTTGAGAAGAGAATTCACCTGAAGGTACACAGGCATATTTCAAGGTGGTCAGATGTAAGCTAATAATCCAATATCTAAAGATTTTTCTCTCTTTAATGCTTGACACCTATACATGTTTAATGCATATCCTAACATTTAAGTGTAGGCAGTGAACTGTTGTACAAACCTTATTATTCCACTCATATAATTCCCACTGACAAAATACAGTTGTCCATTATGCTTATAGTGTATGTACAGTGCCTGGAAAAAGTATTCACACCCCTTGAAATTTTCCACATTTTGCCATGTTACAACCAAAAAACATAAATGTATTTTATTGGGATTTTATGTGATAGCCCAACAAAAAGTGGCACATCATTGTGAAATGGAAGGAAAATGATAAATGGTTTTCAAAATATTTTACAAACAAAAATGTGACGTACATTTGTATTTAGCCCCTCTGAGTCAATACGATAAGTAGAAGTAGAAGGGAAATGAAAATTGGTTTCCAAATTGTTTTACAAATAAAAATTCCTAAAAAAGTGTGGTGTGCATTTGTGTTCAGCCCCCTTTACTCTGATATCCCTAACTAAAATCTAGTGGAACCAAGTGCCTTCAGAAGTCACCTAAGTAGTAAATAGTAAATACACCTGTGTGTAATTAAATCTCAGTATAAATACAGTTGTTCTGTGAAGCCTTCAGAGGTTTGTTAGAGAGCTTTAGTGAACAAACAGCATCACGAAGGCAAAGGAACTCACCAGACAGGTCAGGGATAAAGTTGTCGAGAAATTTAAAACAGGGTTAGGTTTTAAATAAATATCCCAAGCTTTGAATATCTCAGGGAGTACTGTTCAATCCATCATCTGAAAATGGAAAGAGTATGGTACAACTGCAAACCTTCCAAGACATGGCCATCCACCTAAACTGACAGGCCAGGCAAGGAGAGCATTAATCAGAGAAGCAGCCAAAAGGTCCAATGTAACTCTGGAGGAGCTGCAGAGTTCCACAGCTCAGGTGACAGAATCTGTCCACAGGACAACTATTAGTTGTGCACTCCTCAAATCTGCCCTTTATGGAAGAGTGACAAGAAGAAAGCCATAAGAAGTCCCATTTGCAGTTTGCGAGAAGCCATGTGGGGGACACAGCAAACATGTGGAAGAAGGTGCTCTGGTCAGATAAGACTAAAATTTAAGTTTTCGGCTCAAAAGCAAAACACTGTGTGTGGCAGAAAACTAACACTGCACATTACCCTGAATACACCGTGAAACATGGTGGTGGCAGCATCATGTTGTGGGGATGCTTTTCTTCAGGAGGGACAGGGAAGCTGGTCAGAATTGACGGGAAGATGGATGGTGCCAAATACAGGGTAATCTTAGATGAAAACCTGTTAGAGTCTCCAAAAGACTTGAGACTGGGGTGGAGGTTCACCTTCCAGCAGGAAAACGACCCTAAACATACAGCCAGAGCTACAATGGAATGGTTTAGATCAAATTACACATTCCAGATATCTCAATAGCTAATTCGTAGCAAAAAGGTATTAAATTAATCACCGACCTCTTACACAATGTGAAGATTTTTCCATTCAACATATTGTCACAGAGATACTCCCTCCCAATCACAGAACACTACACTTTCACCAGAATAGCTTAATTCCTAAAAGCTCATGCTTTAAAAAATATCAGAGTTCCACACAAAGCCTGGGCTTATTGGAATGACCCAAATATGTCTACAAAAGGGATATCCTTGTTTTACAACTTGCTACAACGAAAAAAAATCTTCACAAAACCCCTCCCCTTTCAAAAATGGGAAGTCGATATTTCTTCCCACTTCACGGAGGATCAATGGAAAAAAGGCGTTAAATTTATTCAATGTTATACAAGGTCAGCTACATACTGGGAAATATCCCATAAAATACTCCTTCACTGGTATTAAACATCCTGTATTACGGCAAAATTTAAAAATTCCAGTTCAAATGAGTGCTGGAGTCGCTGTGGCAAGGTGGGCACTAAGATTCATATGCTCTGGGAATGCCCCCACCTTAAAAGTTTTGGGAAAGATTTCTTCTGTCTAATATCCAAAAACACAGGAATAATCAAACCAGGATCTATCAAACAAGCCATCTTAGGTGTACACATTGACCACTACCCACCAGCACTCAGGCCAATAGTCATGAACATTCTCCTGGCAGCGGGACTAATTGTGACTAGGGAATAGAAATCGAATTTGTCCCCAAACATTAGCGAAGTAATAAAACAGGTAGATGTAGCCTATAGATATGAAAAAATGATGGCCCATAGAGATGGAACTACATCCCGCTTTTACAAACAGTTCGAACCATGGACCTCTATTAGCACACATAGTTGAAAAATATTAGTAATTTGGAAATTAGGCCATTTGAAAATGGTATGGTAGTGAGTAAATACCATATATTTTTAAATTCTGTCCAAATATATATTTGCTAAATTTTAGTCTTTCCTTTTATATCAAAACCGATGCAATTGCAGCTATTGTTATACACATTTATGTGGTTTCTTAACTCATTCCACATGGAATAAATACCTCTAACTCTTTGTTTTAAGTTTTGTTCTGCTTAGCAATACTTGTATTAATAACCATTTTGTATTATGTACCATTGTGGATTGTAACTTGTAAAAATTGTAACTTGAAAATTGTTCAATAAAAATTAATCTGATAACAAAAAAAAAAAAAAAAGAAGAAGAAAGGATTTAGATCAAAGCATATTCATGTGTTAGAATGGCCCAAAGTCCAGACCTAAATTCAATTGAGAATCTGTGGCAAGACTTGAAAATTGCTGTTCACGGACACTCTTCGTCCAATCTGACAGAGCTTGAGCTATTTTGCAATGAAGAATGGGCAAAAATGTCACTCTCTTGATGTGTAGAGACATACCCAAAAAAACTTGCAGCTGTAATTGTAGCAAAGGGTGGTTCTACAATGTATTGACTCAGGGGGGCTGAATGCAAATGTACGTCAGATTTTTCACATTTTTGTTTGTAAAATATTTTGAAAACCATTTATCATTTCCCTTCCATTTCACAATTATGTTCCACTTTGTGTTGGTCTATCACATAAAATCCCAATAAAATACATTTACGTTTTTTGTTGTAACATGACAAAATGTGGAAAATTTCAAGGGGTATGAATACTTTTTGAAGGCACTGTAAACCCAAAAATAAAAATCCAAATATATTGCAGCCTATCAATCCTTAAATGTGGTTGCTACATTTGGGGAATTTTCTTGGCTTTTTTTTCCATTTATTTTAAACTGATGATCCAAAACCAGGATGCAGAGAAAGGAACCGATGAATCTCTGTCCTCAGTCTCTTTCTCAGTCTCAAGACATTAGGGGTCTAGACCCCTGATATTTTACAAAGCTCCCCCCCCCCCACCAACAGGGTAGTTAAAAAAAAAGTAAAATTAATAAAAAAAAACTAAATTCTAAAAGTAAAAAAAATAAAAAAAACAAAATTCTAAAAAAAAAAGTAAAATAAACAAATAAATAAATAAATTCTAAAAAGTAATTTAAAAAAAATAAAGGACTCGTTCACATGTGCTTTGCTGTCTGTAATTTCTGCTATGGTTATGTAGTCTAACATTGAGGTCGTGGCATGTGTACATGTGTACATCCCTAGTCACTGCCCTGTTGCTAAAGAGGGTAGTAGTTGGTGGAATGTAAAAGCACAGCTCAGCCCAGCCATGGGGTTTTTACCAGCTGCCCCCAACCTCATGTGTGAATGAGCCCTATTCGCACAGGAAATCTGGCTGTGTGAATGAGTGGATTGCTCTTGCGGATGGATATGTTGTGTTTCAAGACAAATTTTTAATAAATTCAATAAAACATGTTTAATTATTAAATTATTCTCCAGTTTTTGGCACCTAAAAAGTCCCAGCTCCTACGGGGGCACCCCTTTTCTGTGCCCTGCCCTTTTTGATGCAGTGCTGAAAACATTTTTTCTATTTTCTAGCATTAGAACATGTTTTTCATTGCTGTCAAAAAACACAGTTTTCCCCTTATTTCCTGTACTGGGGCCAACCATTTTACCATATAGGAAGGGAAGGAATATCTCCAACAGCAACACAGACAGAAATAATTTTTTTTTGTTTTTTAAAGTATAGTAGAGGAATGCCAAAACCTCTGCCAGCTTTTTATTGATGTATTTTTCCCAGTTGAAAACTTTCCTTCACTTGTAAAAGTGAGGGAAAACCTCTCTAACGGAGTAAAATATGACAGGGGCTCTAATCCTTCCCAACTCTATTAAAAACTAAAATAAAACGTTTTGGGTATAGATAAACTTCACATTTCCATTACTATCTATCTCAACTATATTACCAAAAGTATTGGGACACCTGCCTTTACACGCTCATGAACTTTATTGGAATCCCAGTCTTAGTCCGTAGGGTTCAATATTGAGTTGGCCCACCCTTTGCATTTATACTAGCTTCAGCTATTCTGGGAAGGTTTAGGAGTGTTTCTATAGCAATGTTTGACCATTCTTTCAGAAGTGCATTTGTGAGGTCAGACACTGATGTTGGAGGCCTGGCTCACAGTCTCCCCTCTAATTCACCCCAAAGGTGTTCTATCGGGTTGAGGTCAGGACTCTGTGCAGGCCAGTCAAGTTCCTCCAACCCAAACTCACTCATCAATGTCATCATGGACCTTGCTTTGTGCACTGGTGTGCAGTCATGTTGGAACAGGAAGGGGTCATTCCCAAACTGTTTCCACAAAGTTGGGAGCATTAAATTGTCCAAAATGTCTTGGTATGCTGACGCCTTAAGAGTTCCCTTCACTGGAACTAAGGGGCCAAGGCCAACCCCTGAAAAACAACCCTACACCATAATCCCCCTTCCACCAAATGATTTGGACCAGTGCACAAAGCAAGGTCCATTAAGACATGGATGAGCGAGTTTGAGGTGGAGGAACTTGACAGGCCTGCAGAGTCCAGACCTCAACCTGATAGAACACCTTTGAGATGAATTTGAGTGGAGACTGCGAGCTCTGCTTCTGGAAGAATGGTCAAATATTCCCATAGACACACTCCTAAACCTTGTGGACAGCCTTCCCAGAAGTTTTGAAGCTGCTATAACTGCAAAGGGTGGGCCAACTCCATATTGAACCCTATGGACTAAGACTGGGATGCCATTAAAGTTCATGTGTTTGTAAAGGTAGGCGTTCCAATACTTTTGGTAATATAGTCTATCTATCTATCTATCTATCTATCTATCTATCTATCTATCTATCTATCTATCTATCTATCTATCTATCTATCTATCTATCTATCTATCTATCTATCTATCTATCTATCTATCTATCTATCTATCTATCTATCTATCTATCTATCTATCTATCTATCTATCTGTCTATCTGTCTATCTGTCTATCTGTCTATCTGTCTGTCTGTCTGTCTGTCTGTCTGTCTGTCTGTCTGTCTATCTATCTATCTATCTATCTATCATCTCTTGTTCAGTAGGCATTTCCTTATTATTTTTCTCAAAACTGCCATTCCAGATGGATTAAAAGATCAACAAAATCCATGGATGAAAATCATTCTTGAAATGTACTTGTAACTGGCTTCCTAAACAGTTGTGTAAGTACAATTCACAAGCTGTCACATTCACACTTGTGTCTAGTCTGAGTAGCAGGAGATAAATATAGGCCTGATGATCCTCACACCTAGCAAGCCAACAAGCTGATTGCTTTGGTGTCACTGAAGCAAACTGAACATATGTCCCAGATGGTACAAAGACGTTGGGGACCAGTGGCATAATGAGCAGAATAATCAGGAGGATCACAGCTATGTACCAGTTCCTGGTAAAGTCTGCATACATAATTTAAGGGAAGTGTGTTTTGTAGATAGGCAGTAGTGTGGAAATGGGTTCAGAAGAAGTAGCAGTCCCTATAGGGACTGTAGACCTGTAGGGTAACATAGCTCTAAATCTAGCCATATATTCATGGCAATTAAATAAAGCTTTAAAACTTTGAACCCAATTTTTGATGAAAAAGCAAAGAAGTAAAAAATATAAAATGGTGGTTTTGATTCCGCAAGAAGAAGGAATCAAAATTGACTCCATCAAAGTTTTAAATGTAATAGCTTGCAACAAAATGTTTTATTTTAAGTTTTATCATATATGGCCAGCATAACCCTACTTTAGAAATGTATGTTTATTCCACCTTTTGATGCAGAGCAATCATTATAGTGTAGATGATATCTCAATAAATATTACAAGTATTTATATAATGATGATAATTTGTGCAGCACTTTGCAAATATATTGTACATTCACATCAGTCCTTGCCTTTATGGAGCTTACAGTCTAAGGTCCCC
This sequence comes from Pelophylax lessonae, assembly GCF_965119305.1. NCBI lineage: Eukaryota > Metazoa > Chordata > Amphibia > Anura > Ranidae > Pelophylax > Pelophylax lessonae. The sequence continues at coordinate 191,682,113 of NC_138773.1, forward strand.
AACTCACATTCATACATACACATATAGTATGTAGGGCTAATTTAGGCAAGAGCCAAGTAACCTACAAGCATGTCTTTGGATTGTGGGAAAAACCAGAGTAACTCAATGCAGTCACAGGGGGAAAATGCAAATTCCGTGCAGGTAGTGTCATGGGTGGGACTCAAACCAACTTAGTGCTGGAAGGCAGAAGTGCCAAACACTAAAGCCGGCCATGCATAGATCCAAATTCGGCCAGTTCAACAGGAACTGGCTGACTTTCGATCCATGTATGGGCAGGCTGACTGTACCCAAGTCAATCCAATGATTGACTTGGGTACAAGCAACCTGTCAGATTTTTCAACATTCGGTTACTGCTGCTAACAGTAATCATTGTCTTCTGCTAGTCCCCCCCACTGGTAGAATACAATAGTGCCGCAGGAGGCATTCCTCATTCATTCTGACTGAGTTAATGGGGGAATCAAACAATTTTCTTCCCTTACACCCGTTGTGGAAGGAAAGAAATTTCATTACTCTAAGGCTTTTTTGCATGGTTGTAAACATGGTATAGTGTGTAGAGAATTTATATGTATAATGGTTGATATTGATGGTCCATTGTTGTCAATATCGGAAAGGTGATCTGGAGCAGTGGTGTGCTTCTGTTGCATAAGTGAATTAATTTAGACATGAAGTGATTAAAAATAGCCAGACAAGATCAGCAGAAATGCAAGCAATGATCCAAAAGACAAAAAAAGCTTTTTATGAAAAGTAAAGACATAACATTTTTTCTTACAACACAGTGTTTAAATAAACCAAATGCCATCTAATTAGGGGTTATATCTACTCTTATGATTTTACCCATTATATAATAAATTAGGACCTTGACTACCAACAAAAATAATTTTTCTTTAGACCAATTAGAATATAAAAGAGGTTCCAACAGTCACAAAGTATGGTGTATATAGATTCAATATAATATGAGCTATGGATATGCAGCATTAACATAAAAACATAAAGTCCAGTGCTATGTTAGAGGCAGACAAATTTAAAAAAATCTTGGAGCTTACTATCTGCAAATTGAATGACCATTCTGAGCCATGAAAAACAATGTTGCCCTAACCATATTCTAAACAAAGTAGAGTAATTTACAGACAGTAAATCACCATAAAACAACACTTTTTCAGCTTGAATAAGATGTTTAAGGCTCTGCAAGGAGAAATATAAAATATTTTTGTACGACATTATATCAGTATGACACAACTGGAATAAATCCAAGAACAACAACATTGCCTGTATCTCCCAGGCTGAACATATACACAGGGCTAATGCCTCTCACAATCTGCAAAGCTTTGTTTAGTGAGAACATGCTGGCAATGTCTTGCTATGAATGTATTCAATGCAAGAAAAACAAAGATTGAAATTAAATTAATTTTTCTCCAGGAATTAAATTGGATGCCTTTGGGGATCTCTCAGTGTAGAAGCTTGGAGGGGTCTCCCGAGTCCCTAGCAGATATGATCCCAGGTTTTAGATGCCGTGGTACTGTATAAGCTGAAACATAAAACCAATGGGGCAGGTGGCTTGCTGTTCCTTATTAGGGGACTCTGAAGAAGTAATCTATGATGAAACACGTTGGAAAGAAACAGTGATGTCAGACACAAGGTAATATTTGTGGATTGTAAGATTTAGATAGTATTACTCTATTAGGGTTGTTTTGTGCTCCGCATGACCTTTTAGAGTGAAGCCTATTCACAACATCTCCCAAGTTTTGAGTATTTACATAAGAGACCCAAGAATGTTTTGGAATATTCTGTTAGCAAAGTCACTGACTTTTGAATGGCCTTCTATATACAGTGCCTTGCGAAAGTATTCGGCCCCTTGAACTTTGCAACCTTTTGCCACATTTCAGGCTTCAAACATAAAGATATAAAACTGTAATTTTTTGGGAAGAATCAACAACAAGTGGGACATAATCATGAAGTGGAATGAAATTTCTTGGATATTTCAAACTTTGTTAACAAATAAAAAACTGAAAAATTGGGCGTGCAAAATTATTCAGCCCCTTTACTTTCAGTGCAGCAAACTCTCTCCAGAAGTTCAGTGAGGATCTCTGAATGATCCAATGTTGACCTAAATGACTAATGATGATAAAAAGAATCCACCTGTGTGTAATCAAGTCTCCGTATAAATGCACCTGCACTGTGATAGTCTCAGAGGTCCGTTTAAAGCGCAGAGAGCATCATGAAGAACAAGGAACACACCAGGCACGTCCAAGATACTGTTGTGGAGAAGTTTAAAGCCTGATTTGGATACAAAAAGATTTCCCAAGCTTTAAACATCCCAAGGAGCACTGTGCAAGCGATAATATTGAAATGGAAGGAGTATCAGACCACTGCAAATCTACGAAGACCTGGCCGTCCCTCTAAACTTTCAGCTCATACAAGGAGAAGACTGATCAGAGATGCAGCAAAGAGGCCCATGATCACTCTGGATGAACTGCAGAGATCTACAGCTGAGGTGGGAGACTCTGTCCATAGGACAACAATCAGTCGTATACTGCACAAATCTGGCCTTTATGGAAGAGTGGCAAGAAGAAAGCCATTTCTTAAAGATATCCATAAAAGTGTTGTTTAAAGTTTGCCACAAGCCACCTGGGAGACACACCAAACATGTGGAAGAAGGTGCTCTGGTCAGATGAAACCAAAATCGAACTTTTTGGCAACAATCCAAAACGTTATGTTTGGCGTAAAAGCAACACAGCTCATCACCCTGAAAACACCATCCCCACTGTCAAACATGGTGGTGGCAGCATCATGGTTTGGGCCTGCTTTTCTTCAGCAGGGACAGGGAAGATGGTTAAAATTGATGGGAAGATGGATGGAGCCAAATACAGGACCATTCTGGAAGAAAACCTGATGGAGTCTGCAAAAGACCTGAGACTGGGACGGAGATTTGTCTTCCAATAAGACAATGATCCAAAACATAAAGCAATATCTACAATGGAATGGTTCACAAATAAACATATCCAGGTGTTAGAATGGCCAAGTCAAAGTCCAGACCTGAATCCAATCGAGAATCTGTGGAAAGAACTGAAAACTGCTGTTCACAAACGCTCTCCATCCAACCTCACTGAGCTCGAGCTGTTTGGCAAGGAGGAATGGGCAAAAATTTCAGTCTCTCGATGTGCAAAACCGATAGAGACATACCCCAAGCGACTTACAGCTGTAATCGCAGCAAAATGTGGCGCTACGAAGTATTAACTTAAGGGGGCTGAATAATTTTGCACGCCCAATTTTTCAGTTTTTTATTTGTTAAAAAAGTTTGAAATATCCAATAAATTTCGTTCCACTTCATGATTGTGTCCCACTTGTTGTTGATTCTTCACAAAAAATTACAGTTTTTTATCTTTATGTTTGAAGCCTGAAATGTGGCAAAAGATGGCAAAGTTCAAGGGGGCCAAATACTTTCACAAGGCACTGTATAAGAAAGATAAAGTGTAGGTCCTATAAACTTGGTGGATCACTAGTTTGGATTGCAAAAAGATTGGAGTGTCTGCACATGGATTGATGAAGTGTTGACTGTTGACTCAGATTTTATATAAATGTTATCACGTGAAGTAAACTATATGCACATGGAGATGTACTACTAATTAATTAGAATGCACTGCAACTGTTGTTTATTGAATAGGCATGTTCAATTATTGTATAGAATGGTTGTTTTTTTATATATGTATTTAACCACTTAAGCCCCGGAAGATTTTACCCCCTTCCTGACCAGGGCCTATTTTGCGATTCGGCACTGCGTGACTTTAACGGACAATTGCGCGGTTGTGCGACGCTGTACCCAAATGAAATTGACGTCCTTTTTTCCCCACAAACAGAGCTTTCTTTTGGTGGTATTCGATCAACTGTGCGATTTTTTGAGCATGCGCAATAAACGAGCGACAATTTTGCAAAAATAACAATATTTTTCACATTTTTTTATATGAAATTCCCCCCCCCCCCCCCAAAAAAAAAAATGTAAAAATAATTTTTTTTTTAACATTTTAGGCCAATTTGTTTTCTGCTACATATGTTTGGTAAAAAAAATCGCAAAAAGCGTATTTTGATTGGTTTGTCATTTTTATTGTTTTTTTTTTTAACGAGTAATGGTGGCGATCTGCATTTTTTTTTTGCGGGACTGCGACATTGCGGCGGACAGATCGGACCCTTGACTGACATTTTTGACACTTTTGGGGGTACCAGTGACATTACTACAGTAATCAGTGCTATACATATGCACTGTTACTGTAAAAATGACACTGGGAGGGAAAGGGTTAACTTTATTGGAGAGGGAGGGGTTAAGTGTGTCCCTAGGGGCGTGCTTCTAACTGTGATTGGATGTGGCTGTGTGTGTAACAGCAGAGATCAACGGTCCTACATAGCAGGACCGTTAGATCTCTGCTGTTACACAGGGGAGAATGACAGGCGGCTGTGTTTACATTAGCCACCTGCCTTTCTCCCGCTTTATCCGATGATCACGAGTGACCAGCGGACATCGGGTCCGTCGGTCACACGCGCGGGCTTCTTAGTGAACAAGCGGGGTGTTTGCGCGCCTCCGGCGGCGCGCACTCGCGCCCTATTGGCTCCCAGGCTAGTGACGTACCGGTACGTCACTTTGCCTGGGAGGGGCTGACCGCCGCCGTTTATAGTTGGGCGGCGGTCGGCAAGTGGTTAATAGTCAGATTCTAGTTGTATAGGTTTGACTACGTTATATACAGGTGCATCTCATAAAATTAGAATATCATCAAAATGTTAATTTATTTCAGTAATTAAATTAAAAAGTAAAACTCATATATTTTATATAGATGCATTAAACACAGAGTGATATATTTCAAGCATTTCTTTCTTTTAATTTTGATGATTATGGCTTACAGCTGGTGAAAACTCAAAATTCAATATCTCAGAAAATTAGAATATTACATAAGAATAATAAAAAAAACGTTTTTTTTATACAGAAATGTTGTCTTACTGAAAAGTATGCCCATGTACAGTATAGTATGCACTCAATACTTGTTTAGGGCTACTTTTGCATGAATTATTGCATCAATGCCGCGTGGCATGGAGGCAATCAGCCTGTGACACTGCTGAGGTGTTATGGAAGCCAAGGTTGCTTTCATAGCAGCCTTCAGTTCATCTACATTGTTGGGTCTGGTGTCTCTCATCTTCCTCTTGACAATACCAATAAAGTACCAATACATGGTTTATTGATCATGGGATCTCTGTGCTTGATTAGCCGGCAAACTCGTCTGACCTAAACCCCATAGAGAATCTATGGGATATTGTCAAGAGGAAGATTAGAGACACCAGACCCAACTAAAAAAGATGAGCTGAAGGCCGCTATCAAAGAAACCTGGGTTCCATGACCCCTCAGGAGTGCCACAGGCTGATTGCCTCTATGCCGCCTCATTGACGCAGTAAGTCTTGCAAAGGAGCCCCGACCAAGTATTGAGTGCATACTATACAGTACATGGACATACTTTTCAGTTTGCCAACATTTCTGTATTAAAAATCCATTTTTTTTATTGGTCTTATGTAATAGTCTAATTTTCTGAGATACTGAATTTTGGATTTTTTTTGGCTGTAAGCCATAATCATCAAAATTAAAATCAAGAAATGCTTGAAATATATAACGCCTCTATATAAAATATATGAGTTTCACTTTTTTTTATTGAATTACTGAAATAAATTAACTTTTTGATGATATTCAAATTTTATGATGAGATGTACCTGTATTTTAATATTGGTGTTAGTTGGGAGTCCTAAATTTATTAGGTTTTAATGCTGGGTCATTACCTGATATGGCCAAAAAAGTTAGAATGGGAGACTTTTCTGTAACTTCTATGGACACTTTACTACCCTGCACTATGGATGTGCGATTGGGAGCCAAATGGTGCTTTGGAAGGTTACATATATCCTGCATGAATAACCAGAAACCCTTATGTAAGAAATCCTACTGAAGACATATTTCTTTGGAATAAAATTTGAAGTTAAAGAAGTCACATTCTACTCTTGTTGCCAAAGAAGCCATACTCTATTCAGATGGCAAACAATAACCATTTTTGTTGTAATGTGTTAATTACTATCTGAAGCTTTGCTAACCCTTGTCTGATTGCCCCTATGTCCACCCCATGTTGATCCTCAGCCTCTCAGTCATGGCATTGTATGCTTAGAATGCCTAGAAGGATGCATTTCAAAGGTCTTATCAGTGGCCACATTAAAGTGTGTTTATTTTCGCATATTCACAGCCTGACAGGGAATGCAGTCATTTGAAATGCAGATCAGCTTAGTTTCATTCCAGACCTCCCCCTTCTTCCATCTGGATGGTATTAGTAATCAAATACTAAGTACCTTTCCCCCCCAAGACTGGTAGAGTTTAATACTATGACACCTTAAAAGATAAATTTTGCAGATTCTTATAAATTAGGGTTCATTGAAATGTCATATGTAAAAAATCAAAAACAAACATAGACTTAGGAATTTTTCATACAAATACAGTATGTAGCTTAACCTAAGTGTCATCTAATACACTACCAGCTACTGCCTCCAAGAGATCATTGAACCATTACCTTCTGTTTTATAAGCTGTGTCAACATTCTCTTTTACTACAAAATACTGGCAAATACACAGTGGTGAGAGGTAGACTTTTCTGATCGTATGAGCACTGTGATTGGCTGATCACATCTTCAGAAAACTCCCAATCGCAAGTATTGATCGTGGGCTATCTGTTAGGCTTGTGCTGTCGGCGCAGCTCTGTTCATCTTCAGGTACGCATATATGCGGCCTCTCGGTGTTAAGGCCCACCTGCCGAGAGGCCACATATATGCATATGGCCAGTGGGAAGGCGTTAAGGTCCAGGTTGGGACTCTGCAGGGTATGATTAGGGATGAGCTTAATGTTTGGTCTGAACTGATTCCTTTCCAACACCTTAAGCCCCGTACACACGTACCGATCGTCGGCCGAACGATCGGCCGTCTTTTGTCCGAGGGCTGTCGTGTCTGTTGAAAACTGCAAAAGACTGCACACGAATTTTGTCGGCCAACAACAGCCGACTGCAGAAGTGATGTCATGTGATGGTTAACTTTCCTGGTCTTTTTTCTTTTCTGAGCATGCCCAGTCTTGCAAATCTGCTGTCTGTCGGCCGAATTCTGTACTGACTGGCGAACAATCGGCCGTTCTGGTGTTGGCCAACAAAAATTTTAATGCTTGCACGACAGATTCTTTTTGGCCGAAAGTGCGCTGTCGGCTGTTGGAAGCATCATACTAACAAGCCTACAATCGGCCGATTGGTCGTCGGCCGAGTCTTTACGGCCGACAATCGGTACGTGTGTACGGGCCTTTAGTCTTTAAGAACCAGTGATGTCCCTGGTCATGTAAGTAAAGGAGCCAGGGATACAAATGGTCTGGGGGGGGGGGGGGTTCCCCTCCTAATTCAAACTAGGACCTTCATGTCTGGTGTGAATTTTAAGGGGGAACCAATGCAACCCCCCCCAAAAAACAAAATGGCATATTGCCCACAAATTCTATACCAGACCCTTCGGTTCTGGTAAGGTTTTTTATTGAGACCCTCGTGCATCCCAGGAAGGAAGTCCTTGTCCTTATTCCCCTCTAGCAAGGTACCCCCCAGTGTTGAGGGCATGTGACCTGGTATGTTTCAGGTGGGGTGGGTTGCAAACTCATCCAACTCTCTTTCCTGCCTTCTCAAATTAGGGTCTGGATTTTTGGGGGTACCTCATGCTTTTACTTTGTTTTTTGTTTTTTTTTTACTTTTTTGTGTGGGGTCCCCCTTAAAATTCATACTAGACCTGAAGAGCCTGGTATAAATTGGGGGTGCATGCTGTTTTTTTGTGGGGGTCCACCATTAATATAAAGGTTTGATATAGAGGAATGGTCATAGTGTTTACAAACAGAAAGATGTGGCTGGAAGCTGTCATTTTGATGGCAATTTAAGCACATTTTTTTTGTAAATATCAGTTTTGATGTAGTAGCTTAAATACATCACACAGATGCATCACTTCACAGGCAGGATCAAGGCTTGACCCAAGCATGTTATTTAGACAGTTTTCACTATGCCACCATATGTACACATGGGTGGAACAATCGTCGTTCTGAGAGGATGTACCCATACATCCTCCCACTCTAGCCGCTTATGCGCATCCTTGGAGGTGCACAACGGCGCGATCTGTGGTGCAATCATCATTGAAAAAAACCCCAATCACCCCCCAGAACAGTACAGTGTCACCATGGTGACACTGCATTTCTCTGGTGACAGTATGTAAAGAAAAAAAATATTTACAAAAATGTAAAATTAAATTTAAAAAACAGCAAGTGGGCAAGTGCAGTGTCACTATGTACTGCTGTGGCAGTGATCATGTCAAATGGTTGACTGCTCTGAAATCACTGTATGTCAGTGCTGCCAACCATTGTCTCTGATCACCACCATGACAGCACAATGTCACCCGACCAGTGCAATGATCATAGAGACAATGTGATCCTGCTATATAGGATCCCATGGCTCTGTGATCATTTCAAAAGCCCACCCCCCCACAGTTAGAATCTCTCCCCTAGGCTTACATTTAACCCCTTGATCACCAACAGGGTAAACCCCTTCCCTGACAGTGTCATTATTACAGTAACAATGCATATTTATAGCACTGATTACTGAAGTAATGTCACTGGTACCCCCAAAAGTGTCAAAAATGTCAGTTAGGGGTCTGATCTGTCCGCCGCAATGACGCAATCCTGCAAAAAATCGCAGATCGCCGCCATTACTATTAAAAAAAAAAACAATAAAAATGACATAAATCTTTCCTGTAGTTAGTAAACACGATAACTTTTGCGCAAACGAATCAAAATACTCTTATTGTGATTATTTTTACCAAAAATATGTAGCAGAAAACAAATTGGCCTAATATGTTAAAAAATGTTGATTTTTATATATTTTTTTGGGAATGTTATATAGCAGAAAGTGTCAAAAATATATATATATTTTCTTTTTTTCTAAATTGTCGCTATTTTTTTGTTTATAATGCAAAAAATAAAAATCGCACAGATGATCAAATACCACCAAAAGAAAGCTCTATTTGTCGGAAAAAAAGGAACATCAATTTTATTTGGGTACAGCATCGCACGTCTGCGCAATTGTCCGTTAAAATAGGGCAGTGCCAAATCGCAAAATAGGGCCTGGTCATTAACCACTTTAGGATCAGAGGATTTTCCTGCTTAACGTCCAGGCCACTTTTTTCAACTTGGCACTGCGCGATTTTAACTGACAATTGCACGTTTGGGTACAGCAATGCTGTACCCAAACGAAATGTACGTCCTTTTTTCCCCACAAACAGAGCTTTCTTTTGGTGGTATTTGATCACCTCTGCGCATTTTATTTTTTGCGATATTAATAAAAAAAGTTTGAACATTTTGCCAAAAATTTACATTTTCTACTTTGCCCGGTAAAACATATCCAATATATTCAATTTTTGGCATATATTTAGGCCAAAATGTATTTAGCTACATGTCTTTGACAAAAAAAAATCTGAATGAGCGTATTTTTATTGGTTTCCGCAAAAGTTATAGCGTCTACAAACTATGGTGTAAATACTGGAATTTACGCAGCTTTAACTTCTGACTGCCTATCTCAATTCTTGAAGTGCTAAAATGGTAGGGCAGTACAACCCCCTCACCCCCAAATTACCACTTTTTGGAAAGTAGACATCCTAAGGAATGTAGTGAGAGGCATGTTGAGCTCACTGAATATTAAATTTTTTGTCACAGGTGTTTGAAAAATTACTAAAAAAAAAGTTGTCATTGAAATGATATATTGCTCACACATGCCATGGACATATGTGTAATTACACCCCAAAATATATTCTGTTGCTTCTCCTCAGTACAGGGATGCCACATGTGTGAGACTTTTTGGGAGCCTAGCTGTGTACAGGGCCCCGATAACCAATCACCCCCTTTAGAATTTCAAAGGGCGTAAATTTCTCATTGCATTTTCTCACTGCCTATCAAGGTTTCGGAGACCCTGAAATGTCAAGATAGCATAAACCCCCCCCAAATGACCCCATTTTGGAAAGTAGACACCCCAAGCTATTTGCTGAGAGGCATGGTGAGTCCATGGAATATTTTATATTTTGCCACAAGTTTTGAGAAAATTATATATTTTTTTAATTTTTAATTTTTGTTTTAAACACATAGTTGTCACTAAAAGATAAATAGCTCACACATGACATGGGTATATGTGGAATGACACCCCAAAATACATTTTGCTGCTTCTCCTGAGTACAGGGATACCACATGTGTGAGACTTTTTGGGAGTCTAGCTGTGTACGGGACAACGAAAACCAATCCCCACCTTCAGGTTTTCTAATGGCGTAAATTGCTTATTTAACCTCCGCACTACCTGTCACAGTTTAAGAGGCCCTGAAATTTCAAGATAGCACAGAACTCCCCCAAATGACCCCATTTTGCAAAGTAGACACTCCAAGCTATTTGCTGAGAGGCATGGTGAGTTAATGGAATATATTTTATGTTTTGCCACAAGTTTCCAGAATATTATTTTTATTTCTTATTTTTTTTTACACAAAGTTGTCAGTAAATTATATATTGCTCATACATGCCATTGGTATATGTGAAATGACACCCCAAAATACATTCTACTGCTTCTCCTGAGTACAGGGATACCCCATGTGTGAGACTTTTTGGCAGTCTAGCTGTGTACAGGACTCCGAAAACCAATCACCACCTCCAGGCTTTCTAAGGGCGTAAATTGTTGATTTCACTCCTTACTACCTATCACAGATTTGAAGGCCATGAAATGCCAAGATAGCACAACCCCCCCCCCCCCCCCAATGACCCCATTTTGCAAAGTAGACACTCCAAGCTATTTGCTGAGAGGCATGGTGAGTCCATGGAATATTTTATATTTTGCCACAAGTTCCGGGAAAATGATTATTATTTTGTTTTTTGTTTGTTTTTTTACACAAAGTTGTCACTAAATGATATATTGCTCACACATGCCATGGGTATATGTGAAATGACACCCGAAAATACATTCTGATGCTTTTCCTGAGTATGGGGATACCCCATGTGTGAGACTTTTTTGCAGTCTAGCCACGTGCAGGACCCCGAAAACCAATCGCCACCTTCAGGCTTTCCAAGTGCGTAAATTGTTGATTTCACTCCTTACTACCTATCACAGTTTTGAAGGTTATGAAATGGCAAGATAGCACAAAACCCCCCAAAATGACCTCATTTTGCAATGTAGACACTCCAAGCTATTTGCTGAGAGGCATGTTGAGTGTTTTGCAGATCCTGCTTTTTGTCACAAAGTTTTGGAATTTGAAAAAAGAGGAAAAAAATGCATTTTCCTTTTTTTTCTTCATTTTCCAAAATAATTGAGAGCTGCAAAATACTCGCCATTAGATAACTGAACCACCGACTGCACTCTCGGGTTAACCGGTGGGACAGGAGAGCCCGAGAAAAACCGCAGAAGGCGACGGGAGGGGGGGTAGTCCCATCCCACTGCTTGTAAAAGCATTCTAGCGGCCAATTATCTGCTAGGATTGCTTTTACATGTAAGCCGACCGCTGGCTGTAAAAAACGATACCAAGATGATGCCTAAATCTGCAGGCATCATCCTGGTATAACCACTCAAAGTCCAGCAATGTACCAGTACATTGCTGGTCCTTGTTTGGCATATAGTGTAGGTTTTTTTTTTTTCATGCAGCCTTTGGGCTGAACGAAAAAAAGAGAACCTAACAGAAATCACCACAGGAAAATTGTGTAGTATACACACCATTAACCGCCCAAACATCCAAACCCACTTATTTAATGGCGGGTATACATGACAATATTCCACGTATACCTAGAGGTATTTTAACTGCAGTGGTGAAATCAACCTACCACAGCGCTGCCATCAGAGGTATCCATATATGCTGAGCGCAAACGCTGTTTGTGTCAGAATATATTTAAAATCAGTTTGGCAGCCGAGTACCTGCAAGGGAAACAGGTTAACAAAAGAATGAAAAACAAACAAAGTACAGTAAAAGTACAGTAGAAGAGTAGAATAACATAAAAATAACTAAGACGACAACTATTTTTGGCTGTTTTATTTTATGTTTTTTTTTGTAATTTTTATTTTATGTATTTTTTTTACACTTTTTTTTCTTCAACGTTAAAGTTCCAGGTTCCAGGTTAGGGTCTCTCAAAATGACGATAGCCATCAAACATCTTTTGAGACCCTGTGTAAATGTGCCCTAAACTGTGCCGTGCAAAGACCAGGTCGGTCAGGACAGTCGGGACAATAATTACTGGTGTCACGCCTAAATCTGTGCTTGCTGCAGACACGGCATCTTTTTTGAGGGTATCTTTGGGTAGGAGTACTCGGGAGGAATTCCGGAAAATGCCTCTCATGCAGCCGTTTACTGCATCTGGTTGGGGAAGTTGGGCAGGAGCACCAGCTGGATACAGAAGGGCTCTGATTATCTCTTCCTGGTAGTGTAGGAAGGATAATGTTCCAGCAGACGCTTTGTATAAGACAAAAGCGTTGTAAATAGCCAATTGAAATAGGTATACAGACACTTTTTTTGTACCAGCTTCTGGCCTTACGGGAAAGTAAGTACGGCCCCATCATCTGGTCGTTGAAATCCACCCCTCCCATTTTACAGTTATAGTCATGGACACAGAGGGGCTTCGTAACAACAACACCAGTGACCTAAGTAATTTCGACTGCCGTGTCTGGGTGAATGGAGGACAGAACGAAAATGTTCCCTTTGTCCCTCCACTTCACTGCAAGAAAGCCATTGGGGGAAGCCCCGGCAATTAGATTGCACGGAGCCACAAGCGCCAATTTGTAATTGAAAGAGATGTCTAAAAAGTGGCACGCTTGAATAAAAATTGTCCACGTATAAGTGGTACCCCTTTCCGAATAAAGGTGACACCAAGTCCCAAACTACCTGCTCCCTATGTAGTCTGGGCAGTCGGTGGGCTCCACAGTGCTATCTTTTCCCTTGTAGACACGGAAACTAACTGTATAGCCTGTGGCCCTGTCACACAGCTTGTACAGTTTGACCCCGTATCTGGCACGCTTGCTGGGGAGATACTGTTTGATAGCAAGGCGGCCAGTAAACTTTATCAGGGACTCGTAAATGCAGACATCTTGTTCGGGGGTAAACAAGGCTTCAAACCGCGGATTGAAGTGGTCTACGAGGGGCCGAATTTTGTGGAGCCGATCATTTTCAGGTTCTCCCCGAGGACGACAGAGTTCATTGTCGTTGAAATGCATGAACCGAAATATTTGTTTGTATCGAGCCCTGGACATAGCAGCAGAGAACACAAGCATTTGGTGAAATGGGTCAGTGGACCAATATAACCGCAATTCACTCTTTTTTGTAATGCCCATGTTGAAGGATAGGCCCAGAAAGGTCTTAAATTCGGAAACCGTTATAGATTCCCAGCCGAATGGTCTGGCAAGGGGCGAATTTGGATTGGCGGTAATAAATTGACTAGCATACAAATTACTTTGATCCACAATAGATCTGTAAAGATCTGCAGTGAAAAACAGCTCAAAACAATTAAGGGGATCAAAACCAGCTGTTTCCACTCGAATTCCGGGTTGGGCAGTGAATGGGGGAAGTACGGGCGCTGTAGAATCTTCGGGCTGCCAATTAGGATATGCCAGCGCTTCAGGGAGGACACTATGGGCTCTACGGCCTGTCTTCGACTACGTGGTGGCTGCGGACCATTACTCGTGCTGGCCACCGCACCAGCTTCAACTGCACTTATGGGACTCGCCACGTCACCAAGTCTTACTGTAGTGCTGGTTGTACTAGGTCCAGGGTGTACTAGGCCGCTCATGCTTGCCAGATCACGAGACGTGTGTGCGGCACTAGTACTGGCACTCTGCTGCATACGAGAAACATCCGGTTCTTGCATCTCAGCAACTCCAGAATGGGGTCGGGTGCGCCTGACCTTAGCAGGGACCCACCCGTCATCGGAGCTGTCTGTCAGGGAGCCACTGCTGTATACAGGTTCATATACTGACCCTGATTCTGCCAGTGAGGCTTCCCCATTGCTCTCATCTGATATGGTCAGTATACTGTGGGCCTCTGCACTACTGTACCACCGTTTGGACATTTTATCAACTAAATTTACCTGTACAGTAGTGTGACTAACAGGTAAAAATAGCACCTGGTTGTCAAGGACTATTTGGTTTTGGTTTACAAAAAAAAAAACTGCTAGTGCTAGCAGAGATCAGGCCTGACTCTGCTAATGCAGTGGTTTTGTGTGATTTGTGTTTTTTGGAAGTGACAGTAATCTATTTATTACTGCACTTGTCTGGGTAGAGTGGGCGTTTTGGGAACACTAGATTATGGGGACGCTAGTATAGTCCTGATCAGATCAGATATTGATCTGTTCAAACACTATACTAGTAATGGAGGTGTGTGTGTGTGTTAGTGTAATTGACTCTAACTGACGCTAAATAATGGTGGTGTGGTGGGACCCTGACGCTAACTAGTCTAACTAGCGTCACCCGTGACACTAATACAGTGATCGGTGAACACTGTGACAGGGCAGTGAAGGGGTTAACTGGGGGAGATCAAGGGGTTAAACCTTTATAGGGGATAGATGGAGGGTGGCCTAAACCTATTTGGGCCTAGCGAAAGCGCAAATTAGGGTCACAAGTGACACTAAATACAGTGATCAGTATTTACCTATATACTGTATTTAGTGCACAGTGTGATAGGGAGTGAAGGGGTTAACTGGGGGTGATCAAGGGGTTAAAACGTTATTAGGGGATAGATGGCAGGTGCCCTAACCATATTTGGGCCTAGCGCAAGTGCAAATTAGGGTCACAAGTGACACTAAATACAGTGATCAGTAAAAGATCTGTATACCACTGTATATAGTGTTCACTGTGAGGGGTTTGGGGGGTGATCAGGGGTGATCAAGGGGTTAAATGTGCCTATATGTGTTAGTGTCAGTGTAGTGTTGGTGGAACTCACGTTTTAGATGTCTCTCTTTCTTTTCCTGGAACCGAAAGGGCTCCAGGAGGGAAAGTTACATCACTTCCCCTGCCTGTGTTTACATTACACAGGCAGGGGACATGATGCCATTGGCCAGAACCGATCACCAGATCCAGACCAAAAATCATTGGTCTGCATCTGGTGACTGATCGGTTCTGAGCCAAATGAGACCAGGCTCCCGCGTGCCCTGCAAGCCGTGAATGCGCCCGACGTAGGTCTACGTCGCTGGACCTAGCCGAGCCGATCTGCTGCAATAGCAGCAAAGTGAGCGATCGGCAAGTGTTTAAGGGGGAAAATCCTCCGGTCTGAAAGTGGTTAAGTGAGTCTCTTCCTGAGCAAGGCCTTGCTGGTCCTCGCCGGCAGTAGGAGCTCAAATCATCCCAAGAATGATATTTGTAATCCAAAGGGGAAAGGGGTACTTGTATCCAGGTTCTGATTAAAATAAACAGTATGATCCGCTATATGTATGTAGAGGCGGTCTTTTGGTTCACCACGCACTAGGCACACTCAGCAGTGTCCCATGGCAACCGCTCCGCTATCTCCTAGTTCTTACTGTAATTATACTGTGTCACATGCCCTCTCTCTGTGTCCGTGAGCTGCTGTGCCCACTACAATGGGATATCTCTCACCCGATTCCTGAGTACTTCTCTCCAGCAGTCCTCCGCACTGGGCCGGTCACTCCTCTGCAATGTCCGCTACCTCTCGCAGGTGTTGTCACTCTGGATCAATCACTCCTCAGTGACATCCGCCACCTCCTGCTAGTGTCTCGGAAATAGGCCTCAGTCTCACTCCCTCTGCTACTTGCAGCAGGTCTCCGGCTCTGTCCACCTCACACGCAGTCCCCGAGGCAAGAGAGCGAATCTCTAACCCCGCCCCTTATTTATAGACCTTCCCACAATCCCCGGCTCCCTGGGAGTATAGTTCCATCCGGCCATATCACACAGTCTTCATCCTCTACCGGACCACATATCCCACAATCCATCACGCCACACTTCAGGAGAATCATCGAACGAACAGCAAACTTAAAGGAACAGTACATCAGCCTTAACTATGCTGCTAGCGATTTCCTCACTTGGCTACATATGCAATATATTTGAAACTTGATCAGTCCTAATGTATTCCATTCCATTCCATGACCCTGTACTGCTCTGGGGAGGTTATCAGGATTTTTTCTTCACCATGATTGCTTTATACAGTGACAATCTGAACACTGTTATAAGCAAGCATTTTTATGGTACCATTCATACAAGACTCTGTGCCCTGGCCATGACGTCATCGCAGCTCAACCATTCATACAGAAGACTGAGCGAAGATGGAAGCGCCTACAGCGCTGGCAACGCGCCGCTGGAGGGCTTTCTTTTCAGGTAAGTCTGTCATAATGGGCTAGAATGCAGTTATTACTAAAACTGCCCAGGACAATTTTTTTTTTGCGGTTTACTATCGCTTTAACTGTTATTGTACAAAAATGACTTGAATGTGTTGAATAAATGCCTTTTTTAAGTGTACATCCTGTACTTCTTGCTTTTTGTTTGTGCTCTTGTTCTTTTTTCTATTGTAAAACTGAATAAATTATTGAAATCTAGATTGATGATCAGCAGATAGCACATCTCATCGTACACCATGAGATATGATATTTACTGACTAAATATTAATTGCCCATTCTATATGGATATGGGACTTTATATAAGGTTGTCATATGCTACCTGATCCTTGCAAGCAATGCTACTGGTGTGAGACCTTTACCTTGGTAAAGATATTGCCTTATAGGGGTCAATTTCTTAATAATAACAACAAACATTTCTGACCATTGGAAGTGCTTGCAATTGCCCACAGAGATTTTACAATGCATTAACCACTTTACCACCGGAGGATTTTGCTGTCTTACGTCCAGGCCACTTTTTGCGATTCGGCGCTGTGCGACTTTAACTGACAATTGCGCAGTCGTGCGACGCTGTACCCAAACGAAATTTATGTCCTTTTTTTTTACCACAAATAGAGCTTTCTTTTGGTGGTATTTGATCACCTGTGCGATTTTTACTTTTTGCGCTATAAACAAAAAAAGAGCGTTTATTTTGAAAAAATAACAATATTTTTAACATTTTTTTATATGAAATCCCTCCCAAAAAATATGTAAAAATCAAATTTTTTTAAAATTTTTGGCCAATTTGTTTTCTGCTACCTATGTTTGGTAAAAAAAAATCACAATAAGCGTATTTTGATTGGTTTGCGCAAAAGTTATTGCTTTTACTAACTTAGGGAAAGATTTCTGTCATTTTTGGTGTTTTTTTTTTAACGAGTAATGGCAGCGATCTGCAATTTTTTTTGCGGGACTGTGACATTGCGGCGGACAGATCGGAACCTTGACTGACATTTTTGACACTTTTGGGGGTACCAGTGACATTACTGCAGTAATCAGTGCTATATATATGCACTGTTACTGTAAAAATGACACTGGCAGGGAAGGGGTTAATTTTATTGGAGAGGGAGGGGTTAATGTATGCCTGGTGCTTACTAACGTGTGGGGGGGGGGGGAGGGTGACTGAGTGAGTCAGGGACATATCGGATGTTCAGCTATGCTGAACACTCCGATCTGTCACTCCCTGTCACTTAGGAGATCCGCCTGCTCTGTTTACACATCTCCAAACTAGATTCCCCAACGATCGGGGAAGAGCGGCGGCGATCACCGCTGCTCCTCCCCTGGCCCGACTCCCGCTGTGAATGAAAACAGCGGGAGCGCGCCTCCGGCGGCGTGCGAGCGCCGCCTACAGGGGGAGGAGTCCAACGACGTAGGTCTACGTCGCTGGACGATAACGAGCCACTGTGCCGCAGTGGAGGCACAGTGGCCAGAGGTAAAGTGGTTAAAAAATGTAAGTGCTGATCTTTCCCTTTTCTATGGAGAAAAGA
Organism: Pelophylax lessonae; assembly: GCF_965119305.1. NCBI lineage: Eukaryota > Metazoa > Chordata > Amphibia > Anura > Ranidae > Pelophylax > Pelophylax lessonae. The sequence goes on from NC_138773.1 coordinate 191,700,055, forward strand.
GAAAAAACAACCTTTCATACATACAAGCATTGGACAAAGACAGTGTGTTCTGATGATAAGAAAAGGGTAGATGTCCTCCTTTCTATCATTCTTCAATAGACAAATGCCTGCCTAAGGCTATTCTAAACAAGAATTGTTTAAAATGTTGCGATTAGAGGGATATTTTCGAGTCCCCAGATGTACCAGCCTGATTTTCGATTATGGTTAAGCAGATTTCAGTAAACAGATATGCTTTAGAATTAGTCCAAGGTTAACACCGGTGTGACTTGTCATGTGATTTGACAGTTCCAAGTTGCATGTCAAATAGCAGCCTATTTTCAGCAATGGAACCGTTCATATCGCCGCGACTTGTGTCGCAGCGATTAGGAAAAAGGTTCCTGCACTACTTTTTGTTGATTTCATTGCAACATGGATAGCCTTCTGTTAGTCCCAAGTCCCAAGCCACAGTGAAATCATCAGTGCAAATCGCACTGAAGTGTGGCTTTAAAAAAGTGCTAAGGTAGCATGATTTCAAAGCTGCACCGGTGTGAACCGGGACTAAAATGTTGTAGTTTGTGCTAATTTTTAAAATGTTGGCTTGTGACCTTTGCTTCATATGGCGGCCCCACATTGATGGATGATATATAGATGTTTATAATGTAACAGAAGGTAATGTTACTGGCTGTAGAACTCTTTTCCTTCCACAAGATGGCAGTAGCAAATTTGCTTTATTTAGCTTGTGACTGGCTTTAGGCTGTGGCACTCTGGGAGATGTAGTATGGAGAAGAATCTAAGCCACAGACATCACTGGGGAAACCAACTACTATACCCAGGGATACCTAAGAGCACGAAGTAAAAAGTAAAAGCCTGAGAAGGAGCAGGGTCAATTGGGGAGTTTGCCAACCGTAGAGATAATGGGAAGAAGGGATGGGATGAAGAAGTGCTTGCTGTGCGGTGCAAACTTGACAGACATTTTGGTACCGGATATGCCTGTCTTTGATTCCCCAAGAAACTGCTTCAGTATTTTCACTCTAAGCCTCCTATCCTTATCCTTATGAAGATGTTAAGTTGGCCATAAAAACAAAGGCAGTGTAATTTGTTTCCAATTTGCTTCTCAATGATCAGATCCTCTGGACATCCCTTTTCCAGCCTGACATGCACTACTCAATTTTTGTTCGCCAAGCTCCCTTTTGGTTCCTGTTAACACTATAAGACAGTGAATATAATAATAGTCAGTGGTTTGAATTATTTAAACCACTGGATCTCCTGCAACAGCAATGATTATTTATTTTTCAAAGTTTTATTGTCAGATTCATAGGTTACAACATCATTGAGACTTGACAATCGGAATGTTATAAATAGTGTTGGGCGAACTGTTTGGGCCAAGCAAATGTTTGGCCCGAACACCCGAATTTCCTGTGCACTCGACTGGATGTTTGTGCGCAAAGCGCACAGTCAATATGTTGTTAAGGAGCTGGGCTATACCAAGCCTAAAGGGGAATCCTAGGCCAAAATTACACAAAAGAAACAGTGTGGGGTTCCCCCCAAAATACATACCAGACCATTAACTGAGCATGCAGCTTGGCAGGCCAGGAGCCTGCTCCCTGAACCATACCAGACCACATGCCCTCAACATTGGGGGATGGATGCTTTGGGACAGGGGGCTTATTGGATCCTGGAAGCCCCCTTTACCAAGGGGGCCCACATATTCTGGCTCCTCCTCATGTGAATGAGAATGGGGTACATTGTACCTTTACTCATTCACCAAAAAACTGTCAAAATTAAGAAAAACACTACAAGGATTTTTGAGTCTTTTATTAAAAAAAAAAATCCTCCAATGTAGAGCTTTTATCAATCACGACGCCCGCCACACCACCGGACCCCAAAAAATTAAAAAAACAGCCCTTCATGACGTCACCGACCCAGCATGCATCGGTCATCAGGTGACGTCACCAGGTGGCCCTGCCCCTTACCTATTTAAGAACTGTCAGACGGCGGAGGAGACATCCAGCAGTCTGCCTTCGACAAGTGCAGAGCAGGCTTTTTTTTTTCTTTTCAGTTCCAGCGGTGTTTTTTTAAATAAAGGATTTGTCAAAAACCCTTGTAGTGTTTTTCTTTATTTTTGCCAAATTACAGTATTTGCCCCATGTTCATTCACATGTGGGGCCGGGGTCTGAGGGCTCCCTTGTCTCCCGCCACAACCACAGCCCAAGGTGGTGGAGAAGAGGCCCTTGTACCCATCAACATGGAAATTTGTAAGAAATTTGTAAGAAATTTGTGAAATTTGTTTTGATGCACCTGGAATGTATTTAGCTCATTTAAACTGAAAGTTCATTTGAGCTTTAATTATGAACCAGTCATTAGTTTGGGAGTTTCAAATGATCAGTTTGATATACAGTAAACAATGCTCAGCCAATCCCTGTAATTAGGCATCTAGAAGGTGGCAGGGAAGGTGATAAATGTGCAGGAGGCCAAGAGAAGATTGTTCTTTTTCCATCAGGGATGGTTCCCTTGGGGCTTTTGCCCCTGGGAGATAGCCAAAGAAACAACAAGCTGTAGTCTGGTACTCAAAAGCTGCTGGGCTGAGGGCCTGGGGATGATTTCCTAAGGATTACACTTGCTAGAGGGCACTGCATTGAAGTCCTGAGTCTGGAGAAGGTGCTTGTTATCTCCCTCACTAAGGATCTACCTGTGGAGGCTAAGTGGCAGACAGCTCCTGAGACACTTTGAGTAAAGACCTCACTGGAACTGATGGCTGCAAAGTGAGTGAACAGAAGAAAAATCTAGATCAAATCAATATTTGGTGTGACTACTCTTTGGCTTCAAACAGCATCAATTCTTCTAGGTACAATTGCACACAGTTTTTGAAGGAACTTGGCAGGTAGGTTGTTCCAAACATCTTAGAGAACTAATCACAGATCGTATGTGGATCTAGCCTGCCTCAAATCATTCTGTCTCTTCATGTGAACCCAGACAGACTCGTTGAAGTTGAGACCAGGGCTCTGTGGTGGCCAAATCATCACTTCCAAGACTGACTTATTGTTCTTTATGCTGAAGATAGTTCTTAATGACATTGGCTGTAAGTTTGGGGGTCGTTGTCCTGCTGCAGAATACATTTGGGGCCAATCACATGTCTCCCTGATAGTATGGCATGATAGATGAGTATTGCGCCAGTGCAGAAAGAGATTTATCAGTTTTGTGCAGACCTTGAAAAAGTTAAATCCAATGCATTGCAAAGTTCTAGCTAAAAAATATATAATGTACTTGTCTATTTATGAAGCTGAAACACACATGGCAGCACTGAGATGCACTGAATGAAATTTAAGCATGCTGATGCTGAAAAGAAAGGGCATATTGCCTATAAATTATACATATATCAGTAAATGAAAGTAGGAAAGTGAATAAAAGAATGAAGAATGATATGTATAAAGAGGGAAATGTCAGCTGAGATCTCCTTGCTCAGAAATCTTCTCACCTGCAATCTAATTAGAGTCTATCATGGCTCAGGAAGGCAGGTTGGAAAGTAGATGTTGATGTCTAGCCTATAAAGCCTATAAAGTTTGTCATTTGGAGACACCTTTTTGCTGATACATCTGCATCTAAAATGCTACCACTTTTGCATTTAAGTAGTAGGTTTGAAGTTAGTTAGAGACACTGGAGGGTGGTCAGATGTGGGACCACAATAATGTCTTATTTTCGAAAACATTGTACATACATAGTCTAATCCTGATTGTGCACAAGTAAGGCTAATGGGGCAGTTAAAATAGATGGAAAAAAATGCAGCACAGTAATTGTTATTTTACCTAAAATTTGTTGGGAATTATCTGCTGCCTTCCTTTTTAAGGTATGTAGAAGTAATACTACTTGCTTTATAAGGACATTTTGAAATAATCGAGCACGATAAGCTATCAGTCTGGTGTTCTACGTCAACCACCTCCTAAACTAATCAATAACGTTTACCTCTAATTTTTTTTTTTTCGATTTGGGAGAGAGTGTGGAAATTGACCTTTCATGTTATGCAAAATGGTCACAAGGACAGAAAGTAATAGTAAATCCAAAAGTGGGGACAAATGTCTATAAGGCAATTTCCCCTTAACTGGAAAGATTCCTTCTCACTTCCTGCTGTGTGTCCAGATATGAAGTGAAGGGAAATGTTCCTATACGGGCACAGAAAACAATTATTATTATCTGCTTGTCAACTGCATAACTTAGTTATACGGTGGCAGAGAGGATCTCCTGTGCCGGATCACATACCAGCACCACAGCTGTGCTGTGATTAGCGGGTGCCAGACACATTATTGATTAGGCCAAGAGTAGCCTAAGGCTGGCCATACATGTGTCGAATTTTGAAAAAAAGAACATTCTTTCACAAATCAAAAATTTCGAGCATTTTGTAATTCGATGGTGCACCATTGATTTCGAAATTCAACTGACCAAGCCTTCAGTTTCACCTTATATTGTTACAGAAAAGAATTTTCGTGGCCTGGGAATCTTCTTTTCTTTGCGGGAATTTTCTTTTCTTGCAATCATGCACATTTCTCTGTTGAATATATTTCTCGCACGGTTCTTCCATCATTAATTAGAAAATTGTTCATTTTCAAAACATTTCCAACATGCCCGATCACTCAAATTTGATGACCACACGAAAATCGGCCGTTGCTGCGGCCCACTAATGGTGCAAAATTCGAACGAAAATTCTTAGATAAGATTTTCGAAAGAAAATTCTTTTGAAATTCGACCCATGTATGGCCAGCGTAAGAGAAGAGAAGATTTGCAAGTGTACTTATAAAAACAATCAATAGGACAATATGGGAACTGCATTTACCTACCAACAGTATATAACTTTCTACAGTTCCAGTTTTATCCAACTGGCTAGTTGGATAAACCATTAGCCGGCAAAGTTTGAGCCCTTGAAGAAAGCACATCAGTTCCTAGATTAACTTGTATGATTTTAGTCAGTTACTAGACCCAGGGCTCCCTCTTCTGTGTATTTGGACACATGCTCTGATTCAGTAAATGCCCAGTTCAAGTCAGAAAGGAAGAGAAGTTGCTGTGTAGTCTCTCTTTCAATCCTCCTGAAACAGTGTCCCCTTTTCTTCGTCACAAATGGTGGGAGGGCTCTCCAGTACAGTTTGATACCACCAGGCGTCCAAATCACACCTCACATCCTCCCAAAGAAAAGTTTCTCCATTGCTTTCCTTCTCTCGCCCAATTGTGGTCAGCTAGGGATCCATTGAGCCAGCAGGAGCTCAGTCACACGCCTCCTTGCTTCCAGACAGTCCTCTCATTGTTCCTCCCCAGCCTCCAGGCAACTCTTCTCTTTGCTTTGTGGCATCAGCCGATCACCATCCTCCATAGTCAGCCAAAATGGCTGCCTCCTGCACTGGAGATGCTCCATAGACAAGCAGTTCAAAGTGGTCTCCTTAAAGATGGCTACTGTTGGACTACTGACCATGATTCTGCCCATCAAATTTGTACCTTGCTGCCCACTTGTTTCTGACCTTTGCGAACAGTGTTGGTACCATATCACTTGTGCCTTTCCATTGTCCCTGCAAACCCTGTCTCAGTTTCAAGGGATGCTCAGGTGGGAACTGAACAAGAGGCCATCCTCATCATCTCAGGCTTTGCATACAATTACATGACACATACTTTATCCATGTATGTTCCATATATACCCTGAAGAAGCAGACTGAATATGAAACATGTTGTGACAGACCCCATCCTATTGTAAAAATAAGATAGATGTTATGCTTTCTAAATGGTCAATGGTGCTGAGCATTGGGAAATGGAGGATGCTTACTTAAGTATAAATTTGTATATGAGTTGTAGGTGCAATCCTTATATGTGCTGTTTAGGGTGTTTCTAAACCTTTTTAACAGTTGTAAACAACTTTTATTTTTAGGATACATTTGTGGTTTTGTGTGGCATAGCACCTAATATGTCATATGGCAATACTGGGACGTGATGTCTGATAATTTTGCCAGTCTATTATGCCAGTAAAAAAATCAATGACAATGTTTCTATCCATTCTCTACACACTATCCATTGATAGAAAAAGGCTCCTAAAACTGCACATACAGTATGTATAAATGAAACAAAGTAATGTATCTCTGCTTGAACTATTAAATGTATTTTTTTAAATGCAAGGATCGTAAGTATGTAAACTTGACTTGGTAGTCCTTGCAGAGCAGAGCTTAGATGAAGAAGCGGCACAAGGAGCCAATGAGTTCAAGTGCTCACAAGAAGAATGCTGATAAGAGGAGAAACCAGAACAACAGAGAGATGAGCTCATCACTTGCTTCTCCTTTACTGTCCCATTCACAGGCTATAAGTGGGTCCATGTTTGTCTGAGCTCAGGAAAAGTGGGTTTGATGATGCTAACTAACCAATAACCTAGAAGATTTAGGACATCTAGTGGCAGAAAAGAATTACTGTGGGGCACAGATATAGATTGAAGATAAGTATTACAGCAAAAGTTGTTTGTCATTTTATCAGTTAAAGGACTATTATATGTATATTCTAATTTTGGCTGGACTTAAACTTAAAAAATAACACATGAAACAGAAGGTGACTAGATAACAGTGGCACATTTTGGGAAGCCTTATTTAATTGCCCCTTAACTGAACCTCATACAATCAACCCATCCTGAAACACATAAGTAAACGCTCTGTGAAAAGTGACATTATTGCAATTGTAATGTTTGTTTTACACTTCTTATTGCTGTAACTTGCTGTTTTATTGTGATGAATAATATCTGCTGTTTCTACATATTTGCTAAAATGTTGTAAAATGTTAAAGTAGAAAGGCATGCAAGGGAAAAACATCAGTAATTAACATGTAACGTTACAATGGCCTGCTTGCATCTGCTTTTTATTTTGGCTAGACCCATAATTTTGGATTTCTAAATAAAATGAAGTCTGTCTGTAATGTAATTCTACAGTTTTGTAGTCATGACATTATCTAGCCATTATGCACAACTCATTCTGATTTACCAGTTACGCCCATAAACTGTTTTAACCACTTAAGCCCCGGAAGATTTTACCCCCTTCCTGACCAGGGGGTATTTTGCGATTCGGCACTGCGTGACTTTAACAGACAATTGCACGGATGTGCTACGCTGTACCCAAATGAAATTGACGTCCTTTTTTCCCCACAAACAGAGCTTTCTTTTGGTGGTATTTGATCACCTGTGTGATTTTTTGATCATGCGCTATAAACAAAAAAAGAGCAACAATTTTGCAAAAATAACAATATTTTTAAAACAATTTTATATGAAATTCCCCAAAAAAATGTAAAAATCAAAATTTTTTAACATTTTTGGCCAATTTGTTTTCTGCTACATATGTTTGGTAAAAAATTGATTGGTTTGCGCAAAAGTTATTGTGTTTACTAACTAAGGGAAAGATTTATGTCATTTTTGTTGTTTTTTTTTTTTAACGAGTAATGGCGGCGATCTGCGATTTTTTTTGCAGGACTCCGACATTGCAGCAGACAGATCGGACCCTTGACTGACATTTGTGACACTTTTGGGGGTACCAGTGACATTACTACAGTAATCAGTGCTATACATATGCACTGTTACTGTAAAAATTACACTGGCAGGGAAGGGTTTAACTTTATTGGAGAAGGAGGGGTTAAGTGTGTCCCTAGGGGCGTGATTCTAACTCTGCAGGGATGTGGCTTTTCATGTAACAGCAGAGATCTACGGTCCTACATAGCAGGACCGTATGATCTCTGCTGTTACACAAGGGAAAATGACAGACGGCTTTGTTTACACTAGCCGCCTGCCTTTCTCCCTCTGTAACTGATGATCACGAGTGACCGGCGGACATCGAGTCCGCCGGTCACACGCACGGGGATCAGAGTAAGCGAGTGGGAGCGCGCCTCCGGCGGCGCGCGCTCGCCCCCTATTGGCTCTCAGGCAAGTGACGTACCGGTACGTCACTTTGCCTGGCCGGGGCTGACTGCTGCAGTATATGTACTTGCAGCGGTCGGCAACCGGTTAAAGGATAAGGTCACCTTTGAAAATAAATTAATGCACATTTTTTTTGGATGTAAAAAAAATTTGCATTTTTTTTTTGGACTAGGAGCCTGCAAAGATCGGGGGTGCAATGCAGGGCTCCTGCAGACTGTCAATGTAAGCTTTCTACTCGTCCCTCATAGATGCACGCAGTTACACAATGGCAGGAATCATCAACAAACTATCCAGAGCGCTCAACAGTACCATGGTAGTTTATTGGGAACTACAAGCTGACAGCTGCGAAAGGTGTCGGTACTTGTATTACTCACATTCACAGCACTCTGTGAATGAATGACACGGCCATGTGGGTGGAGCTCTCACATCCCCAAACAGGAACATGTGATATTGGGAAGTTATTACCTGCTTTGGCTGTTCACTGAAGGTGACATGACATGGTCATGGTTCCCTTCCTGAACAGGATGGGGAATCGAAGTAATGAAAAGAATAAATAATTACACTAGAATTATAAATTAGATTATTAACCTTACTACCGCTGATATGGGTTTAATAAATAAAGAAATAGATTGGCTTAAAAAAAGTAGTATTAGAGTATAGATTAATGTTAAATTATCTCACTGCAGCTCAAGATGGGATGTGTAAGTTTATTCACACAGACTGGTGTAAATACATTTCTGATAATGAGGACATTATCAAAGAGCATCTTGGGAAGATATGAGAATTAAAAAATAAGAATAGAGATATTGCTAAAGATGGATGGAATCCCTTTAAGGGATTAGTAGGTTTTGGTAACTTTTTATTTGGCATAGCAACATGGTTGTGCTCTTTGCTAGACAATATCAAGTGGGATAGAACCCTGGGAATAAAGAACACGGAGGAAAAATGGGAGTGCTTCAAGAGCATACTAAACAAAGAGATTGGCCAGTGCATTCCAAAGGGAAATAAATTTAAAAGAGCAAAACTAAACCCTGGGTGGCTAAACTCCAACATAAAAATGCATATTAATGCTAAAGGAAAGGCCTTCAAAAAATACAAGGCTGAGGGGTCATTGGCAGCATCCAAGCATTACAAAGAATGCAATAAGAAATGTAAAGGCGAAATCAATGTGGCTAAAATAGAACACGAGAGACATATAGCGGAAGATAGTAAAAAAAAAACCATAAATTCTTTAAGTATATAAATAGTAAGAAAGCGAGGCCAGAACACATTGGCCCCATAAAAGACGACGAAGGGAAGCTGGCCACAGAGGACAGAGAAAAGGTGAAAGTGTTAAATAATTTCTTCTCTGCAGTCTTCACAAAAGAATTGGGGGGCTACACTAACCCAGCTTGTAATGCTAAACTAAATATTACACCTCAGGAAATATTACACCTCAAGATAGACTTAGAACTAAACTAGAGAAACTTAACATAAATAAATCACCGGGACTGGATGGTTTTCACCCGAGGGTTCTTAAAGGGCTCAGCCAGGTGATAGCCAGACCATTATTCTTGATCTTTAAGGATAGTCTACAGATGGATATGGTGCCAGCTGATTGGAAAAAAGCCAAAGTAGTATTAATATTTAAAAAAGGGCAGAGATATATCCCGGGTAACTATAGGCCGGCATATAACACCGTATATAACATCAGTAGTCTGCAAGATTTTGGAGGGGATGTTAAGAGACTGCATACAAGACTTTAGTAATGAAAATGGTATTATTAGTAGTAATCAGCATGGATTCATGAAAAATCGTCTTGCCAGACCAATCTATTAACCTTCTATGATGAAGTGAGTTGCCATCTAGAAAAAGGTAACCCATACATAGGTATGGACCATAGGGTGAGTACCTGGATAGAAAACTGGCTCCAGGGAGGGTGGTGATGAATGGGAAGTACTCGGATTGGGCGGGTATGGAAAGTGGGGTCCCCCAAGGTTCTGTCCTGGTTCCAATCCTGTTTAATTTATTCATAAACGACCTAGAGGAGGGGATATCTAGCACAATCTCAGTATTTGCGGATGATACTAAATTAAGCATGCCAATATCTTCTATGCAGGATGTGGAAACCTTACAAGCAGACCTGAACAAAAAAACGGGGTGGGCAACTACATGGCAGATGAGGTTTAATGTTAAAAAATGTAAAGTAATGCACTTGGGCATCAGAAACACGAAAACAAGCTACTCACTAGGGAAGGGGGACCTCTGGGTGAATCTAAGATGGAAAAGGACCTGGGGTACTACTTGCGGACAACAGGCTTGGCAGTGGCATGCAATGCCAAGCTGCTGCAAGAAAAGCGAACAAAATACTGGCATGTATAAAAAAGGGATTCACTCCAGAAATAAAGAGATTATTCTCCCACTCTACAAGATTTCTGGTCCGGCCACATCTGGAGTATTCCATCCAGTTCTGGGCACCAGTCCTCAGAAAGGATGTGCTGGAACTGGAGAGAGTCCAGAGAAGGGCAACAAAAATAATTAGGGGAATGGAGGACATCAGCTATGAGGAAAGACTACAAGCACTGAACTTTTTCTCTCTGGAGAAGAGACGCTTGAGGGGGGATATGATATCAATGTACAAATACTGTACTGGTGATGACCCTAGCATAAGGAACAAACTATTCCGAGAAAGGGAATACAATAAGACACGTGGCCACTCACTAAAACTAGAGGAAAAACGGTTTAACCTTAAAATACGTAAGGGGTTCTTTACTGTCAGAGCAGTAAGGATGTGGAATTCTCTTCCACAAGCAGTAGTATCAGCAGGGAGCATCGATAGTTTCAAAAAACTGTTAGATGGGCACCTTAAAGACCACAACATAAAGGGGTATACAATGTACAGTTGACAGCAAACACACACACACACATTATAGGTTGAACTGGAAGGACTGATGTCTTTTTTCAACCTCACAAACTATGTAACTATGTAATGGTTACAGAAATTAGGCGCTTACATTGTGATGTTTCTGTTTGTCATACTTGTTATACTTCCTCATCAGGATATGTCTCTGTGTGATGACTACCCACTGTACTAACAGATGGTCCACCAGCCCTGGTGAACCTATTGTTCTGAGGAGGCTAGGAGAGAGCTGAACAGGATGCCGTCTTTCTTCGCCAATGCAGCAGGAGTTACCAGCAATCCGCTGAATGTAACTTGGAGAAGAATGGTGTCAAATAAACAAAAGGCAGGAAATGACATGGACTTTCATTGTATTGTTCATTTAAGCACAAGAGACTCCATCTTGTTCTCAATATTGAAATGTGTTCTGTAACCTTCACTTATCTACAGATGCAACTTCTACTAGAAGCTCTCTATCTCTACTCTCCCTCCCCTCTCAGCCCCGGTTCACACTTCTGCGTGTGCGGGGTTCGCATGTAATGTCGGAGCGCACTGCTCCGACATTACATGCGATCAGCTGTGCGGTGCGAGTTTAGCCATACAGTTTGTATGGCTAAATTCGCATCGCACCCGCAGCAAACACGCACAGGAGGCATTTTTGCTGCCGCATCAGGATCGGATCGCACAGCGGTTCACACTTGTGCGATCCGATCCTGTGCGAACTGCACGATCGCACTGCGATATGCGATCAAACTGGGGGTGTCGTTAAGATTACATTGACACCCCCAGCGTATCGCATATGGCAGTGTGAACTGCCGGGGTGCGTGTGCGATGCGGGAACAGGCTGCGAATTCGCAGCCTTCCCGCATCGCATAAGTGTGAACCGGCACTTAAGGTTTTACTTTTGCAATTGTTATGATATTACTTCTATTTGCTAGTTTTAATTACATATTTCTATTTGTTTATAATAACATTTCACACCACCCCTTTTTTATCTATGTATATGTAGCACTGTCACCACAAGGCCTGCTAAATAATAACTTGACGGGCTCCCCTGATAACCAGCACACGGTTATCTTGAGATATACTTCATGGATCCCTTCCTTGATCCTGATGGTTTGTCACACAAATAAACAGTCTAGGGGTGTTGGTTTTTTTATGTTTATTTGGAACTGGGATAGGAGGGATACACCAGTCGAACTATTCACATTAGTTAAAGATGTTTATCTTCAAGCCTTATAGGTTAAATGGAAACAGCTAGGCTGCTTAATCCATACTGCCACAAGTGTAGAAAGGGGTTAAGTCTCTTGCTCTTTACTTCTTAGCAAGACGACTTAGTGGATGATAACTTATCTTCATGATACTCTCACTAGCATCCCCTTTCAACTGACACCATCCACTGACTATCCTAGGAGCAGGGGTAGCCCCCCTCAGGTCAGGCTCCTTGACACAAGATTCTGTAATCACTGTACTGCAGAGACAGATCCTCCAATGTCTCCCCTCTCAGTCAGCTCCTCTGAACCTCTGGGTTCAGTTCCTCACTGCTACTCTCCAGGCCCTCAGGATGACCCCCTGAGGCCACATGGCACCTCTACAGAGGGTGAGGCAGCTGCCCCCCTCCCTCCAGGACTCCGCTATCCAGACGAAAGAACTCAAGCACGTGTGCTCCTGGCTTTTATACAGTATCCCAGCATGCTCTGATGCACTTTTCCTCTGCCAAATCACCAGGGCTGTATCAAAAGCCTGTGCACCCATTTGTTAGGTTTTCTTCCACTGTCCAATATGCCTCCCTATTGGACCAGTGTGAAACACCCTCCAGACAGATTGAGTTGCATCCTGAGCACAATGAGCAAACCTCACTAACAGATTCTGCTCTCTGGTAGGCAGAGAACAATATAGATTTACCTGCAGCTCTTCTGGTAAGCAGACAGAGCTCAAACTATACTTTCTCATTAGCACCTACCTAGAAGGGTGCTACATATAAAATAACATGTCATAATATATTTTGTCATGAATAGACATTTTAAACACAGCGATTGTATCCTGTGAATCTGTTCCTTTAGTTGCAGAGTTAACCTTTATTAGGAGTCTCAACCAGAAATTTCTACAACAGTTTGCTTTGACTGCAGTTTTCACTTTCAGTATGTGGTGAAAGAAATTATAGCTGCAGTTGTGCCCCCTCACTACCACTCTTACTAAACTGTTAAAGGAACCATAATTGGGAACCAAAATGTATTTTTGTCCAGAGACAGGTGCCTTTCAGACTTTAAAACTAGTTTAGGAATGGATATTTTTGCATAGTTACATACAGGGCTTTTTTTTCAGTGGGAACATGGGGGAACGCAGTTCTGGCACCTCCAGCATTGAATTTAATGGCAACAAGTGGTGCTTGGTTGTGCTACAGTGTACAGTGTACAGGGTCCATTGATGCTGGCTGCAGGGGGATCTTTTGTTTCTGGAGAGGGTCTATTTCTGCAGGAGGGTTTATTGTTGCTGGGGAGGTCTCTTGTTGCTGCTGGGGGATCTATTATCTCTGGAAGGGATGTACTTTTGCAGGGGGAGGTCTATTGTTGCTGGTTGGGGATCTATTATTGCTGAGGTGGATTTTATGTTGCTGGGAGGGATCTACTGTTTAGGGAGCAGTCTATTGTAGCTGGCTGCTGCAGGGTCAATTTATGCTGTCTGCGGAGAGATCTGTTGTTGCTGCCAGGCGTCTATTGTTGCTGGGGGGGTGTTATTTTGTTGTGGGTTTTCCATTGTTGTTCGGGGGATCTATGGTTGCAGGGGGTCTATTGTTGTTGGCTGCAAAGGATCTATTTTACTGCTATTCTTGTTATCATTAGCAAACTCCAAAAATGTATTTAGTAAGACAAATGTTACTTGGTTCTGTATTCTCTAAAAGGGGCTGTACTGGGGGTGGGTAAGAGGTGGAACCAAGGAACAATGCTCGGAGGTAGGTAAGGGTGGAGACAATGGGTTACTCCAAAAGGAGGAGTTCTTGCACCTATTTTCTGAGAAAAAAAAGCTATGGTTACATTAGTCCAGCCATGACCAATGTAAGCATGTATGTGCCATACCTGGCTGATCCTTATGGAAGCTGAAATACACTGTAGTAGGCACTACAGAGATTGCTGCTAGCTTCCGGGTCCCATACTGGGTGACTGCACTTCTGCATAGTGAGAACAGGAATTTGCTTACAGAACAGCCCCCATTCAGAGAACACTTTCCATTTTCTCAATGATTGCGATGCTTTTTCTAAATGGAGAGGTGGGACGATGATGTCACAATCACCATCTTGTCCAATCAGAGAATGCTTTGCAATCGCTGAGAAGATGCAAAGTGTACTCTGAATGGGGGCTTTCCTGAGTGAACATCCTGTGTTCACTATGCATGGACCCTGGAAGCTAGCGGTGATCATTGTAGTAGTGGTGACTACATACATACTTACATTGGTCCAGCTTGGCCCAATGTAGCTATGCAAAAAATCCATACCTAAATGTCAGCTTTTGGATTTTACCAAAATTAACTTCTTCTATAAACAGTTATATATAAGTGCTGCATGAGGAGCCTGCTATAAGTGCTGCATGAGGAGCCTGCTTCTCTTCACTCATTTTTGTTAGCACGGATAGATGTGTCAGCAGTGCTGAGGGAGGAGAACCAAGATAGTAAAGTGTTTGTTACCCGAACATTTCATATTCCATGTGCCTGCTGTACCATGTACATGTATAAAAAGTCTCCTGTTCTCTTTGTATTGATTCCCTTGTGTTAAATCCCTGGTGTACCTGACAGTCCCTCTGCTTTCCTATTAAAAACCGACCACACTAGTCATGAGAACACAACGTGGTCAGTTCCCTAGCTAAGTTGGGATCTCAGCCTGCTCTCCTACAATGATCAGACTTGTCCTGACATCCCCCCATACAGCCATTTACTGGGAATCTCAGTGTACTGCTGTTTCTCCTCCCCCAGCTGTTATGCAGCTGAGATCAGAGGGAATGTGAGCACTTATATAAAAAAAGGGAAAAAGTATTTATAATGCTGTATTTATATCTATATACACATGTTTTGCCTTTTATTGCAATTTGAACCACTTCAGTTTTACCTCCTTAATGACTAGGCAATTTTTTGCGATATGGCACTGCGTAACATTAACTTCCAATTGCGCGGTCGTGCGATGCTGTACCCTAATAAAATTGGTGCCCTTTTTTTTTTTTACCACAAATAGAGCTTTCTTCTGGTGATACTTGATCACCTCTGCAGTTTTGATTTTTTGCGCTATAAACAAAAAAAGAGCGACAATTCTGAAAAAAACAACATTTTTTCTTTCTGCTCTAAAACACAGCCAATAAAAAAAATAATTTTTTTTCATCATTTTAGGCCAATATGTTTTTTGCCACATATTTAAAAAAAATCCCAGTAAGTGTATGTTGATTCTACAAAATAGGGGATAGATTTATGGCATTTTTTTTATTCATTTGTTTTTTTTTTACTAGTAATGATGGCGATCTGTGATTTTTAGCAGGACTGCGACATTGCGGTGGACAGATCGGACACCTAACTGACACTTTTGACACTTTTGAGGGGACCAGCAACATTACTACAGTAATCAGTGCTAAAAATATGCTCTGTTACTGTACTAATGACACTGGCAGGGAAGGGGTTAACACCAGGGGCGATCAAAGGGTCAAGCTTGTCCCTAGAGGATGCTTTCTAACTGTGTAGGGGATGGACTCACTAGATCAGGGGTCTTCAAACTATGGCCCTCCAGTTGTTCAGGAACTACAATCCCGATCATGCCTAGTCATGTGTGTGAATGTCAGAATTTTACAATGCCCCATGGGATGTGTTGTTCCACAACAGCTGGAGGGCTGTAGTTTGAAGATCACTACACTAGATGAACACAGACAACTGTGTTCGGGTCCTTTCACACGGGGCGATCCAATCCGATCCGTCTGTCAGTTTTTCATGCGGACCTGATCGGATGCTCCATGCATCCCTATGGGGCAGCTGATGTTAGCGGTGACATGTCTGTTGACACCCGCTGTTCTCTGATCCGATCCTTTTCGTGAAATCCGGACGGACAGGCGGTCTGTTCTCATCCGATCTCCCCATAGAGAATAGCGGGAATCTGACAGCTCCGTCTCCGCACACAGAGCGGAGACGTAGCTGTCATCCACCTGCTCAGCGGGGTTCGGCGAATCGATCCCCCGCTGAGCAGAACGGACTCCGTCAGCGGTTCCGCCCATGTGAAAGGACCCTTCCTGAATAGGAGGAACACAGAATCCCTGTGTTCATCTATGACAGAACGGTAGTCTGCCTTGTTTACATAGGCAGACCATCGTTCTGTCTCTATGGAGAGCGACTGTGGGTGGCCAGCGGACAGCGCAACCGCCGGACCCGCTGATTGGCTCCCCCTCTGGCCAATAAGCGTGAGCGCGTGCCTCCGGCAGTGCGGGTGTTCCCCCACTGGCTATTGCACGAAGCGACGTACAGGTATGTAATTTCACACAATAGAGCTGGCCTGCCACAGTAAAACTACGGTGGCTGGTAGACAAGTGGTTAAGGCAGAGACCTAGAATATGCAGTTTAAAAACAAAGTACAAATGGACACTAGATTTTTAGTGTGCTTCCCTTTTGAGTATACTTTAAAAAAAGAAGATACAAACTGCAACATGTCATTTTAAAACAGGGGAGAGTTGGGCATTGGTTTCCAACTGTCCAAACCAAAATGTACTCGAAAAACTATTTATAGTATTGGAAAACTTAAATAACCCCCCTGTGATCTATTTAACTGTTATCACTTTTTTTTTTTTTGGGTAAATTTATGCTTCAAGTGTAAATAAACTGCGGGTATAAATTCAGAATAGTTTTCAAGCTATTATGGCAGTTTTAAGTCATGAATGATGCTCTTGTTAGCAGTTTTCTCTCTGTCTGAGTGTTGTCATCGCTCACTAATGATGCATTATGTACAGGACTTGGGTCTCCAGGCCCCCTTTAAGCAGCTTTACAGGAACATTGTAATACAGTGGGAAACACAACATTTTCTTCAGGTGTGATCAAGAGGTTCATCTGCTGCTGTCAGCTAGAAGACTTTTTCAAGCATACAAAGCGGATGTCTGCAACATTCACTCATTATCCTCAGAAAATTACTAACGAGGTGAAAAAGAAAATGGTATCTGCTGCTTCGACCACCTGCTGGGAAGGTAATGAAGCAGTGTCTTGCAATAGTGGTGCAATCACTTTCATCTGTGAAACCCCAATCATCATTTAAAACTGGCACCTGTCATGGCTGAAATGTGCGGATTTTAATCTGTCATTAGAGCTTTTTTTTTTTCCCTCTGTCACATTTAATCTGCTACTTACAGCTGGTAACAAGGTGGAAAAAAACATTGTTTATCATGGCACCTTTCTGGCTTCTTAGCTTTTAAATATATTTTATGTTTTCCAAAGAATGCAAACTAAAGATTGGAGACACTTAATGGAAAGCTCCACTTTTCCTTAAAAAAAAAAAAAAAAGGATTGCAATTTTGTTATTTAATGTTTTTAAAAATGATCTTTACATTTTCAGTTTGCAACTGCTTTGATTTTCTAAAGCTGACAGAAAGTTCCCTCGCAACATTGCTAATTAATGCCCCATACACACGTGCAGATTGTCTGCAGACTTACCAAAACCATATAATATGAGGTCAAACCTAAACACTTTCAACTTGTATGCAATCTGGCAGGCCCTTGCACTACATAGAAAAGGTAAATCTGCAGACAAAAGTCTGCAGATAATCTGCACGTGTGTATGGGGCATAAGTGTATACTGTACATTATTTGAGTAAAGAATGCCTTCACAGTTCACTATACAGTGCATCTGGAAAATATTCACAGCGTATTACTTTTTACACATTTTGTTATTTAACAACCTTATTCAAAAATGGATTAAATTCATTATTTTCCCTCAAAATTCTACAAACAATACTCCATAATGACAATGTGAAAGAAGTTTGTTTGAAATCTTTGCAAATTTTTAAAAAACAGAAAAGGAAAAAATCCCATGTACATAAGTATTCCCAGACTTTGCTCAATACTTTGTTAAAACACCTATGGCACCAATTACAACCACAAGTCTTTATGAGTATGATGCTACCAGCTTGTCACACCTATTTTGGGGCAGTTTCTCTCATTCTTCTTTGCAGGACCTCTCAAGCTCCATCAGGTTGGGTGGGGAGCGTCGGTGCATAGCCATTTTCAGATCTCTCTAGGGATGTTCAATCGGGTTCAAGTCTTTGCTCTTGCTGGGCCACTCAAGGACATTCACAAAGTTGTCCTGTAGCCACTCTTTTGTTATCTTAGCTGTGTGCTTAGGGTCGTTGTCCTGTTGGAAGATGAACCTTCGCCCCCAGTCCCAGAGTGCTCTGGAACAGGTTTTCATCAAGGATGTCTCTGTACATTGCTGCGTTCATCTTTCCCTCGATCCTGACTAGTCTCCAAATTCCTGCAGCTGAAAAGTATCTGCACAGCATGATGCTGCCACCAACATGCTTCACTGTAGGTAGGTATGGTATTGGCCAGGTGATGAGTGGTGCCTGGTTTCCTCCAGAATGACACTTGCCTTTCAGGCCAAACAGTTCAATCTTTGTTTCATCAAAGCCACTCTACCATACAGGCCTGATTGGTGGAATGTTGCAGAGATGGTTGTTCTTCTGGAAGGTTCTCCTCTCTCCACAGAGAAACGCTGGAGTTTTGTCAGTCCCTGACTAAGGCTCTTCTCCCACCGTTCGCTCAGTTTGGCCCAAATTTCCTGTGCTGGTGCCTTAAGTAGGATTTGTATAAATGGGAAACTCCGTACCACCAAATTCACCAAGTTATAGATCCTGTATATGTCTTTGGAAACTCACCATTTAAATTGAGCCAGAGTAATTCACATTATTACATACCTGCATAGAGTGACATATTAAGGGGTTGGGAGTTTGTCTATGATATTGTGGGGGATCCAAAGTAGGTTCTCAACTGAGATGGGGCCTGTTTCTCTATGGAGACCCAAAGCAAAACGATCCATTTCTATAGAAACCATGCCATGCTCAAAATATATGAAAGATAAACATATATGAAAGATGACTTTGTTTAAATTGAAGATCTTACTGATTTCTAATATATAGTGGGTGAGAGCTGTCTTACTTGTTTCAATAGGATATGTTTGATCATAACCTGCAGTCTGCTGCATATACAATCCTTTTGGCAGTACATAAAGTCCTTCCTTTTTTTGCATGCACTCAAGCATCCTTTGAAAGATTTTTTTGCAAAATAGAAAAATGTAAACATACTAATTAAGGTCTTTGGATTGCACAGCATCATCTAGAATTTCTTATTTTACAAAACACTGAGGAGGTTATCAGCGAAATATTAGTTTATGATGGAATCCTTGTTAAATGTGCTCATTCTCCTTCACTCCCACGAGAAAGACATTACTAGCGACTACAGTACCTAAATAATGGTAACATCCTAAGGACTGGGTAATACAATAATTTCAGCTTTGTACAACTTGATATCATTCCTATCAGCGACACTCGCTTGACCAAACACTTGTCGTCATCTTCATACGTAGCAGCACTTCCTCGATAAATTACTTTGTATGTAATCTCCTTACGTTATTTTTATTCACTGTTATATACATTTTTGTGTTGTGTTTTGTAATAGGCCTTAACTGGAGAATATGACAGACACAACTAAAAGCTAAAACACTCAACTTCATACAAATAGACCAATGGGAAAACAGGAAAATGGTATAGTTTGTGAACTTCTTTTTCTGCAGTACTACACTGAATTCATTCAAAAGCTTAATAAGAGGCACAAGGGGCCCTCAATTCCCTGCCATTTTATACCTCCCCCTGTCCGCTGCAGTTTCCCTATTACCCCCCCCCCTCCCCCTTTGTTATGTTACCCTCATGTTCCTTTTCTGTTCCCTTTACCTGCCCGAATATCAACCCCTGACTATGGTATGTTCAGGTCTTTTAGTCTTACCTATAGCTCATGTGGGTTTATGCCAAGGAGCCTCTCTGAGGTTGCTTTCTTTTTTCCTTTTCTTCTTTGCTATGGCAGACCTGCCCTAAAGATGAGCATACCTGTGACTGGCCTAAACATCAGCCAAGCAAATGTTTCTGAGGGTCCACTATTGGGGCCTGTGGATAGTGCCATCCCTGCCTTAGTTTTGAACAATTAAAAGAACAGGTCTGTTTTATGTAAGTGCTTCACTGTGTTGTTTGAGAATGTTTGACGACATTGTGTCTTGTCTGCTATAGTGAAATGTATATTTTTCTTTCTAAGATCCTTTTCTAAATAAAGAATGCATATAAAAAAGTTTAACAAAATAAATTGGAGTGCACAACATTTTTTTAAAACCAAAATCTAACATTCCCAGTGCCCCCCTCCGATCCCAAATCCCTAATCCTAAAATATCAAAATATTAAAAATATAGACTTTAGGTATGTGTTTGGTAGAAATTGGCTAACATCAGGACAGTGTGCAAGCACTTGATTAAGCAGCAAACAGAAAGAGACAAGTAGCTTTTATCTTGCAATTAAAATTAAAGTACATAATCTGGGAGACAATAGCCAAAAACGTTATTCAGTGACTGGATAGTATAAAAAAAATTGGTTAGGTCACAATATAAGAGGGAAAGTCAAAATAGGCTTTATCTTGAAATTGACATTAAAGTGTATTATTTGAAAGACAATGGCTGCAAATATTGTATGTGTGCAGCTTGGTTAGGCTGCAATAAAAGAAGGGGAGACAAGAAAGGTTTTATCTTGACATAATGACAAGAAAAAAAGGTCACTTCTCAGTAAAAAATCCTTATACCTTTCCTGTCCTAAGCGCCTGGACACATGTAGATTAATTCACATCAATCCAACTCAAAATAAATGTAAACCACAATTGCACAGCTCTAAAAGTGAGACTACCTAACATAAAATGTCAAATTATAAAAAAGTAACCCAATCAATAATCATAACATCAAAAAATGAATACAGTAAAAAATAAAGTGAAAACGGTGATATAAAAGGCCACACAGAACTCTTCACAGTGACTTGCAACAATAAAACAATAACAATGGTACCTATAAATCCCGGAAAGCCCAGAAAGCCCTCTTGCATTTACTTCACACAACATGCCTTGACACGGACATATATATATATATATATATATATATATATAAAAAAAAAAAAAAATATATATATATATATATATATATATATATATATGCGCTCACCCGTCCATAAACCTCCACTTTATAAGAGATTCAAACTGCACCTGTTGTACAACCACTTTACACCACTGGGTTCCTGACCAGGCTGCCTGATGTTACCCCTTCTTTTTTTTTTTAAATCAAAGACAAAGTTTATTGAACACAATTGAAAGTTCACAGGCTTCAATTCAACAAGACTCCCTTACAAAGAGAGTATAGGCATGAACCAACAAATACATGGCATCTTCAAGAAAGTGCATTCCCAGTAAAGTAAGGACATCTACATACCCAAGCATGGTAACACGAGCACACATCAAGGACCTGCTCCATAACCAGCAGACAGAACAGACAGGGAGCTATTGGAGTAAGCGATCCATAATAAGATCAGCTGGTGCCAGGCCTGGCTGCGCCAGCCACCCAGCCCATATTTTTTCATATCTTAGCGGGACACCTCTGTGTTGATAAATTAGGCGTTCATACCGTAGGGTAGCGCCCATTGCCTTCACCCACATCTCCAGCGAGGGAGGGGACGGGGACGTCCAGTGCTGCAAAATAAGCTTCCGGGCCTGAAAAAAGGACCTCGACAACGCCAAACGCACGTTGACATCAGGCGAGTAGTCCTCCACCATGCCAAGGAGGCACGGCTTCGGATCAACCGGCACAGAGAGGGAAAAAGCAGCATTAACAGTCTGGACCACCGCCGTCCAATACCTGTGGAGCTTGGGGCAGCGCCACAGAAGGTGAATGAGGTCTCCACAATCTCTACTACACCTGGTGCACAAGGAGTCAGCTCTAAGACCCATCCTGTAAAGGCGGAGGGGGGTGCGATGGACCCGGAGGAGTATGTAAAGTTGAGAGAGTCGCTGCGCGACTCCCAGGGAGCACATACGCACCGACTCTAAGGCCTCGTCCCACTGATCATCACTGAGAACCCCTACATCCGCCTCCCAGCGAGATTTAGCAGGGTTAGGAATTTTTTCCAGGTAAGCTGTTAACAACATAGAGTAGCATTCCGAAATAAATCCCTTGGTTGTAGCACAGCGCCTCATCATAGAAAAAACTGGTGTTGGGGACAGTTCCGGGCTCAGCAAGGAGGGCTGGGCCCGGACTGCATGCCGCAGCTGTAAATATGAAAACTGCATAGTCGGAGGTAGGGTGTAGGCTGCACTAAGCTGGGCAAAGTCTAGCAAGCGTCCCTGGAGGAACACCTGCTTAAGGTGAGTAATTCCCCGAGCTCGCCAAGTCGCCGCACACGGCAGCCCGGCCAACTCCGGATACGTCAGATTATCCCATAGTAAACTATATTCGGTAAAACCGGTAACCCCCTGTAACTGTTTCGCCTTCGACCAGATTTTATGTATCAATCTATAAGTAGGAAACAATTTGTTAGACTTCAGGAAGAGCTGCGATTCTAATGCCTCCGGGACCCCGCGTGCCGCCACCTCATGGAGTATAACCTGAACCGTAGAGTCCCCAGTCTCCCGGTCCTCCCCACAAAGGGCCTTCACCAAGTGTTGCAGCTGCGCCGCCAAATAATAGATCCAAGGGTTCGGGAAGGCCAAGCCTCCCCTATCCTTGGGCCTGTACAGTTGTTCAAGGCGTATCCTGGCAACCCCGGACCTCCACAACAGGGAGCGGAAGATGGAGTTCACCAGACGGAACAACCTCAGAGGGATGACCACCGGGGAATTATGTAGGAAATATAAAAGTTGGGGCATAAAGATCATCTTTACCAAATTAGCCCTACCCGCCACTGAAAGCCAAAGTTTGGACCAGACGGCCACCTTGTCCCTGAACCTCGTCAAAAGTGGGAAGAGGTTCAGGCGACAATAGTCGGTAATGACAGCGGAAATCACCACCCCCAAATATTTGAACTGTTGCACTATCTGCACCGGGCAAAAATCAGACAACTGGGGATCCACCCCCCGGTCCAGCGGCAACAAAGCCGACTTGGACCAGTTGATGGTCAGCCCCGAGAAGCCTCCAAATTCCGTAATTATGCGCATCACTGCCCGTAGGGATGGACCTGTGTCACCCAGGAGCAATAACATATCATCGGCATACAAAAGTATCTTTTCCTGCAGTGTCCCATACCGAAAGCCCACCACCGAGGCACTGGCCCGAATCCTCGCTGCCAGGGGCTCTATGGCCAGAGCAAACAGCAAAGGGGACAGAGGACACCCCTGCCTAGTCCCCCTCTCCAGGAGAAACGGTGCCGATTGCCTGCCCCCCTCCCTTATAACCGCACGCGGGGCCTGGTAAAGAAGGCGAACCCATGCCACAAACGTGGGGCCAAAACCAAATTTCTCTAACACCGCCCAGAGGTACCCCCACTCGACACTGTCGAAGGCCTTGTTAGCATCTAGGGACAAGAGGGCCCTGGAGCCCACATTGTCCGCTCTACTCTGCATGTTCACATAAAGCCTGCGGAGATTGACAGCTGTAGACTTGTTGGGCATAAATCCCGCCTGATCATCATGAACAATGGTAGCCACCACTAGATTCAAGCGCCGAGCGAGCACCTTGGCCAGAATCTTGACATCAGATTGTAGCAAGGATATCGGTCTATAAGAACCAGGATCTATCGGGGGCTTGTCAGGCTTCAAAATTAAGGTAATACTGGCCCCAGACATGGACGAGGGTAGGCGACCACCGCGCAGAGCCTCATTAAAGACCCGCAACAGTCGTGGTAGCAATGTGTCAGGGAAGGACTGGTATACCTCCATGGGCAATCCGTCATCCCCCGGGGCCTTAAAGGTGGGAAAAGAGCTGGCAGCCTCCCGAAGCTCCTCCAGGGTAAGAGGGGCATCCAATTGGCGCTTATGCGCTGCAGATAAAACGGGGAGATCTACTCCCTGGAGGTAGTCCATCAATTCCAGAGCAGTATAGGACGCCCTAGAGGCATAGAGCTCAGTATAGAAGCGGACCAGCTCCTCCATAACCTGCTCCGGAGAATTAACCAGGGTGCCCGAGGGCAATTTAAGGGCCCCTATAGCAGGAACTGCAGGGTGGACATTAACAAGTTTTGCCAGAAGGCGGCCAGTCTGCTCCCCCTCTTCATAAAATGTAACCTTAGAGAAAAACCGTTTGCGTTCCGCTCTATGCGAGATAAAACTAGTCAGGGCATCCTGGGCAGACAACCAAGCCGCCCGAGACGCTTCAGTGGGTTGGCCAATATACTCCTCCTCTCGCTCCCTCACATGTGCAGTCAAGTGAGCCTCCCATTCCCTAGTAGAAGATTTAACCTGGTTAATCACATCAATGAACACCCCCCTAAGATAGCATTTAAAAGCATCCCATTGAACCAGCCTATCAGGATAAAGGTCATCATCCAAAAAGAATCGGGACATAGCTCTAGGCAAATCACTATCAGGGGGAAAGAGTTTCAACCAGGAGGCATTGAGGCGCCAAGGGACCCGTGATAGGGACGACTGAGGCCTCAACTCCAGCCAACAGATCAGGGGAGAGTGGTCAGAAATACCCCTGGGGGCATATTGAATTTTAGACACCGCTGCTAAGGAAAAAGGGGTACCCAAGCAGAGGTCAATGCGGGACAATGACCCATGCGTTTTAGAGTAGCAGGAAAATTGTGTAGCAGCAGGGTGCCGGACCCGCCACAGATCTATCCAGGACATCTCTCCCAAAAAACGGGCCAACGGGGTACCCCGGGTGCCCGGCCCTACACCGGGAGGTGGGTGTCTATCCCTTGCAGGATCTAGCACCCCATTAAAATCCCCCAGCACAAATAGCAGCGCTCGGGGCTTGTCCAAAGTGAACCTCACCAGCTCCCTCAACACGTGAAGCGAAAAGGGAGGCGGGACGTACACCATGGCAATTACACAAGCACGTGAATATATAGTACAGTACAAGAATACAAATCTACCCTCCGAGTCACACAGTTTAGTAATTTCCCGATAGTCCACTGATCGATGAACCAGAATACAGACCCCCCTAGAGAAGGAGGTATGGGTAGAATGGTAGATCTGTTGGGCCCAAGCATACCGCACACAGCTAACCGTGTCCACAGTGAGATGCGTCTCCTGCAGGCCAACAATCGCTGGGTGATACTTGCGCAGAACAGAGCTCACCATAGCCCGCTTGAGGGGATCTCCCAAGCCCCGGACATTCCAGGACACTAAAGGTACACTAGACATATTCCATAGAGTGCATAATTACAGTCAGGGTAAGGAGTACAAGAGAAAAAAATAGAAAAAGAAAGGGTATTAAACATGGGTGCAGCAGGACTCAGCCGCACGGGCCCCACAGCAGACGGGAAGCAGTCCTCCTCCAGCAGATGCCAGCAGCAAAACAAAAAGCGAAGCCTGTGTGTGATATAAAAATAGAAACGTGTCCCAGAGTTCAGACATCCGGGTCCAGAGAAAAAACAGAGAAGGTAAAAAACAAAACGGTGCCAACATGGCACAGGAGACATCCGAGGAGTAGGCAACGTGCACACACACTCCAGCCGGGAAAACAGTAAACATCGCATAACTTTGGCATACTTCACCATCACAGGAAACATAGAGCCATCCAGCCATAACAGGCTAACGATAAAAGGCCTCCGGTAAGGCAAATAGAGTCCCTTCCAACAGGTAGGTAGTAGGAGAGCACCCCAACAGTCAAGGTAACCTCAAGGATCCGCTCCCTCACGCTGTCGAGCCCGCAGAGACGGCTCATTGACATCCAGCCATTCCGCAGCTTCATCCGCGGTCTGAAAAAAGTGAGCTTGCCCGCCAGCAGTTACTCGCAGCCGAGCGGGGTACAGCATCGCATAGGGCAGGTGGACCTTCTGCAGGCGTTGTTTGACTTCATGGAATTTAGCACGTTTCTTTTGCACCTCCGCCGAAAAGTCCGGGTACAGAGACACCCGGACCCCATTAAACTTAATGACGGCTTTCTCCCTGGCCAGCCTAAGGGCCTTCTCACGGTCACGGTAGTGCAGGAGACGCGCCAGCATAGGACGTGGTGCATTGCCCGGGATGGCCCGGGAAGGGGTGCGGTGGGCACGCTCAACAGCAAACAAGGGTGAGAAGGCATCCCTGCCAAAGATCTCCAGCAGCCACTGTTCCACAAACTCTGTGGGGTCCCTGCCCTCCGCTTTCTCTGGGAGCCCCACAATCCTGATGTTGTTACGCCTCAGCCGGTTCTCAATATCATCAGTTTTATCCCGTACCGCCCTGGCCAGGGAGGCAGTAGCCCGAGTCTCCGTGATAATGGAGGGTAGCCTGTCCTCAACCTCGCTTATGCGACCCTCCACCGCAGTGGTCCGCTCCCGCATTTTCTGAAGGTCATGCCGGAGCAGGGAGACCTCCTCTGTGAGCCCCCCCAGCTTCTCCTCCACTTTGCCAACAGAGGCCGTGCACAGCTGCACCGCTGAAAGTATTTGGCCCAGTGTGGGCTGAGAATCACCATCCACCACCTCCCCGTTCACCCCCAGGTCCATGTTAGCAGGGGCATCCGTACCAGGCAGACTAGGTGAGGGATCCGCTTCCAGGCCGGGCTCCGGAACCAAAGCCGCACCCCCCTTGCCACCATCCTGCGGGCCCGCGGCCTGGGCAAACGTGAGCTTCTGGGCATAATAAAACATGTCCTTGGTGCCGTCCTTGCGGGGTTTGCCAGACTTACCCCCAGGATCCTTGCCCTTGTCCGTGGCGCGCGGCGTCCCCTTCGGCGTGGAGGCCGCGGCGCCATGTTGGATTTCCATGCCGGCAGGGACCTCGCGGTTATTCCGGGTGAGCATCGTGCGGATCGAGGCGTAGAGGATACCGGTGGATTCCCCAGGAGGAGAGGAAGACGTCGGTGCCGGTTAAAGGTAAGGTGGATACCGGAGGAAGGATCAATGAGCAGGGTAACAGCGGGAGCTCCGTGATGCGCGTCCGCTCACATGCCTTGCTTGGCCACGCCCCTTGATGTTACCCCTTCTTAGACTTAAAAAAATCTCTTCCTCCTTCCTTGTCCAGCAAAAACAAAGAATAGACACTTCAAGTGTTCTTCATTTTTAAATTTTATGTGAACAAATGCATATAATATACTCACATAAAAAGTGTGGCATACAACTTTAAGAGTGTTTACTTAGCTGGCAAACTAACATACATCCTCCACACAGGCATTTCAGCAATGGTTCTCCATCTCTTCCGGATAGCGTGATAATGCCCCCCACTGATAAAATCTGATATCAACTTTAAAAGCCCTGCCAGTCCTTACAAGTCCCATACTAATCTATCCCTATTCAAATTATCAGCATTACTACCTTTTCCCTATAACACTAAAGTGCATTACCAACTTGGCTTCTGTGACCTCACCGTTTGATCTAAAAAGTCCCCTTATTGGCCCTTCTTTTTTTTTCAAAACAGTGAGGTTTATTGAAATTTTTGGTACAATACAAAAATAAACCGTGCATTGAAACTGCAATCAGGTTCATAACACATTGAGGTACAAAAATACAAATATACAAAATGATCAGCACCGAGAGACAGAGCAGACATAGTAAAAAACAAAACAGTAGTCAGTGGCTCTCCGTCGATCCAACCCTCGAACAGAAAATATTGATTTACCAGGGGCGGTCAACATAAAATAGTTACCCACTGCATTACCGAGCCGTATCAGGGCACTGCACCCATTTGTCCCAAATCTTGTTGAACTTCTGAGGGCACCCCCTATGTTTATATAAAAGTTTATGAAATGGGATGACACTATTAACCTCCTTAATCCACAAACCTAGAGTAGGAGGAGTAGGTCTCATCCACCTCCTGGCTATCAGTTTACGTACTATAAACAAAGTTTCCTGAAGAAATATGACAGTGGATTTGGGCATCTCTCCATCTGGGTAAACCCCCAGGAGACACTCCTTAGGGGAGAGTTGCAGAGGAGACCCCATCTTGTCATGGAGGAATGTGACTACTTGTTGCCATAGAGTCTGTAATTGGGGACAGCTCCACAAGAGATGAAAGAAGGAGGCGTCAGGGTCTCCACACATAGGACAAGAAGGGACCAAGTCAGGGTGATATTTGGACAGTCTAAGTGGGGTGAGATAAGCCTGGTGTATTATAAAGGTCTGAGTTAGGCGATCCGACAGTTTTGGCGACACTCTGCGGCAC
This sequence comes from Pelophylax lessonae, assembly GCF_965119305.1. NCBI lineage: Eukaryota > Metazoa > Chordata > Amphibia > Anura > Ranidae > Pelophylax > Pelophylax lessonae. The sequence goes on from NC_138773.1 coordinate 191,728,152, forward strand.
GTCTCCAGGGCATCCTCCCATTCCTCATCCTCCATGGCCCCCACACTGCGCTCCCAGCGGGTCTTAAGTGCAAAAGCCAAGGTGGTCGAGGAAGGTGTGTGAAGTTCAGAGTAGAACATGGAAATAAGGTGACTGGGTGCTGTACTTTTAACAATCTCAAGGGTGGTAACCGATTCTAGCTCAGGAGGGCCATCAGGGAATTGAGATCTATAGGCATGGGAGAGCTGAAAGTATCTGTAGTGCATGGGGCCCTGGATCGCAAACTGATCCTGCAAGGCCTCGTAAGACCGCAGACCAGTGGTCGTGGAGATATGGCTAAGGAGAAGAATACCCCTCCCGCTCCATATCGACAGGTCAGGGATGGAAAGGAACTCGCGTAATGCGCTGTTATGCCACAGAGGGGTGAACGTGTGAAATGGAGGGCACCGAAGCCTGGACGCTACCACCTCCCAGATCCGACAATAGTGGTATAGAAGAGATCTGGGGCACAAGGGCTCCGGCGAGCCCCTGACACCCCTAAGGATAACTAGGAGGGGGTCCCCGAGGGGATGAGCCCACCCAGGGCAGAGCAGGGTCAAAAAACGTTCTCTATCTGTTTTATCTATGTGAAAGAACTGGGACAACTGAGCTGCCAGATAGTACAGATTAAAATCCGGCAGGGCCAATCCCCCTAGGTTTGTAGGATTCTTGAGTTTGCGCCAGGAGATCTTGTGCCGGTTAGCACCCCAAACAAAGGTCTTGAGGAGTGATTCCATCTGCTTAAACAGCTTGAGTGGCAGGTAAATAGGAGAGTGCCATACAACATAAAGTATTTTGGGAAGGAGAATCATTTTAATTAAATTGACTCTACCCATCACTCCCAGAGGTAATTTGGACCATACTTGAATTTTAGCCTTAAGCAGAGGGAACAGGGGTTGAACGTTATCCGGGACATAATCTGCTGAGTTAGCTGTCACTTGAATCCCTAAGTATTTAATGCGGGATACACATTGTAGGGCTGGGCTTGCGGGGGTGATTGCCTGTGGGCTCTCGTCAAGCGGGAGAATTTGTGACTTATCCCAGTTTATCTGAAAACCGGAGAATCGTCCATACCGTTCAATTAAAGAAAGGGCCGTGAGTAGGGATTCCCGAGAGTCTTCCAAATATAACAAAGTGTCATCTGCATACATGCTGATCTTCTCCTCCAACGGTCCCTTACGTAGGCCTCGAATCCCGGGATGTGCTCTAATGGCCATCGCCAGAGGTTCCGCGGCCAGGGCATACAGCAGGGGGGAGAGGGGGCACCCCTGTCGAGTGCCACGGGATAAAGGGAAGGCGGACGACTGCCAGCCATTTGCCAGGACCCTAGCTACCGGGGCGCTATATAGAAGTTTGACCCACTTAATAAAATTAGGTCCAAAGCCGTACCGGTCCAGACAGGTCCACAGAAACGGCCACTCTACCGAGTCAAATGCTTTAGCCGTGTCCAATGAGACCACCACCCTGCCACCCATTCCGTCGTGCCGTGCCTGGAGATTCATAAATAACCGGCGAAGGTTAAATGAGGTGTTCCTCCCAGGCATGAACCCGGCCTGGTCCGAGTGTACGAGTGAAAGGATCACCTTGTTAAGGCGGAGGGACAAAATTTTCGCAAGGATTTTAGTGTCTACTGGGAGCAAAGAGATGGGACGGTAAGACTCTGGGGCGTGTACATCCTTGCCCGGCTTGGGAATGAGCACAATTAGCGCCTCCCGCATAGAAGGGGGTAGGGTTGCATCTTTGAATAGAGATTGAAACAAAGCCAATAATTTAGGAGAAAGGAGTTCCGAATATTGGGAGAAAAATTCAATCGGGAGGCCGTCCAGGCCGGGGGCCTTAGACCTAGGGAACTTGGACACGGCTGCTGCAATCTCTTCCACAGAGATGGGTGCCTCGAGGGTCGCCAACTGGTCGGGTGTCAAAGTGGGAAAGTCAATAGAGTCCAAAAAGTCATGCATGTCAGTGCAGTCAGCGGGAGCCCTAGAGGTGTAAAGAGTACTAAAAAATGAGCGGAAGCACTGTGTCACCGCAGCAGGATCAGCGATCTCATTACCCAGGTCATCCTTCAAAGTAATAACTACCGGGGGCCTATCCTCACAATGAACTAAGTATGCGAGGAGTTTCCCCGCCCGCTCACCATGTGCAAACAGATTCTGCTTCTGAAAAAACATCTTAGATTTTGCCCTCTCGTAGTCAAGTTGGGAAAGGACTTTAGAGGTCAATTTATACTGAGATTCATGTGCCGGAGTCGGGTCCCCCATAAAGGCCTGTTCAGCTTCAATTAGATTTGTCGTTGCCCTGGAGATCTCCTCGGCAGCCCGCGCTCTAACAGCCTTGATTTTGGAAATCATAGTGGATCTGGCGAACAGTTTAAACGCCTCCCACACCGCAGCCGGGGAGGCAGTGCCCTCATTGTCAGAAAAGAATTGTGTCCAGGTCCCCTCAATGTCGTTCCCATCCGACACCAAGGGGAGCCAGGCGGGATTCAGGCGCCAGGCCGGGGGAGGTCTATTGCAGGGCAAGGACAACAGTATCCAATAAGGGCAGTGATCAGACAGAGTCCGTGGGGCGAAGCCTGCCGTCAGTAACCGGGGGAGCAGGGTTCGAGACAGCAATATCAGATCAATGCGTGACATAGAGTGGTGTGCAGCCGAAAAACAGGAGTACGCGCGCTGCGCGGGGTATTTGCTGCGCCAAGAGTCGGCCAAACCAAAGCTCTCCAACAATCGGGAGAACCTGGTCGGGGACGACCCCGGCGGCACCTGGGAGGCGCCACCGGACCTATCCAGACCCGAGTCCATCACATTGTTAAAGTCACCCAGCCAAATCACCGGGGCCCCTGGGCTCTGTGCCATAAACGCCAGTCCCTCCATAATAATCACAGCAGAGTAAGGGGGGGGCACATAGAAAGCCATCAGTAGCATCAATTCCCCATAGACTGACGTTTTGAGAAAAACATATCTACCCATTGGGTCGACCTGAGATCCTAGGAGCTGGAAATGTACCGATTTGGCCACCAGTAGCGCCACACCCCTGGAGTGTGAGCTATAAGCAGAGTGCTGCACCCAACCAACCCAGGGACGTTTGAGGGACTGTTGTACACGGCCCTCCAAATGTGTCTCCACCAGAACTATAATATCAGCCCGTACACGGCGTAGGACATTAAAGACAGCCGTTCGTTTAATCTTATCACGCATACCCCTGACATTCCACGTCAACAATTTCAATGCGGCCATGGCAGGGGTAGTACAGAGCGCGGAGCGGAGGCTCCCAGGATCTCAGGCAGTAAGGCCACGGGACCAACTAGTCCACGGTCACACACCAGCGGCGATAAACGGCAGCAAAAGAGCAAATAATTATTACCTGAGGTCAATGTGCATAAAACAGAAACAGTATAAAGATTGTACCAAATATAAACCATAAACAATGGTAACACCCCAATCCCCCCTCCCTGCCCTGCACCAACCCCAACTTGTGCGGGCATGTTCCCAAACAAGTGCCTCAACCAGAACAGGCCCACATGCGACTGGGAAAGAGCAAGATCAGGAGGCCAGGGACCCCCAAGGTATGCAGCAAAAATACAGCAAAATACAAATAGAATAAACAAGGGGGCCCGGGGGCCCAGGTCCAGCAGAAGTCGCAGGGGGCAACAGGGGAGTTGGGCACAAACACACGCCTTAGCGGGTGTAGGGGGCGAAAACCAACAGGTGTATCGCTGGGTAGCAAAGCCTATGGGCAGGTGGAAGTCCATAGGAAGAGAACAGAGAAATCAGTTCCATCTGTGGAGCTAGGGCGCTCCGCCGGTCAAACACAGGAGCAATAGTGCAGGAAAATGAGGGGGGAGGGGGGGGGGGGAAGGGGGATGCAAAGTCTTGAGTTCCACAGGATCTACAAAACCCCTCCTCCACCCTTGCAGCAGATTAAGGTATAGGCCATCAGGGAGAAAGTATCATGAAGTCGCCAGGGCAAGGTGGTCAGGCTCTAGCTTCCAGTCCTTCTAGCCAGGAGATGGCGGCTTCCGGATCCTCAAAGAAGTGGGCTCGGTCCTCGCCCTCCACTCTAAGACGGGCCGGATACAACATGGAGTATTTGATATTCTTGATACGCAGTCTGCGTTTGACCTCCAAAAAGCTCTTGCGGCGCCTCTGGACCTCAGCAGAGAAGTCGGGGAAAATCGCTATTTTGTGATTTCCAAATGGAATGTTCCCCTTAACCCTGGCCAGGCGCAATATGGCATCTCGGTCCCGATAGTTCAGGAATTTAGCGATGAACGTGCGGGGGGGTGCACCCTGAGGGGGGGGGCGCCCTGAGAGGCGATGTGCACGTTCCACAACAAAAGTGGGTGAAAAGGATTCTCTGCCATAAGTCTGAGTGAGCAATTGTTCCAAATATGATGAGGGGTCAGCACCTTCAGAGCCCTCCGGGAGGCCAATGAACCGCAGGTTACAGCGGCGCAGCCTATTCTCCATGTCATCTTGTTTTTGGAGGATAAGGTGTACTTGTTGCTGCAGCCTGTCTGAGGAGCTTTGCAATGGGGGGAGGGAGTCTTCCACCTCACTAAGTCTGTGTTCAGCCTCACCAACTCTGTCCCTCAGCTTCTGCATATCCTGACGCATCAAAGATATATCTACCTTCACCTCCTCGATTTTAGTTGTCAGCATGGTCTGGCAAGTAGCAATCGCTTCCAAAACCTTGGATGTAGCAGGGCTCTCAGGCTCCTCCACCACGAGCGACGGGCCGGCGCCATCTTGGATCGGGGCCTCCTTCTCCAGCCTCCGGAATGCAGCCAGTTTTGCCGCAGCTTCAGAGCCTTTCTTCGGCGGAGACATGCGGAGGTCGGTGCCGCGGGTGTGCGGTAGGTGAAGGAAGGATTATCGTGCCCAAAGGGCTGCAGGATTAGCGGTGAAGGATATCGGTCCGGCGGAGCTCCTCTCACACACGTCCTCTCACATGCTGCGCCAGGCCACGCCCCCCCTTATTGGCCCTTCTAAGCCAGCTGCCCTAAGTTCAATGGAGGGTCATTACCCCCTGTCAGTTTTTTTTCCCAATCTGTGTCCCATTGGGGAGAGTTACCTTAATTTCCTGTCTCATAGCCAAAACAGGAAGTGAGAGGAAATCCCTGCAAATTAAGGGAATCCCTGGGACCCCCTGGGTCACCAGAACCCATCCCCCCTGGGTCCCTATTAGAAGACTTCCCCTTTATAACTTTTCTGGGGGCAAAATTTAGGATTTGCTTTTACTTTTAATGCTTTCAATACTTTCACTACCCCTTTTGCTACCCCTGAAGGAGCTGCTGGTTAAGATGGACTTCCTCAAGAGCCTCTGCCCCTCTAACACACATTAGGTTAAAAGAACACAAGCACATAAATTGGAACACAGCAAATAGGTCCTGTTACCCAATGTCAGAGTTATCCTAACAAACCAGACACCAAGCAATTGATAGGGATAAACTCAAAGTATTATTCTCTCAGAGAGTTGATAGCCCCATAAGTACAAAAAAATACAAATCTCTAAGGTTGATCTACTGCCAGCCAACATTGGGGCCCTTTTTGAACAGTGTTGGTGCACTTATGATAGTCCTTAAACCTGCATGCAATGAATTGCCGGGGTTGCAATGTAAACTGTGGTATGAGAAACATACTGGGCCAGAGGTGGAGATGATTCATTATGTCCACAGTTCATAGGTAGCAATAGTGCAGCAGAGATATTGAAGGCGATAATATAGAGAATGGAGTACTACAGATGTCCTATTGTCAGTAGCTTGGATACTGCTGACATTACAATGCAAGCCTGAGGCCCTCTCACCGACTCCCAAAGGTGGCGATAGACTTTTAGCAGTGGAAGGGATCCCTTCGGTCTGGTCCTGGTGTGGCTGACGAATTCCTCGGTCTCTCAGCAGCAATACCATATTATCAGCAAGGCTGGAATTGCGGCTGGCTCCTTGGTGATGTAACTCTCCACATAGGGTTGGCTCGATATCCTGTCAGGTCTGAAGTTGCAAACTTCCACGGCGCCGAGAGAGTGGACTTTTCCCGAGCAAAAGAATATAAAGGTCTTTAGGCACCTCCTGTTGCCCACTGCCTGTTTATGACCTGTAGTTAGAAGGTCAGTTGTGTCACTACATGGCCACACCCTCAAATTGCACCTCACATGGCTCCAGATGTCTTACATAGGAAGTCTGTGTGTTTGCATCTACTTAGCTCTTCCCCTGCTGGCCGGAGAAGAATTTTCCAGCTCAGTATAAACAACAACAAGGAAAATAAAACAGAGCAATGTTTTGGTCTCCATATTGTTGTAGCCCAGTACCTGACTACAATCATAATGGTAAACAGGACACATAGAGAGAGTGAATCTCCCGAATGGGGACACAGACAGCAATAAAAACCTAATAGGTGTCGTAATCCATCTCCCCTCTGTCTAAAACCAAAGTTTTACCTTTAGACACTTTAAGGTTTCAAAAAGTCCTGTCTGGCGATTCCTGCATTGGTTGGCTGGGTTCCAACGTCCAATGTCTTTAACATGCAGGATTTACCATGAATCTGAAGCTCAGCCCCACTTCTTAGGTGCCGTGTATATAAAAAAATGAGTTACAGCCCCAACAACAAAATATCATGTACCAAAAATAATAGGGCTGCTGGAACTTACACATATCTATTACTCAATTTCTTAAAGCCATGACTCATCACATATTTCCATATATTTCTGGCAATGTTCATTTGAGCTCATGTCCACTTCATAACAGATCTTGAAAACAACCACTCTTCAATGAGCTATAAAATAAATGCTAGGGGAGGGACAGAGTTTTTTGGCACCCAAGGCAAAGATTGCAAAATTCACCGCACATTGAAACAAACAGATAGGGAAGGGGTAAACAAGGTACAAAAAAAAAAAAAAAAAAAGAATGTTAAAAACAAGATTTGGTAAGAAAACCAGAAAGACTGCCAAATAGATACAGTCTACAGATGTTAAAGCAAAAAGAAGGATAAGTAAAAAATGGAGCTGCATACATCATCTGTCATTTTTTATCCCCATTCATATCAATGGAAACATTACAAATTAAACATATGTTCCCTGTGCTCTTCCAGGCTAGTAAACCAGCAAAAAGTTAACATGTCGAAAAACAATATTGCAGGTAAAAAAAAAAAAAGAATGTTGACTAATCAATAATCATGACAGAAAAGGAGTGCCATATACAACTTTATTATTATTAATATTATTAATTTATTTTGCATGTTCTCAGCAGTGTATTGACATCATATTTAGATGTAAGGGAATAATCAAGCATGTCAGTCAGCAGTACAAAATAGAAATAACTTCTTTCCTAAATCATCTCCAGTTCCAAAATGATCTACCATACTATCTCATATGTAAGTGAGGCTAATACTGGACCGATCTTATAAATCGAACCCTATGCTCATATCTGATCCAAACCTCACCTAATTCTCAAATCCACATTCCTGTGTGTATCCAAACAGTTGGGAGAGATGCTATCTGGATCTAGTAGAAGATACCCACCTTGTAGACTCCTCTACTTTATTTGTGGGTGAAAATAATTAGGTTCTGCTTTTACAACAAATAAGTACTACTGAAAAACATTATTTATTGTGAAAATTCCCATAAAATCCCTGATGTAGAAGAGCAGCAAAGCATTTGCAGAACAGCGTAATGCTCATAGGAAACCTGTACTGAAAAATATGGGCACCATTGCTGACCTCTTTCTAAAAATACAAATTTCCTGTCTTTCTCTGGCTTTAATACATTCTTGGTCACTTAAGACCGTCTCCAGTTTCAGTACAGGTTTCGCTTAATTGATCCTTCTATCTGGAACTGGTTAAAGCGGGGTTTATAAGGTGCAAGACTCCTGGGTTTTTCAAGATGGCTTCTCTGGTCAGAAGGCAGCAGGGAGGGGAAGAAGTGAAAAGTAGGGATGGAAGGCTAGTACATTCAAACAGCTGTGTTCAGAGATTGCAACGTGATGTCCGTGAAGGCTGCAAATTTGAGAGAGTTAGAAAATTAGTTCTTGCCATGTCTGTGAAATAGCTTGTCAGAAAATGTAAAATGAATCCCTTTCTTTGTGCTAAATACAATTCTAGCTCAAAACTCTGGACCATATTTCTAAAAATTTCTAGTACTGAAATTTACTAAATAAATCTGTATATATTACTTTTGAGGAACCTGTTCACCAATTGTTTTCACCGTTTTAATGAGTAAACAGTGTACTGCAAAATGGTGAAAGAAAAAGTTGGAATTTTTTGGTAAAAGAGTTTGCACACTTTGCAAGTACATTCACCACTGTCAACTTTTTGCTAATTTTTATTATTTATTTTATTTATATAATTTTTACATGTGATGTGTTATAATAGTATACAACAATAAAATAGCTAAAAGAGGATGGAAAACAGAAAAAATGAAAACTAAAACATGGGCCAACCAAAATGGTGAAGTATTTAAAAATTAGAATAAGAAAAGGGAAGTAAAAAAAAGTGGTGCACTCAGCTATACCTCCCTTTCAAATAGACCCTTCTCACTCCTTTTTATTTCCTAGCATATTTCATCTCACTGATGATAAATTATTCTCAAATATGCCAGGACGCGTCACAATATTTTTACTGGGAATTAATTTATAATACTGGCATGAACTATAAATGTGATTTATGGTAGATTAAAGAAAAACAAAAAATATATATTCATATCTTAAACAGTGAGTGAGAAAATTACTTAAGTTTAATCACTTGCTTCCTGCATGTGTTAACTCACATGACACCTTGATGAGGCTTTTTTTCACATTTCCCAATTCTTTCAGGCACACTTAATGATGGTTTAGAAGAAGGTAAAATACATTTAATAATATTATGTTTGGATCCAATGAAGTATTACAGTGAAATATCCATTTTTGTTAAATAATGTTTTTCCTTACTCTTAATAACCAAATTATTGGAATCGCTTGAATTTAGAGATTTGTTGTAGTGAATAGAAATATGCTTTAGTAGTTAACTGCCCTGTGACAAACTGACATTTCCTGTATCACCAATGATTTGCAGATAGTTTTTAAGCTGCAGCAAGTGAGCTCTGTTCAAACAGCTACTTAAATGGCTGTGAGAATAAAGCCTTCTCCAGCTTTTTTAAAGCCCAGTTGTAGTTTAATTTAAATGTAAGCAGGTGCACCTATATCTGTGAGAATAAAGCCTCTTCCTACTATTTTAAAGCCTAGGTGTGGTTTTATTTAAATGTGAACAAATACACCTATCATCTTTCTCTAGTCTTTGTCTTCAAAAGCACCAGTTTCTAATATTGTTTGACTGTAATGGATCCGATCGTGTGAAGATTGGACTTTGGTGGTTACCGTGACCACATGCAAGCACCTCCCATTGATTACTTGTATCCCCAAAATTAGTTCTCAGTTAGCCCAAATCCTACTTTAAATGACCTACCCTTCTAATTAATGTTCCCCAGTTTTCCATCAATATCACAAACCAATGCAGTGAAAGATATATTTGCAATGTCAACACATGAACACTTAAAGAACCCACTACTACCATACTGCTGTTGATTACAATTTTATTGAATGTTTTTTATTTCCATGTGTTAAATTAATCATTGTACAACAGTTATCTTTCTAGTCTCATGGACAAAAATATATAAAACAGTTATATATGAGGGTTTTTCAAAATGTTTCCAATCTTTTTTTTTTTAATTTTTAAAGTTTTCTTTTAAAAGGAAACTTTTTGAAGAGACCTCGTCTATACCAGAAAAGTAAAAAGATAACACAAGGGTGGTGATGATGTGTAAATATCCTACTGTGAAATTTGCTGTAAATTACTTCCAACACCAGTCCAAGGTATGGGCAGGAAGCTACAAAGAGGGACCAATGAGAGCAGTGGTCTCTTTTCAGCAGTTTAAGGTGTGGGCAGAAGGATGCAGAGAGGGACCAATGAGAACAGTGGTCTCTTTTCAGCAGTCCAAGGTGTGGGGCAGGAGGCTGCAGAGAGGGACCAATGAGAGCAGTGGTCTCTTTTCAGCAGTTTAAGGTGTGGGCAGGAGGCTGCAGAGAGGGACCAATGAGAGCAGTGGTCTCTTTTCAGCAGTCCAAGGTGTGGGCAGGAGGCTGCAGAGAGAAACCAATGAGAGCAGTGGTCTCTTTTTAGCAGTCTGGCACACCTCTGCTGAGTCAAAGTTAGAGCTCTCAAACCAGTAAAGTGCACACTCCCTGCTAATTGGAAAACTGTAGCTCTTACTCAGCAGGGGAAAGAGTCAAAGCACTGCAGATGAGACCACTGCTTACACAGGTAGCACTGGTCTTTCTCTGCAGCCTGTTTAGATTTTGAGTTAGCTCTGAGAGTGATTTGTGGCAAATCTCACAGACATTAATACATATGTATTTTCCAAAACCCTCAAGGTAACTGTTTATATTTCTATTAAACTACAATTGGGCTCTATTAAACTACAATTGGGCTCTAAATCTTAAGTACTAAAATTGAATTACTAAGAAATACAGGCTATTCACTTTGCAAATTGAATGTCCATTTAGCTTAGTAAATAGGGTGAGGATATTTTGACTTTGAATTCTTGTGATGTGATGTGCAAATAAAATTCCTGTTTTTTTAATTTCACTTCCACTTTTTCTTTAGTAAATCAATGATTAAAAAGGTTGTGAAGGCGCCCAGCCCTAATTAAAAGATGTTAAGGCGCCCAGCCCTAATTAAAAGATGTTACACCGCCTGATGACGCATAGACAAGCGAAATGCATTGTGGTCACTGCTGATACCCGGAAGCAGGAAGTAAGGGCTTTTTGACACACAGGCTGGAATGCAAGCCGACCGCCGCATGCGAGCAGGGAAATAGGAGACACAAAGGGGATACTGCAGATCCTTGGAGGACTCTTTTCCTGATACCCGCAAGCAATCTATACAAATTGCCCAGTGCCGGGAGGGCACAACAAAATGTAAGAAGCCAACTATTTGTTATTTGTGTATTTCCATTAAAAACCAACAGTATTACACTATTGTTCGGCTATCTTATATATCTTTATACATGCGGACCGTATCCTCATATGTACGAGTAACGCACGAATAGGAGTAAGGAGCAGGATACTCTGGAGAAAGGAGCCGATTAAAGGTTTGATCCACCTAAATAAAGGGATCACAGGCGTTGGGGGTCCTTGCGACCTGCCCTTATCTGGTAAGAGGCAACGAGTGACACTCCCCTTCACCTGAAGCACCAAAGATCCAAGCGATTGAATTGATAATCCTTTTGCATGAATTGACTTGGACTCAAATATAATTATTTATAAAGCACTTTTATCACTTTAACACTTTAAATTTGTGAGCACAATAGTTATTGATCCAATATATGCACCAGTTTTGTGGTGTTACTGATCCTTTGTGGATACACAAGTAAGCACTGGTTCAAAAAAGTTTTTTAATTTTTTTTGCACGGAAATTTGATAGCACTTGCACTTTAATAATTATTTAAGATATATTGCACTATTGAAGCTTTTATACTTTGTGAAAAATATTTTAAGTTATTTTTATAAGTATTCACACACAGCACTTTAAAGATTACCAGCGCCTTTTTACCACATACCCATTTAGTAAATCAATCAATTTATTTTGATGTTGTGCTTCATTTGTTTTATTATATACACTTTATTATCATTTGTCTCTAGCAATATCTCACCTCTGTAATGTTCACCACGGTTTGTGATGTGTAGCTGGTTGGGATATTTTCTGTTTGGGGATCAACATATCTCGAATTTCTGGTTTAAGGCTCAGCCCGGGGACAGTGAATATAGACCGCACTGAAATAGAATACACACATGGGTTATACATACAGGTGAGGCCATGAGTTAAATTCCAAAATACTGTGTATCAAAATGCACATATAAAAAAAGACAAATTCATTAAAGTGGTTGTAAACCCTTACATATACCAAGTGAAGTGAATAGCCTCAGATGATACACAGAGATTAAACAAATCTTCCTACATAAAAGTTTTACTTGTCTATTCGCAGTCTTCTCTTGTCTATAACTCTTCAAAAGTGCAGATTGGTGATAAAATCATTATGCATGTGTGAGGAGAACAGAGGAGGGGGTGGAGAACTGCAGTTACAATGTGTAAGAGCTGATTGGAGGAAAGGGAAACACCCCCCCCCCTCCACATAGGCAGAGGAACAAAGGCTCATGCAGAGCTGTATTCTAAATAGAAAAGCTGTCTGCTGATCTCCCTCCACAACCCAGATTTTAGCTCATGTTATCTCATGTGTCAGAAAACTTCTCAGAAGTGACTCATGCTGATAACAAAGACACGAAGCACCAGACAGAGAGGACACTAGAGCTTTGGAGAGAGATAAGTAAACACTGCAGATACAGTCAGGTCCATAAATATTGGGACATCAAACCACAATTCTAATCTTTTTGGCTTTATACACCACCACAATGGATTTGAAATGAAACAAACAAGATGTGCTTTAACTGCAGACTTTCAGCTTTAATTTGAGGTCATTTACATCTAAATCAGGTGAACAGTGTGGGAATTACAACAGTTTGTATCTGTGCCTCCCACTTTTTTAAGGGACCAAAAGTAATGGGACTATTGGCTGCTCAGCTGTTCCATAGCCAAGTGTGTGTTATTTCCTCATTATCCCGTTTACAAGGAGCAGATAAAAGGTCCAGAGTTCATTTCTAGTGTGCTATTTGCATTTGGAATCTGTTGCTGTCAACTCTCAATATGAGATCCAAAGAGCTGTCACTATCAGTGAAGCAAGCCATTATTAGGCTAATAAAACAAAACAAACCCATCAGAGAAATAGCAAAAACATTAGGTGTGGCCAAATCAACTGTTTGGAATATCCTTAAAAGGAAAGAACGCACCGGTGAGCTCAGCAACACCAAAAAAAACAGGAAGACCACGGAAAACAACTGTGGTGGATGACAGAAGAATTCTTTCCCTGGTGAAGAAAACACCCTTCACAACAGTTGGCCAGATCAAGAACACTCTCCGGGAGGTAGGTGTATGTGTGTCAAAGTCAACAGTCAAGAGAAGACTTCACCAGAGTGAATACAGAGGGTTCACCACAAGATGTAAACCATTGGTGAGCCTCAAAAACAGGAAGGCCAGATTAGAGTTTGCCAAACAACATCTAAAAAAGCCTTTACAGTTCTGGAACAATATCCTATGGACAGATGAGACCAGGATCAACTTGTACCAGAGTGATGGGAAGAGAAGAGTATGGAGAAGGAAAGGAACTTCTCATGATCCAAAGCATACCACCTCATCAGTAAAGCATGGTGGTGGTAGTGTCATGGCGTGGGCATGTATGGCTGCCAATGGAACTGGTTCTCTTGTATTTATTGATGATGATGTGACTGCTGACAAAAGCAGCAGGATGAATTCTGAAGTGTTTTTATCTGCTCATATTCAGCCAAATGCTTCAGAACTCATTGGATGGCACTTCACAGTGCAGATGGACAATGACCGAAGCATACTGCAAAAGCAACCAAAGAGTTTTTAAGGTAAAGAAGTGGAATGTTATGCAATGGGCAAGTCAATCACCTGACCTGAATCCAATTGAGCATGCATTTCACCTGCTGAAGACAAAACTGAAGGGAAAATGCTCCAAGAACAAGCAGGAACTGAAGACTGTTGCAGTAGAGGCCTGGCAGAGCATCAGCAGGGATGAAACCCAGCGCCTGATGATGTCTATGTGTTCCAGACTTCAGGCTGTAACTGACTGCAAAGGATTTGCAACCAAGTATTAAAAAGTGAAAGTTTGATTTATGATTGTTAATCTGTCCCATTACTTTTGGTCCCTTAAAAAGTGGGAGGCACATATACAAACTGTTGTAATTCCTACACCGCTCACCTGATTTGGATGTAAATACCCTCAAATTAAAGCTGAAAGTCTGCAGTTAAAGCACATCTTGTTTCATTTCAAATCCATTGTGGTGGTGTATAGAGCCAAAAAGATTAGAATTGTGTTGATGTCCCAATATTTATGGACCTTACTGTATACGTGCTTAGTTCAAGTTTCATGACTGAGGTTTACAACCACTTTAAGGTAGACTCAAGCAAAGGGCTGCTTTGTGTAGCTAATTGCTATTGTATTTCTCAGAGCACAGCCCAACTTCGAAAGATTGACACCATCCTTTTAGAGGGACTAACGATTCCAAATTGTTGTTTTCAATGTGCGTATACAACAGCAATGGGCCAGGGTAGGGTCTGGTATCAAATGGAGATGATCTGGGCTATGTTGTCCTTCAAGGAGTCTCATAACCAATGAAGATGTGGTGTCAGTGAGACTTGACTTTTGCCGATATATCTGTATCGGCCCCGGAACTGGCCGGTATTCCAAATATTGCTCATGTAAGGGTAAAATTATGTCACATAGCATAGTTCCCTTTACAAATTTTATTGAATAGGCCACTCACATATGTACAAATTAAAGATATAAGCAATGATGTGACGTCATGACATCACTTCCGGGTACTGGCGCCAGATTAAAAAAAATGACAGCATTCAAAACAGCCAAACTTGGCGTTTTGAATGCTTTTATGTGCAGAGGAGGGGTTTGGGGTCTTTTTGACCCCCAGATCCCTACACAAGAGTACCTGTCAAGTAAAAAAAAATAAAAATATTATTTTTTTAAATGTATGAAAATATCGGCCAATGTCAGCCGATACCGATATGCAATGGCTAAAATATTGGTATCGGAATCGGCAACAAAAAAACGATATTGGTCGATCACTAGTTAGACAACAGAAGGAGGCCATGAATTAACCTGTTCAGTATCATGCTACATGCCTCATGTTTGAACAGAAACGGAAACTGCTGACAGGAATGTGAAGATCTATGCTACTATAGGCTGTGAGTGCAGGGCAACAAATGAGACCATGAAACATGATCAACACACATCTTATGCAGCTGCAAAACACAAGTAAGATCAAGATGCTGCAGACTATCACTTCCAAAATTTTGATCAAGTGATGCATAGCTGAGAGATCCACCCCATGCATGTAAAGATACAGATGCACTTTATCAAGTCCAGGTAAAGAATCAAGAAATCACTTGGCTGCAATGGATTTTATTTTTGGTATATTATTCAATACCTTAAGTTGTAGTACATGGAGGTCACACTTGTATCTCAGCTGATGAGCGGCTTAATAGTCTGTTTGTTAAAAAGTATGAGAACTTCTGACAAAGCTAAATTTGTGTGAATGTGCACCCTTGAAAGCTAAAAACTTTTTTAATAGAAGAAAAACCTTTCGGTAGAGTGACTTGTGTACTTTGAAAACAGCTCATTAAGTTGGATATGATAAACCTGCGCAAATTTCAGAATGAACTGTTCTCCCTGTCTGCTGTCGAGGTGGCTAAATCTCCCATGTCTCCACCTCTCAGCACCCACTTGCATATTTATTTATTCAGAGCACGAGGCTTCTGAGGTAATTAGGCTGTCAGAGTCAGAGTTAATAAGGAATAGCAGGAGAGAGAAGACATCTTTCTCTCTCTCTCTTTCACCCTCTCTTCATCTTCTATGTTTTTATCTTAGTGCTTAGTGTCTTTATTTCACTAGCTGGTTTCCTCTTCTTTCTTGTGGGACTTTACCTATTTAATTAAGAGATCACATTATCTTCAAATGGTGCACTATTTGGCTGGTACTGTGTTTTTCCAAGTAACAGTAACTCATTGCTGAATTTTTATTTTTGGAGGCTTCTGAAATAATTTCGGAGAGGTTTACATAAGGAATACATAAATCTTGCTTTCATAGTGTATGGGACGATAAACTATGCTTTTCCCTGACAGTACGCTTATGGGTAGTCCTTCATAGAGCATCTTTAGGAAAGTATATCTTCCTATATACATCCATTTCAGTTGTATACAATTTTGCCATTGCCTGATAAAGGAAATGTAACAGGGCCACTTATTTAGCCCACTAAATTTTCTGCTCATATTTACCATGGTGCTCATTCAAAGTTCTGTTCATCTGCCAGAGCCAAGTGCAATAATTAATGTTTCCAGGGATGAAGTAGCATGGCTCTTTCTCCCTTTCTACCATGATGTAGTGCTGGGAGTCGCCAAGCCCAAGATCTGTCACATAGAAGGGTAAGTGGAAAACTTTTCGGTTGGCTCCAATTGGCAAACTGAGGAGCAGGGTAGCATCAAAATGGTAAGAATGCAAAACTTAGGGGGAAAGCTGTTAAAGCAGAATTAAACCCATTGTTTTAACTGCTTCCCAAAAACAGTTAGGACCCTTTCACACTGTAGAGTTCGTCGGCAGACTCCGTTTTTCTCAGCGGGGGATCGATCTGCCGATCCCCCGCTGAACAGGGGGATGGCAGCTCTGTCTCTGCGCTGTGTGCGGAGACAGAGCTCTCAGGTCCCCGCTGTTCTTTATGGGGGAATCGGATGAGAACGGACCATCTGTCGTTCTTTATGGGGGAATCGGATGAGAACGGACCGTCTGTCATGGACATGTCTCCGCTGACATCCGATGCCCCATAGAGATGCATGGGGCATCCGTTCAGATCCGCCAAAAAAACGGACAGGTGGATCTTAACGGTCTGCCTGTGTGAAAGGGGCCTTACACTCAAGGCATGCCGTGAAAAATAACTGTCACAGGTGGTTGTGCTCTTAGTTGAACTGTCAAGCCATCAATTGGCTGGTGTCATAACTAAGGAGGAGTTTAGGTGTATTCTGATTCTAATCCAAACCAGGGGTGGACTGGGCCAGGGGGCAGAGAGAAATTGCCCCCTGGGCCACTCTGAACCACTGTAATATGGATGCTTCCAGGGCTGACACATTATTCAGCCTGTGGACTGGATCACTGTGCCTATGCTGTTCCGCCACAGCTGTGTCCCGTGATCGGGGCCGCAGTGACAGCTACAGTGTACAGTGTCTTTGCTCCTGCCTCATAATTAATGTACAGCTAGTTCAAGGTTCTCCCTTCCCTGTCTTTCCTAAGCACTCTTAGTGTGTCCAATTAGTGTGCTTCAGAGCTGGCAGCAGACAGAACATGGAGGCTGAGCTCCAAGTTGCCGACAGCTCTTGCACAAGGGACAGGGTGGCGGAGCCTCCATCTTGCCTTGTCCTGACTGGCTGAAAGAGGGTCACGGTGGTGGAGGCAGTAGCTCCATGTTACCGGCTTCTATGTTGATTACTGTGCAAGGAATAGCAGTGCATGAAGCATAGTATGTTTTTTTTTTTTTTTGTGCATGTGTCAAGGACTCAACAGAAGTGTTAAGGTGGCTGGGACTCTGGGAGGGTCTGGGGGGATTGGGTGGGGGAAATTGAGAGCAGAAATAATTTTTGTGAGGAGAGTATGTTTAGCAGGTTTAGCACCTGAAAAATATGTGCTGATCAAGTGAATGCTACCCTGCAACCGTAGGGATCAAGGGGATAAAGAAGGCAGTGTGGAGGCGATACAATGCCTTCCAAAGAGAGATCCAAACACAGATTGCTCTTCAGACACCAGCACTAGTGTGAAGGAGCCCTTTAAGACAGATGGCAGTGCTCTCTGAAGAGTGATCTGTTTTTGGATCTCTCTTCAGAGAGCATTTGACAGGCTGTGAAGTGGCACTGTATTGCCTTATCATTGCTTAATTTAACCCCACTCTAGTGCAGTTGCAGAGTGGCCCTTATTCACCTGAAAGCAAAGCAAACCTTTGCGGCTGCAACATGTATACACACCCAGCTGCTGCCTCTGCAGCTAAAGGGGAAGTGGTTGGGGGTGGTACAACTGCAGCTCAGCTACAGGGTTTTACTGCCCCTCAACTACCATTATACCCTCCACACTCCTCTCCTGTACATACTGCCCACCATAATACCATACACACTCCCATCCTCTACATACTGCCCACTCATACACTCCACACTCCTCTCCTGTACATACTGCCCACTGTCATACACTCCACACACCTCTCCTGTACATACTGCCCACTGTCATACACTCCACACTCCTCTCCTGTACATACTGCCCACTGTCATACCCTCCGCGCTCCTCTCCTGTACATACTGCCCACTGTCATACACTCCACACACCTCTCCTGTACATACTACCCACTGTCATACTCTTCACACTCCTCTCCTGTAAATACTGCTCACTTTCATACCCTCCGCACTCCTCTCCTGTACATACTGCCCACTGTCATACC
Organism: Pelophylax lessonae; assembly: GCF_965119305.1. Taxonomy (NCBI): domain Eukaryota; kingdom Metazoa; phylum Chordata; class Amphibia; order Anura; family Ranidae; genus Pelophylax; species Pelophylax lessonae. The sequence continues at coordinate 191,746,315 of NC_138773.1, forward strand.
CTTAGCACTCCTCTCCGGTATATACTGCCCACTGTCATACCCTCCACACTCCTCTCCTGTGCATACTGCCCATTGCCATACCCTCCACACTCCTCTCCTGTACATACTGCCCACTGTCATACCTTCCAAACTCCTCTCCTGTACATACCGCCCACTGTCATGCCCTCCACACTCTTTTCCTATACATACTGCCCACTGTCATACCCTCCACACTCTTCTCCTGTACATACTGCCCACTGTCATACCCTCCACACTCTTCTCCTGTAAATACTGATCACTGTCATACCCTCCACACTCTTCTCCTGTACATACTGCCCACTGTCATACCCACTACACTCCTCTCCTGTACATACTGCCCACTGTGATACACTTCACATTTCTGTTCAGCACATATAACCCACTATTATACACTCCACGCTCCTTACCTTCTTTTACTGGCTACTGTTACACCCTCCTCCTGCAAAAAATGCTCTGCACTCATTACCTGCACATAATGTCGTACACTTTGCACTCCTTTCCTACACATCATTATATGCTCCACACTCCTCCATACTGTATACCACTGTACATTCCTCACTCCTTTCTACATACTGTAATACCCTCTGTACTTAATGAAAATGAAAAAGTGAATGACTGCCCTTGGTCCCCATTCCACTTACGTCCATGATAATTTAATACATTTTTTTTTAATGATTGTGCTTAGGTTTATACATGTCTGTGAGATTCTTTCTTGTGGCACATAAATCTAAACATATTTAATGGAAACAAGAATGCTTTTGTTTTATTTAACCACACCCTTAAGCCCCTTCCACTGTTATCACAATTTGGCAACAATTCCTGTTCTCATAATGTATACTACAAGAAAAGTTTTCCATGCGCCACTAAAGTGTTCGAGTTTGGTTGGAAGAAAATGTGGCAACCCTATGCCTAGGATGGGTGGTGGGATTAAGTTGGAAAAAGCCCCTGCGCTATTCACTAGTAAATAATAGGAGTGTTGGAATAAACTCAGCCTTTCATAGGGAACTGAATCAATCACAATAGGTAAAATGTTAAAGCCGTGCTTATCCTGACATAAATTATCAATAAATAAGTGTATACATAAATAGGTAAATAAATAAATATTGTGCTTCATAATCAAGATGTAAAAGATAAATCCAAAGTACTGATAGTGCCATAAATACACCTATTTATTGATAATTTATGTCAGGATAAGCACGGCTTTAACATTTTACCTATTGGGTGGTGGGATTATTAATGGGTATTGGGCGGGCAGTCCTAATAGAAGTCCGGTATTTGGCTTTTGTAGTGTTGTGTTAGGTGTGCACGACTGCGCTGTGCCCTTCCACCTCACCCCAGGGCATGCCGTGTACTCTGGTGCAGGGCTCTTTTTGAAGCCTCAGACTTCTGAAGTATTGGGACTGCATGGCTGCACCCTTTCACATTAGGGTACATGTCAACCCACAGACCTTACAGAAACCTGAAAAATCAAATGCCAGGCTTCCCCTGCGTTATGCCAGTTTAATTTTGGGCACACAAAATACAGGCTCTTGGAAATGCAAGAGGGTGGCCAGTAAGTAGGAGAGCTGGGATCTGACCTTACCTATGTCATATCCCTGCCACTCCTAAATCTGCTCCACTGCCTCCAGCACCAGGCCCATAATGCTCTTAATCCGGCCTTGGCTGCACCGCAGACATGCCTAAATGAAAGGCTTCCTAGTGAAGCAGAGAAAAAAGTCCCTGCCGATGTCCTATTAAGTGTGGGATGAGGATAAGGGCAGAGCACAGGAGGCCCCCCCATGGATGGTATGTGCTGTGTCAAGCAAAGGCCGGCTCCGTGCCCCACCAGAGGCTCTCCTCCCTCAGCCAGCCCTGAGAGAGCCGCCCTGACCCCCCCCCCCCCCCTTCAGCCCTCGGCTGCCCCTGTTGGCTAGTTTGGGAACTCACAGTCAGTGCAGCAGGGTCTGTCCAGCCCAACCCGGTCAGTGAACAGGGAGTACCTGGAGCAGACCTTCTGCCTGAGAAGGTTGTTGGGAGGAGGTACGGAAGAGGGAGAGCGGGAGGGAGGCCGAGTCGCTGAACTATTTGCCTCTGGGTTGCACTTGCCACCTGGGCCAAAAGTTGCCAGTCTGCCCCTGATCCAAACCCACCTGAATGAGCCTGTCAAAAAGCTGTCATCTGTATTGGGCCAATCATCTGAGGCTGAGGAAATCCCTGCCCTGCAGTCACATGTATATCAAGGGGCGTGTATTCGAGAAGCTGTGGAGTGGGGAATGCTTTGGCTGCTTATAATTGGCCTAGTACAGTGACAATTGCCAGGTGTGCTTAGATGGGTTTAGAGTATGATCCAAATATGCCTGAGCTCATCCCTTTGACCCCATAAAGAAAGCACTCCAAGCCACTATGAACACTGTACCTGCAAAAGCATTGTACTGCTGCTCCAAGCTCAGCCCGCCCATATCAATGATACAAACATCTGACAAATGATAATGGAGCCGCACACGTCAGTCTAGTGATGCTAAATGTAAAAAAAGATCGGCTTCAGCTAGTCTCCTCCTATGAGCTACGCTCTCTAACGCATTTCACCCTTTCATGGGCTGAATCGTAGAGGTCCTCTACAATTAAGCACGTGGGAAAGTGAAACACTTTAGAGACAAACTAAAGCCAATCTCTACATTGAGCATCACTAGGCTGACATGTGTGCAGCTCCATTCTCATTTATCAGATGTTTGAGCTCATCCTTAGTCATAACTGGTAACATGTGCAGCACCATGGCAACTGCAGAGCAAACAGAACTTAGATGAACATTTCCTTGGCTGTAAAGGATAGGAGGATTAGTTCCGCTTTAAGTTAAAGTGGTTGTAAAGGAGAAGGCTTTTTACCTTAATGCATTCTCTGCAATAAGGTAAAAACCTTTGTGTGCAGCTTCCCCACTCCATTCTCTCTCTCTCTCATCTTGCTGGACATAGAAGCAGCAGCAGGAGCCATTGGCTCCTACTCCTGTCCGTCACAGCCAGTGAACCTGCAGAGGATCATAGAACAGGAGGATCAGGGCTGCTCTGTGCAAAACCATTGCAGAGAACAGGTAAGTATGACATTTTTTGTTAATAAAAAAATAGGTTTACAATCACTTTTACCTGTTACCTTGTTCTGAATGAGCAGGTTCACTTTAGGCATAACTTTCAGAAGGCGTCTGGAGAAAACTTTTGGCACTCACACTGTACTGTGTTCTTCCTGCATACCACGACAGGGGTAGTGCAGGGATATAATTTCTGTCTGAATTATTACAGAACTGAATAATTATAGATCACATATATGAAACGACTTCAATGAATAGAATGAAAATTATTTTTAGTGCTATAATCAGACGATAGGTTCCTGCCAAGAAATCTTTTTTAAAACGTGCTATTGTTAATTGTCTACTAACAGCCACATTTCCCACCAGGTTCAAATGTCTAGTCAAATATCGTTTTCAATAAACAGTACACTGCAGCAATCATGTACCTACAAAACTATATTTGCAGATTTTAAACATGCACATTAGTTTTAGATGAAGACTATAACAGCATAAATTCTAGCTCTGTATAAAATTACAAGGTCCTCATATTTCCTAGCCCCCACCTTTTGAATAAAAAATGTTCAGTTAAAATTAAAGAACAATGGGAGAAAAAAAAAAAAGGAAAAAAGACCTTACACCTAGCTTCTGGCATGCTTGCTGGACAGGAGGTGACTTCACTGAACCTTCTCAAAGGATTCTGGGAAAGCTGAGGTTCCCAATTCCCACATGAATGTGTTTCTCACACTGACCTTTATGATCTTGCATCATTTGGTCCACCAAACTGTCTGCTGCACTAGGGCCACTATAACCATTTTTAATAGAAAATCAGTGTGAAGCTTAATTCTTGATGCTTATGTTTCAAGAAGAGTTGGAGGTGTCATGGATTTGCAAAGCAAGAAGAGTCTTGTAGAATAAATTATGATTTATGTATTTTTAGGATAAGTTTTGTTATAGTTTTGATAAACCTTAATTTAAAGTAAAACTATAGGCATTTTTTTTAAACTTTTGGATAGAGTGGAGAGAGAGTAGGACTCCTGTCAGATTAGGGTCCAGGGACACACTGGATGCCTTCATTACTATCATGCCCTTTCTGGGCGTCACTTGCGCCCTTGTGCCTTTAAGGTGAGTTGGGCTTCCTCCAGGCACACCTGCCCTTAATCTTTCCTACTGCTATATGTGCTCCTACTTATGAGTCTCTGGAAATGTATAGAGTTAGGACTGCAGTTTACAGAGGAGCTTTGCTCCCTGGTAGAACATCTCCTAATTTCAGCCAATGCCTGCAGCGATGTGGAAGCAATCATCGCCTCCTTAAAAAATGCCCTGGCTTGCCAAAATTGAAGAAGTCCAACAAAAGGAGGTGTCATAATGTCATTATGGCCATGGAAGATCAGGAGGAGAGTTATTGGCACATTTGGATGACATATTTCTTCTATAAAGAACAGACTCCCTTAGCTTCCCAACACGAAGTAGGGCCATTTCTCTACCCCACTCCCTCTCCTTTGCTGTCACCCCTGTTTGTTTTTTTGTTTTTTTTTTCTCCCTCCCCCTCTTACTGGGGTTGTAGCTTTCTCACTAAACTTCAATACAAAAAGCTTCAAGAAGCAGTGGTCACCAATTAGTTTTTCATGCCTGAAGTTATCAAGTATATGTTATGAGATTTTTATTTTTATTACTGAAATATGTTCAATAAAAGAGATGTACAGCCAAAGCTCATTTGGCTGTCCATCTCCTGTGGATCACAGGAGGGCAGTTCATTTTGCTCTCCTGTGACCTGCTGTCAGTCCAGGCATGGCGTTCAACCAACACCTGGCTCAGCCTCTCAGCAAGCCGCTGAGAGGCTAAGTCAGCCGCTCTGCCCCCTCCACAGCCCAGTGCTCCAGTGAGTGAGGAGGGGGCAGAGCAGAGAGCTACTGACTGACAGTTAGCAGCTCTCTGCTCGAGGAACTGGCAGAATTGAGTGATCGGCGGTGTTCGATCAATGGATTCTCATTGTAGAGGCGGGTGGTGACAGATGCAGCATCGGACTGATGGCGCATCCACCTGGGTAAGTATAAATGGGGAAAAAAAGAGAAACCCATATTTCTCTTTTAAGTACTAGAAGCCAGAGGCTTTAATTAGAACCTTCAGAGCCCCGGTGCAAGAAACCATGAAGGGCTGGCCCTGCTGCCCCTCCTATCCAGGTGTACAGGGGAGCCACAGGGGCCCCCTGGAGCATGGATGAAAGGGATTGTATACCAGCGCTATGGAGTTGTACTGAATCAGGCTCAAATGGTGGTGTAAGCTGCCTCCAACCTACCTCTGAGGCAGTAAAATAGAAAAAATGCAAAAAAGTTGGACCCGGCGCTACCACTTTAAATCGTGCATGTGCAAATTAGAAAAGTGCATATAGTGCTAAAGTGCACCCAATAAGATATAAAATATAAAATATATGTATAGTATATAAAGTGCTACGTGCTATTTATGGGCTGTGCTTAGTGTGCCACATTGTAAACATCATATGCTGTACATATAAAGTGCCGAGTGCTGATAATGCCAAGAACCACGTGTAGTGATTAAGGAGACAAATAAACAAGCAAAGTTATGGCGTTGGTGGATGCCCCACCTGAAACACCGCTGCTTACCACACTCTCTCGGCCAATGTCTCGACACTTCCTGGTCACTAAAATAAAGGATAAGCCTCCATTGCGTAGCATATGTTATGTCAACCAAAATAACGTAGCATCCACTCACAGTTAGGGAGTTCACTTTCAGATGCGGAAAATGTCTCCCATGTAGAACATCTTATGAGGAGGAGAGCAGAGAGGGAGGAACTGTTCAAAGCAGAGAATGGGACACAGCTGACCGCTGTGTATTTCAGGGCTCGTGAGCCTCTCTCCCATTCTCTGCTTTGAACAGTTCCTCCCTCTCTGCTCTCCTCCTCATAAGATGTTCTACATGGGAGACATTTTCCGCATCTGAAAGTGAACTCCCTAACTGTGAGTGGATGTTACGTTATTTTGGTTGACATAACATATGCTACGCAATGGAGGCTTATCCTTTATTTTAGTGACCAGGAAGTGTCGAGACATTGGCCGAGAGAGTGTGGTAAGCAGCGGTGTTTCAGGTGGGGCATCCACCAACGCCATAACTTTGCTTGTTTATTTGTCTCCTTAATCACTACACGTGGTTCTTGGCATTATCAGCACTCGGCACTTTATATGTACAACATATGATGTTTACAATGTGGCACACTAAGCACAGCCCATAAATAGCACGTAGCACTTTATATACTATACATATATTTTATATTTTATATCTTATTGGGTGCACTTTAGCACTATATGCACTTTTCTAATTTGCACATGCACGATTTAAAGTGGTAGCGCCGGGTCCAACTTTTTTGCATTTTTTCCCCTGGAGCATGGGGCCCAGTTGCAATTGCAACACCTGTAGTTACTCCCCTGCTAGGAGCCCTAGTGGCTTTCTTACTTTGCAACAATACTGAATGTTGGTTGATGTATTGGGTACTTCATCATAGTTGTACAATTTTCATTCAGTACTGCCACTTTTCCTAAATAAAGAATTTAAAAAAAAAAAGAAAAACAAAAACAAAAATAAAACATTAGAGCATAAATACTCCGAATCAACTGTGGATCTGTAAATATTAACAAGTCTGCAAATGAGCTTATTCCAGATTAAATCTACAATTTTTAGGGTTGATTTACTCATGCCTAGTTGGTATGGGTCACTGCTAATTGCAGACTGCCTAGCTGAAAAGGTATGAAACATCTATGAAATGAAATGTAACAGCAGTAACTGACACTTTGCTGAATGCAACATAACTGATAAAATGCAGTTCCCAAAGAATGCTGAACAAAGAGTCAATTAATACTGACAACTGTGTTCTCCATTGAGCTAAGCAATCTCGGTAATGCTACAAGTGCACTGTGCTGTTGGGAGCAATAAACACCGTTGTTGTACCCAGCTGAAACTAAAAGCATCCTACGGGAACAAAGTGTAAGGAGCACATTCATCAAAGCAAAGATTAGCCAGCCAGACTGTATTTGCAATGTATTTCACTTTATACTGGTTTTGTTTATTTTTTAACTTCAGGAGACATCATGTTGCTATGGTATTATGCTAGAATGAATTTCAAATTTACACCTTGTGAAGTCCACTAAAGCTAAACTCCAGGTAAACAGCTAAATGTACAGCTGAAATGCATACAGTTATGCCTCGTATACACAATCAGATAATCGTAGGAAAAAAAAACTCTTTTGAATTGATCGCACAATAATCTGATCGTTAGTACACAGTTTCGACAGCCAATCAGGACATTTCGTTCAACAAAATCCAAAGGGACAAATACGAAAACTTTTGTTGTACGATAGCCTATCGAACGACCAAACGTCTAATCAGTACAGTATGCATTCGCTAAAAATGGATAGACAAAGACCACGCATGAACAGAAACATGAAAATAACCCAGAAAAGGCCTGGCTGCGTCTCTTTTTTTGTTTTTCACGTTCCGATACGTAGCTACTCAACTAGGAAGCTTTTCCAGAATCGTACGGAAAAAAAATCATACGTTTAGTACGCATTGTTGAATTCGATACTAATATCATGCAACAAAATGTGAACGATAAGTCGTCCGATTATCTGATCGTGTGTACGAGGCATAAGGCTCTTGACCTTTATGCAGTCTACACTGCAGTTATGCAATACAGCCTGGTCCAGGACACACCCCAGCCTATGAATGGATGATGAAGAAGCTGTAGCACACTCATAAGGCCATCTCTGTACCCTCCTAGAAACACATTTACACAGTGCTGTGCAAAGCCATATAGCCCTGATGGTCTCAGATTGATGCCCCTCCCTCTCCCTGTCTGACTGCTGCTTAGCAGAGAATTCAGCTTTGACCACTTCAGCTCCAGAAGGTTTAACCCTCTTCGTGACCAGGCCATTTTTTGCCATAAGGGTGTTACTTTAACTGACAATTGCGCGGTTGTGCAACACTGTACCCAAATAAAATTGATGTCCTTTTTTCCTACAAATAGAGCTTTCTTTTGGTGGTATTTGATTACCTCTGTGTTTTTTATTTTTGAGCGCTATAAACAAAAAAAGACAATTTACAAAAAAAAAAATATATATTTTTTATTTTCTGCTATAAAACGTACCCAATAAAAAAAAAAGACAAATGTCTTCATTAATTTAGGCCAATATGTATTCTGCTACATGTTTTTGGTAAAAAAAAAAAAAAAAAAAATCCCAATTAGTGTATGTTGTTTGGTTTGCGCAAAAGTTATTGCGTCTACAAACTATAGAATAAATATATGGAATTTTTTTTTTTTTACTAGTAATGCCGGCGATCAGCAATTTTTAGCAGGACTGCGACATTGCGGCAGACAAATCTGACACTAAGTGACACTTTTTGGCGACCATTGACACCAATACAGTGATCAGCGCTAAAATAAATGCACCGTCACTGTACTAATGATATTGACAGGAGAAGGGGTTAACATCAAGGGGGCGATCAAAGGGTTAAATGTGTTCCCTGTGAGTGCTTGCTAACTGTGTGGGGGATTCTTTGACTGGGGAAGACGGAGATCCGTGTTCCTGCTTAGCAGAAACACAGGATCTCCATCTTCCTCTCTGAAAGAATGGCAATCTGCCTTGTTTACATAGGCAGACCTCATTTCTGCCTCTCTCAGGAACGATAACCGACCTGCTGATTGGCTCCCACTGTGTCCAATCACAGCAGGAGTGGGCTGCCAGCGGTGCACATGCGCGTCCCAGACCAGGGAACAAAAATAATGTACAGGTACGTGATTTCGCACTGAAGGGCCGCCCTGCTGCGGTATGTGCGTGGGGCGGTCCGGAAGTGGTTGAAGTGTAACAGGAGCACATGCATGCTGCAAACTCCTATGGAGAGTACACACTCTGATGGGGTACAGATTGTGAACTCAATCTCAACTTCAATTAAATAGAGACTGTGTAATGCATGCGTGGGCCTAGCATAGAAGGTTTTAAAAGAGGTTGTGTTGCACTAAGGTCACACAGTCAAGATCACGGTAGACCAGGAACAGGTTAGCATGGGATCCGGAGAGAAGGGGAGTCAAGAATAAACACCACAATAAACAATAAATGTAACTGCAACTAAAATTGCACTTCTTTCACTCCTATGAAAGGTTCTGCTTAATTCAGGAACTCCTTCTATTTCACCCTTTTTAAAGCTGTGAAACTCGAAAACTGTTCATGTAATATGCAATAAAACAGCATAGTAAAAAGCTGGAAAATTTCCCTGCTTATGTTATGAGCCACATCACCGTTTTACTTTACTTTTCATACATAGAGGGATTTTTTTTAGCAATCTGGACCATAGCCAATATAAAAATATCCCTACTTAGTGAGGTATATAGTGCCCAGTGTGCGAAGATAAAACATATGAAATCCTGCAAACATTTTACCAATTTGTATTATTTCTCTTTATCCTGCACAGATGGTCATTTACTAGCTGCACTTTTTATCTATAAGTTTATTCTGCATTATCTCACCTACCTTTGTCCTATCAGTTCCCATCTTTCAATTTTTCCCACCTCTCTCCCTTCTTGCCTCTGTATTTATAACCATTCTGTCTCTTTCTCTCCCTCTCTCTCTCTCTGTCTCTGTTCCTGTATGCCGTTGCAGAGACTTTCATCTGTTCCCTTGGGGACTGGATGTGTCACCGCGGGATTTGCTTGTCCGCCTCTCATACAGTGGCAGAGCCCCATGGCTTTGACAAACCTCATTTAATTGGGAGGAAGCCAGGAGGGTTTGAAAGAACTCACATGTCTACGAAACTCCTTTTATCAGGCATAATTTAAACTCTGCATGGAAAAAAAAAACTATATGTAGAAAAGAAAGTCAAACTCCCTCCTGCTGTGTGCCCCCCTCTTCCCGCCACAGATAGACAGGTTCATATAAGATTCTATCGTTTTATTTTTATAAAAATGTCAATGTAGATTTATGTTCTACAGCTGTCTGCGGAGTGAAGAAGGCAGATATAGCTGGCCCTCACTCTCATTATTTCCACAATGTCTGCTACCATTCAATATTTACAGGAGGCAAATTAGTATGTTCTTTTATTTTTAAGTGGGATCAAATATCCTAAAAGAAGTCAACAGCTACAGTTCCATGGCTGTACCCAAGAAAATTATAGTACTTTTTTCAATCTTTAGATTTGTGCTGATTTAATAGCTCAAAAAAGTATGTTTTTAACTCCAGTAAAGACTACCCATATAGAAAATAGCCACTTAACCTAAACTTATATTAGTGGAGACCTGCTGCTTGTATCCTAGAGAGATGTAGACTTGTACCGCCAGTAAACCCTTATCATGGACTAATTAAGTGTTGCTATCAATGGTGGGTAGGGTAAAGCGGGCCATAGATGGTTTGAATCTCAGCCGATTCAGCAGGGACTGGCCAAGATTCAAACTTTGTAGGGGCAAGAATGTACCCAAGTTGATTGATCGATCCACTTGGGTACAACCAGCCTGTCATATTTTACATTTTTTAATTGCTAGCCACTATTATAGCCACTAGAAGTAAACACAGTGTTCTCCTGCCAGGAGAACACAATGGCTTCACAAGAGGGATTCCTGTAGTTGCGGTAAAGAAATTTGTTCCATCTATGACCAGCTTAAAGAAAATATTACAAGCTGATATTTTTTATGAGACCTAAAGAACCACTTCTGGAAAAGACTATAGTATTCTGGATTGGATATTTTAGATCGAATTGAATATAGTTAAATGAATGCATGATCCTATTCAGTACAATAATTAATATATTTTCTCCACATTAATAGGCAGATCAAGCAGTCCTGTAAGGCAACATTGACATGGTATGGGACAAACTATAACACTGCTATGGGAGCAGTAGTAGCAACATTTTATTAAAAAAGATGATTTAAACTGCCAAAACATTTGTAGGGAATAATTTGTCAAGTTCATCCTCTCAGCCAGTGTTAATTTCGTCGACTAAAACCGACTAAAACGTTTTCGTCGACTAACACAATTCAGATGACTAAAATACGACTAAAACTAAAATGGCATTTTTGGCTTAAGACTAAAATACGACTAAAACTAAAATGGCATTTTAGTCAAAAGACTAAAACTAAAACTAAATCGAAATATGCTGCCAAAAATTAACACTGGTGCATGCTCAAAGAATAAATAATAACATATTAGATTTTTCACTCCAGGACCAGCAGTAGTATATAATGAGTTTGGAAATTGTAGAGAAATGCTTAAATAATGCATTACAAATTACAATTGAACTACACCCATTCGATTATAGATGACTAAAATGAGTTTTAGTCGACTAAAATGTAGGGCGTTTTAGTCGACTAAAATATACTGGAGTTTTAGTCGACTAAATACGACTAAAACTAAAACACTTGCAGAAGACTAAAATAGGACTAAAACTAAAATGCCATTTTAGTCCTAAGACTAAGACTAAAACTAAATTGAAATTTGCTGCCAAAATTAACACTGCTCTCAGCTTGTCTTTGAGACGGTTGCAAACAAGACAGAAAGAGGGATAATCTAAAATTATTATGTTGTCATTGGAACAGGAATCTGTGGCCCTACAGCTGTTGCCGAACTACAGGATCCATGAGGCATTGCAAGGAAAGTCCCTTAAGGCATTTCAAGGCTGACAGTTGCAAGCATGACTCCCAAAGGCAGAGGCATGATGGGACTTGTAGTTCCACAACAGCTGGGGGTTCGCTGGTTGGACACCCATGTAATAGGGACACCTGTTCTATTGACAACCAAAAGATTTCCCTCCACTTTGAAGACATTTCCTTTCACTTTCTGTTGTGTCTCTGGGACAGAAAGTGAACGGGAATCTTCCCAACAGGACACAAACAGCAGAGAAGAAAAACAGGAGTTCTAACCAATCCTTGCTCTACTAAAATAGAACAACATTTATACTTTGAAGTGAATCCTTGCTTAGCATTTGCAGAGAAAATAAAGAGGTTTTCGTTAAAGCTTCACCTTGCAGCAGCGTATATTTACCTTCCCCTCACTCGTCTTCCACCCTGTTCCCCACTGGGAGCATGGAAAAGAAAACCTGAACAAGCTCCAAGTCTATTCTGGCCACATGTTCGTCTTTTAGGACTCTCTTCCTGCCCTACGTGACAGTGCTAGTGCCGAACAGCTAACGGCTAAGTAAGCACCAGAACTGCAATGAAGGAAGAAACTGAGTGAGCCTTGTGCTCCCCTATAGCTGGAAGTACAAGGTCTTTCTCTTTGTGAACAGAGCAGTGGAGGAGTGAAGTGAATGCAAAAGGAGAAAACAGCAGGGCGCCAGGTTAGGAAAAGATATAAAACACCATTCTTTAACCACTTCCTGCCCGTCATATAAGAAAATGATGGCCGCAACATGGTTGCTCTATCCTGACTGGGCGTCATATGACATCCAGGAGGGTAGGCCGCTCTGTATGCCCCCGGGGGGGGGCGCTCAGAGTGGCGATCGGTGGTGCGGTGTTTCACTCTGATTCCGGTAAAGAGCCTATGACGTAGGCTCTTTACCATGTGACCAGCTGTGTCTAATCATAGCTGGTTACATAGTAAATAGGAAGTGCCGTTGATCAGCGGCTCTCCGGACAGGGGGGGGGGGGAATCTGTGCTGGAAATCAGAGCATTGATTATCAGTGCAGACCCTTGGGGGATGCCACTAGAGCCACCAGGGATTGCCCACCTATGGCTACCAGGGATGCCCACCCATGGCCACCAAGGATGTCCACCCATGCCACCAGGGATGCGAATCAGTGCTCAGGGAGCCTGTCAGTGCCCTCCTCATCAGTGCTGCCCATCATTGCCATCTATCAGTGCCACCCAGCAGTGCCCATCATTGCCATCTATCAGTGCTGCCCACCAGTGCCCATGATTGCCCATCAGTGTTGCCTATCAGTGCCCATCAGTGCTGCCTATTAGTGCCCATCAATGCCGCCTATCAGTGCCCATCAGTGCCACCTATTAGTGTCCATCAGTGCTGCCTATCAGTGCCGCCTATCAGTGCCCATCAATGCTGCATATCAGTGCTGTGCAGTTGGCGCCATTTTTTAATAGAAAACAGTGACACTCGGTCTCAGTGGCACCACGGCTACAGAGGAGAGGAGGAAACTTATGTGAGAAGGGGGCAGAGGAGGCTATTACTGTGGGGGGTGAAGGGGGAAGAGAAGTACAGTGCTGTGGGGGTGATGGGGCAGAGAAGGACAGTGCTGTGGGGGCTGAAGGGGGCAGAGAAGTACAGTGCAGTGGGGGCTGAAGGGGGCAGAGAAGGGCAGTGCTGTGGGGCTGAAGGGGGCAGAGAAAAACAGTGCTGTAGGGGGGATATAAAGAGGACTCTGCTGTGGGAGGGTGATGTAAAGGGTGGCAGAGGAGGACACTGATGTGGAGGGCGAAGGGGGGCAGGTTAGGACACTACTGTTGGGGGGGTGGGGTGTCCACAGCCTTTGACTACTTCCTGTACCAAGTCCACAGCCGCTGACCACCTCCTGCGCCATGTCTGCAGCCTCTGATGACCTCTTGTACCATGTCCGCAGCCTCCGACCACCTCCTGTGCCATGTCCGCAGCCTCTGACTACCTCCTATACCATGTCCACAGCCTCTGACCACCTCCTGTACCATGTCCGTGCAGCCTCTGACCACCTCCTTTACCATGTCTGCATCCTCTGACCACCTCCTGTACCATGTCCGCAGCCTCTGACCACCTCCCATATCATGTCCGCAGCCACTAACCACCTCCCTTATCATGTCCACAGCCTCTAACCATCTCTTGTATCATGTCCACAGCCTCTGACTATCTCTTGTCTTTTATCTTGTCTGCCGTCTCTAAGGGGGTCTGGAGAGGAAGCAAGAGTGGGAGCGCTGCCGGGATGGGGGTCACGGGAGGAGTGAGACATGTGTGGACTGTGGAGAGGAGACTATAGGATAAAATCAGACCCGTCAAGCTGGAGCTGTCTGAATGAGCCTTCACAGTGCACCTGAGAGAAAGTCAGTGACAGCGTCACCAGGCCAGTCTGAGGGGGGCAGTCACTGATGTAAGTGAATACAATAATGTAACGGGGCACTTATATAAAGGTTTCCCACTTATAGCAGGAAGTATTAATTTTGGCAGCAAGTTTCGATTTGGTTTTAGTTAGTCTTTTGACTAAAATGCCATTTTAGTTTTAGTCGTTTTTTAGACTTTTGACTAAAATGCTATTTTAGTTTTAGTCATATGTTAGTCATCTGAATTGTTTTAGTTTTAGTCATATTTTATATTTTAGTCAACTAAAACCTCCAGTACATTTTAGTCTACTAAAATCTCATACATTTTAGTGAACTACAAGTCGAATAGGTTTAGGTAAATTGTAAAGCATTATTTAAACATTTCTTTAGGATTTCCAAACTATTTATATACTCCTGGAGTAAAAATCGAATATGGTATTATTTCTGGTATTTAGCCATTGTGATATATAACGTCTTTATAAATAAAACCAAGTTTCATAAACAAACAAAAATATTGCTTTTTGACAAACAGAAATGCAACTTTATAATACAAAACCCCCCCAAAAAACTGTAAACTCTATTGGCTGTAATGTCATGGCACATATTACCTGAATATATTACCAGCAATAAATATTAAGAAAAAATATCAGAAAAGCCTTTTTCTTAATTTTTTTCTTATGCTTATGCAGTAGTGCAATACATGTTTAAACTTTATTGTGCTATTATTACAGGCTCTGGATGGAATTGTGCTACCGATTTAGAAATGGCCAGCAGAGTTGTAGTAATTTTGATGTCAATTTTCAATTTAGTTTTAGTCTTTTGACTAAAATGTAATATTAGTTTTAGTCGTATTTTAGTCTTATGACTAAAATGCCATTTTAAATTTAGTCATATTTTAGTCAACTGAATTGTTTTAGTCTTATTTTAGTCGACTAAAATAGTGTTAATTTAGTCAACGAAAATATTTTAGTCTTTGAAATTAACATTGATAGCAGGGACCCCCTCTTACCTTAGTGTAATTACTCTACAGAAGGTGGTCTCTGGTCACCAGAGTCCCCCCTCCCCCCCCCCACATCAAAGTTCCTGACATTCCCCTCTACATTAGAGTCTGCAGGATTCCCCCATTACAGTGCAATGGGGAACTCTGCAGACCCTGGTGTAAAAGGGAACTCTGATGCAAAGGTCAATGCTGCAGACCCTGATGTAAGTGGGAACTCTGATGTAAAGAGGGACACAGTAGACTCTTGATATAAGGTGGTTTCTGGTCACCAGAGCCCTCACTTACATCAGAGTTCCCCTTAAATCATGATCTGCAGCATTCCCCTTTATGTCAGAGTTCCCTTGCACTGTAAGGGAGAATCCTGCAGACTCTGATATATGGGGGAACTCTGTGCTGGCTGGGTTATATTAATCTGACCTTCGTGTAAATGTAGAAATATGTTTTTTGACTTTTGTTTAACTTAAACA
This sequence comes from Pelophylax lessonae, assembly GCF_965119305.1. Lineage (NCBI taxonomy): Eukaryota > Metazoa > Chordata > Amphibia > Anura > Ranidae > Pelophylax > Pelophylax lessonae. The sequence continues at coordinate 191,761,852 of NC_138773.1, forward strand.
CATTGCTAATAGCACTAGCTACATGTTTATCGTTTAAGTATTGATATTTGCACTGTTTAGCAATGAAAACGGCCATTTTAGGTACTTTTTTGCAGTGTCAGTAAAAATTGTGGCTTGGTCAGTAAATTTCATGATTTTTGCCAGTTAAAAATTGGTGCCGTTTGAAAATTTTGGCATCCTGTCAGTAAATTTCACTCAACAAAGCTGGGAAGACTATAATCGATTTATGTATGTATTTATTTATTTTATTCATGCATTGCAGAGAAATATGAATCTTTACCCCCCCCCCCCTTACCATGTCATGACTGAGTTGGTCTGAACCAAAGAAGAAACTCCTTTTATATGATGAGAGCTTGCCCTGTTCTGTTTTGTGTTTGTAGCCAGGTGCTGCTGCAGCCAGAGGAGAGGGATGGGCAGAAGATGCAGATGCCCTGGGTATTGTGGTATCAAATGAGGTGGGGGGGGGGCACCACAAAGAGATTGGAGGGGGATTTGAGTTGGGAGGGGGAATTTGGAGAGTGGCAGAGGATAAGTATTGTGCTAGGAGGGGAAATTTGGGAGGTGGTGTGCTAGGAATGGTGATTTGGGGAGATTTGTATTGGGGGATGGGGGAAAAAGATTTGTGCTAGGAGGGGGATTTGGGGTGGGGGGGTTGGGCTACAAGAGGTGATATGGTGGGGGGGGGGGGTTTCTGCCAGGAGGGGAAATTTTTTCGTGGGTGGGGAATTGTGCTAGAAGGGGGGGAAGAATTTGTGCTGGAGGGGGTTATTTGGAGTGGAGAGAGAGGATTTGTGCTTGGAGGGGAAATTTGAGGGGTAGAGGATTTGTACTAGGAGGGGTGAGCAACTAGTTTAAACTGATTTAAGCAGCCAATAGATGAGTCCGTTTTTTTCATTCAACCAGTGAGTAAAAAAAAAAAAAAAACTTGATTCCTCTATCCATCCCCGCTGTCAGAATACACTAATCGGTGGTGCCAACTATAGCCAATGGGGCTGACTGAATCAGGAACATCCAATAGGCTGCTTTTACAGAAGTTGATCAGTAGATCAACTTCTGTACAACCAGCCTGCCCATGCGGGGATGGAAATTCATTCAGACCCTGCTGAACCAGCCAAATTTCAAGCCATGTATGGCAGGCTTTTCCCAGAGCTAACACAGGGTATGGATTCCTCTGAAGCTCTATATGATTGGCAATCACAAGGCATTTAGCGATGTCCCGTGGGACAGGTGCAGTAAGTCACAAGCTGACCCACAACCGAAAGTACTGAATATGTGCATTTACTCTCAGCAGCCAAACAGAGCAGAACAAGAGTGAGGAAAGCTGATTTGTCCTGCTGGGGATAAGGGAGGTAAGTCACGCTTTTCCTTTGCCCTCCGTAGTAAGCACTTGAAACCTAATTTGAAGTTTCCACATACTGCTCTACATTCCAAATAGGTAAATATAACCACTATCTAACTATCCTAACAAAGACAAACAAGACTAACTTGTATAACCTAGGCCATTTAGTTTACTAAACAAGGAACCTCAATCCTCTAAAAACAAATTTTAATATTTTAGGAAAATTAGAGTAATGCTAAAATTAAACAGATTGCTTAGTTTAAAGGTGGATACCACCACCTCTGCCTTGCATAACATTGAAAATATAATATTACATAGAAGTCACAGAGATTAGTAGAATTTGTCATTTGAGACTAGAAGGAAGCATATGAAGTTTTTGAAATATTTTTGATCACAAAGATGTGCATTGGGGCAAACTAAAGTCTTCGAGTGCCTTCAGAAATGAAGTAGAGCCTTAAAGCTATTCCTTCGTTCATCTTGCAGACAGCATGTTTATTTAGGCATTAGAAGCGTAACTTTTCCAGATGGGTAAATGCCATGCTCCATTCAACAATGGTCCTGGCTAGTGAAAGGGCTGAAATCCTACACATTTATAGGACTACATGCACAGTAAGCTGACCTGCTTAGGATTTAAGAGATAACCCAAATAAAGAGTTGGCATGCCAGGAATTTATGGAGTAATTCTTCAAAAGGATTGTCAAGGGACTACTGGACATGTGATTAAGTCATTGCCATGTGTTCTGTGGGGTATTTTTTTCTCTTTTTTTTGTACCAGTATGATTATGAAGTAATGCTTTTGTTTCCTTTAAAAAAAACATGCAATTTACTTACAAGCGTGTTTTTCTTTACTTACAAGCCATGCTTCAATGTTGTAATCACTCACTCAGTAGGGGCTCTGGTGCTTTCAGGATTATAAAGTCTGTCTAAAGCTGGCCATAGACAAGTATTTTTTTTCCGCTCAGCTAGCAGAATGAACAAAAAAACAACAAAAAATACAGAGTCCTCCATCCTCACAAACAAAGTGGATTGAGGAATTCCTAAATTCACCCCCCATGGCATTTTATTCTCAAAGGGAGGGATACCTAGCACTGTCAGAATATATTGGTCTGCAACTGTAGCCAATTGAGCTGCAGTCTATTGATCAATGTTGATTGTTTGACAGAAGTTGGTCTGAAAATCACGGTAATGGTCTGTAAACCCACACATGCACTAACTGTAGGAAACTGTAGTCATGGGTATATTTTTTAATTAAAAGCCTCACAATGATTAGATATTGTGTGAAGGCTCCTGATGTATGTTGGCAATGATGGTAATATGGACACAAGACTGGTTTACCAAGGGCCATACATCTTTGTATGTGCTTAGAGGTGTCTATACTCATCAGATGACTTCTGCATTTAGAAAAAAATTAAGCACAGGAGCGTCACTGTGAATGAAGCCTGACTATGCACAACATGAATAATTACATTATTTTTAACGGTGCCAATTCACAACGGAGCATCTCTTGTTGAGCAAAAAAATACCTTAGCTTCCTTCAGGCAAAATTACAGTCCAGAAGCTCCAATAGCACCACCTGAAAAACATGCGTAATGCACGTTTTTTTGTATCTAACAACCACTTCCTCCTAATGACCAGCATTCCAATGGCTAAAACTAAAATGCTCAAGCCTGAAAACTCCTGAAATATGTGCAAATAAAAAAGGACGAAAAGCCCCAAAATCACATAAAAATGCGCAAGTTCATCTATGAATGCATGCTAAGATACACTTTGATGTTCCATAAGTAAAGTCTGTTTATCCCTATATTATGTTAAGCAGCTATATACACAGTGAAAAAAAAGGGTGAGTAGCGCAAAAAATATATAGTAAACAATAAATCAATATAAAGTGAAAAAAGTCTTCAATTAATAAATGCAGTCCTTGGTGGTAGGAGCAAAAGACTTATTTGAGAAAGTCCAAGGAATCGGAAAAGTGAAACCATATCCAATACCTGAAGTGAACATGTAGCTTCTAGCAGAGTGCTCAGAGGCCAGCCAATGTATCCCAGTGAAATGGACACTCACCAGAGATGATGGCTGCCATTACAACAGCATGCACGCCTGTTTGTATGTGTCTATCATTCAGTGAGGAATAAACCCAGTAAGCCCGTCCAGCGACACTCCTCATCAGGGTCAAGCTATGGTAAGTTAAGCTAACCAGGAGCCAAAAATGGTCCTCATAGTGTAGAAGTTTTAATATGGATGCATGTACACATAAAAATGAAAAAAGTAACAAAAAATCTTTACATAGGAAGTCGCTACTGGACTCAAACAGCGGCATGACATCAGCACTAGTATCTCCTCCGCAATGCGTTTCGTTTAATGGGAAGTTATCAAGGGCTCCTGTGTACTATATACACAGTTCAGACACATGCATCAGATTACTAACAAGGTAGTTTTTATGTTGCTTTTTTAGATATTGTTTTGGTGTTATAAGTGGCAGGTTAGAAAATCAGTAGGCCCTATAATGATTAGCTGTGTAATATAAAAGTATACAATTAAGTTCCTTACTATATCATTTTTAAAATAAGACAATGGATCTATTAGCATGTAATGTTTTCATTGTCAGCTGAAACCAAAACATCAGTGGTAGAACTACCAGGGTCACAAAGGTCACACTTGTGACCCAGCCTTGGTGTTCCGCCACCATGGGATGGCCCCAAGCAGTGTTGTGAACCATCAATTACTGTAGGGACAGTTTAAAAAAAACAGCCTGATTTTTGCTGTCTGTAGGAAAGGGAATCAGTCTGTGAATTTAGGGACTAGTAGTTGCAACTGGGCCGAGTGTCTGTGACATTCTCCCACAGCCCAGCGATAACATCCCCCTCTCCCCGCTTGGACAGGGGAGGAGAGAGGAATGCAACCAGTTCCTCCTTCTCCTCTCCACACCTGTTCCCTCCCTGTGTTTTCCAGGCCCACCCACACTCCTATCCCTGGTGTGCAGCTGTATCTGACAGAAAGGAAATGTGTGGGTGAGAAATATGAATGAGGCTCCGGCCTGAGCCACCAGATATCAGTCTAGGTCCTCAGGTGAGTGAGCACTGCAGTACACTGTGATCATTAAACTGTTCCCATCTCCCTCACTTCTTCCCCCCATCTGTCTACCCCCCCCCCCCCCTCTGTTCTTCCAAGAAATTCACAAACTTGCTCAGTTACAGTTAGCACTTAGGCACCCATACATTGATAATTTCTTTTTTAGTTCACCGATCTGGTTGAACGAAAAAATAAATATGATCAAATTCACCCATCTACACATTCAAGGTGGATAGGGAATTCCTCCCACTGAATTCTACCACTGAGACAGTGGTAGAACTTGAGACCAGGCCCGGACATCCTGACGCCATGGGGTTTCCTAGCCTCCTTTGGCTGTCCAGCCCCTGCTATTGATAGCATCTCTGTCTCCATGGCAGCAGCAGAAGCACATTTGGACCCAGTGCCAGTTACATTATGGGGCTGATGGGCACATGTACTAGAGGGCTGGCATTATTGGTTGTAGACAGCTGAGCTCCCGGCAGGTCACCTAGCTGTAGTGACGCTGCAAAGCCTTCTCTGTTGACATACCGATCAGGATGCAATTCGGGCGATGCTCCATAATCCGGGAAACTCTGTACACAGCACACTCCTGAACCCTGCACTCTACGTAGTGCACTCCTTAACCCTCCACTCTATAATAGCACACTCCTGAACTCTGGTCTCCTCACACTCCTGTACTCTGCATTCCTGAACTCCTGGTATGGAACAATGCCCCATTGTTGGTGCAATTTGGCCACAGCCACCATTTGATAGGGCAGGATACCACAACCCCCTATAACCCCATCCCACACCCCCCCTCAGGGGAAGGGGGGGGGTCAGTTCCTGCACCATTTCTCTGAGAAAAAGAACCCTGCTATGAACTAAACATACCATCAGATAGCTGGTACAGCTGACAAGGCAAAGTACTGAAGAATTTATGAAGCAGTGCATCCTCAGCAGAGATCCTTTCTCGAGGGCAACCTTTCAACATCTTGCATGCAAGATCTTCAGCTCCCATAGTTCTACTCAATCTGAAAAACACAGAAATTCATGTCCATCAAAAGAAACAGATGTTATGTATCATGCATTACACATTTTTCCCCAAAATTTGTAAATGCTACCTCACAATACCATCTGTCCATAACCAACCAAGCACATGATCCTTCTACCGAGAATAATTTTCTAACACATAAACTGCATGGATCAAACTGCACTTAAAGAGTCTCAAACTAATGCCAGCTGTGAGTTTAGCTTTCAGCTCAGTGTTTATGTGTGTAATGGACCATGCATAATTTATTTTTTATACTTGTCTTCATTAATTAATATAGTAGATGAAAAAACATGTTTTTCTTCTAATTAAACTTGTCACGCTTTAGAAAAAAAATGAATGTACGTTTTCACAACTTCGGATGCAATAAATAGACAAGTCAATATTTATACACTGAAACACAGATAGCAAGATTTTTGCTGTAATGCAGTCTCAAAAAAAACTGGGGTAATAACATTAGAGCATGGTGCATTATATATGTACTGAAATAATTTGTGTTGAAGCATGGTAAATTGTTAGTAAGTTGGGGCTTACAGTGTTCAGCTTTTATTCAGTTAGTTAAAACCTGGATCCAAAAGGAAAAAAACATTTTTCTTTAACTGTTTGAAAAGTGTTAGTTAGAATTAGGTTGAAATTTGCTGGTCACTTCTGTAAAGTACATCTAGATCTACTAGTCCATCTAACACTTTCTTCTCACAGGTTGAAAGTGTTACTGTCCAAGGGTAGGTGCATTGCTCTTCCAAATGTAGCAATATTTTCAGGCATTGGGCCTGATATGGTTCTGCCATCGTTACCGGTAACACTTCCAACACATTTAAGTTGAAAACCCAAGTGTGAGAACTGAGACAATGACCATTCTGGCATCTTTGGTTTGTTATGTCTATTTTTGTAATAGGGATGGGAGAAGGGAACGAATGGGTCACCCTTCTGGCCCAACCAGGCCCAACCGGGACACTGTACAATAAAATGCCTGTCAGCGATGTCCTGACGCCAGCTAAATGCAGGCCAACGCTCCCCGGGGGCCTGAAGATTCCGTTCCGCTGAACTGTGCTGAAACCTCAGATTAACTCAGAAGATCCAGGACTGTAAGACATTTGACTCCTGATATTTTGTTTAGCTCAAAAGTCCAGTGAACAGCTCCCTCCAGCCCTTCACTGACTAAGGTAGCTCCTTGTAACTGCTTGTGCTGCTGCAACTCTCAACACTGTACACTTAGCTCTTCAGGGCCGAACCGCTGGCACCCCCTCTACACTTTAGGGTCCTCTTCACTAGGCAACCCCTCTAACACTTCAGGGTCCTCTTCACTAGGCACCCCCTTTAACACTAGCTGGCTCCTGGGATCCTCACGGGAGTGGTACACCTCAGGCAGACCCCCAGGGGGCAATTCACAGCACTCACAAACTCGGCATGCCCTCCTGGAACTGAACCCCCCCATCTCCACTTGTCCACAGCACAGCGGATCCCCTCTGCAGCCCAACTCAGCTCTCCCTCTGGACTCTCAGGCAGCCACCCGAGACACCCGATCCTTCTGACAGGAGGAGAGACAGTCGCACCCTCCCTCCTGGGACTCTGCTTCCCACCAAAGACGACTCGTCATTTGTGTTCCCCTCAAACTTATACCCACTCCCAGAATCCTCTGCTGCCTTCTGGGGTAGATACAGTCCTGAATGAGCCACTGATTGGGGTTCCTCCACTGCCCAATGAGAATCCTCTCATGGAGCCAGTGGGGAGACTCCCCTCCCAGCAGTCACACCTGGGAGACATGACAGCCCAGCTGAAAATCATGGCCCTGCTGTTAGGCAGCCAAGGCCAATTTTGCTTTTACCTAGCACCTACCTTGTAGGGTGCTACACAAAGATACAGTGGACAAGTGAGTGTAGATACCCTAAGACAAGAAATGTTTAACTGGCCGATTTACTAGGTGAAAAGAAAGGAAAATAATTCCTTAAAAAAAAAAAACAGAATAGCCACCACATCTAAGGATCAATAAGCTGCAATATATTACATGTTTGTTCTGAGCACTGGTTTACACCATGAATCACACAGGAACCTGCTGTGCATTCCTGTGTGATTCACATGCGATCCAGGTGCAGTGAGATTTCAGTCTATTCATTTGAATGCAATGAAATCGCGCTGGACAGCACCAACAGTAGCACATGCACTAATTTAAAAAACACACAGCGACCAGATTGCAAGATACTACTGTACCATGTAATCCACTGCAGACAAATGCACTGCGTTTGCAAACTGTATTTGGGGTGGCATCAGATTAACACTGACACCTGCTGCAGATTATAAATGCAGTGTTGGTTTTTTGAATGCGGTACATGAGACGTGCACAGAAGGCGGTTTTCCTGCACCAAATTCTGGTGTGAACTGATCCTGAGTCGTGTTGTTAACACCAGAAAGGCTAAAATCTGAAGCAGGGCAGAGCATAAACATTGCAGTCAATTTCCAGTTCTATGGAAATACATGACAGTTTTCTCCATGATATAATTAGCCCTAATGAAATGTATTCTCTACATCTGCTTGACTTTGGTTTCTGATTGTCAAGTTTACTTGATAATACTTCGCTACAAGGGTGCAGAATCATAATAATTAGAATAAAATGAAATGGTATAAGCGTACATATTCAAATGTTTCTTTTTAACATCATTTGCAATAGGTCTATTACAGCTTCATTTGAGTGGCACACCTCTAGCTGCGTGAAATGCAATTTTATCAATAGCCCATGTTATAAGATAAACCCAGATCTAAGCTTATCAAGAGCTAGCCTGCTATGTGTGACTAATTAATTGAAAGAATCCATTCAGCGTGACTTCTATAAGAAGCTAAGAAGACTTATCTTGTTAGTGTAACAAATGCTACAATGCTAAAAGATGGCCATAGGCATTGGAGGATGGCTGGATTATAACTGCACTTTTTGTTTAAAGATTGGTGAATAAACATACACACTTGGGTTACCCAAGCATACATGAGTGCAGCTACGCAAGCAGGAGGGGATTTTGACCAGATATCTCAAGTGCTGGTTTATCCATTACTTGATTGATATACCACCCTATAGGTGCCTTCCAAACTGATATTCAACAACATATGTCAGCAGCACTCCGAAAAGCTCAGGAAAGAAGTTTGATTTATCATATGTACACAGTAATGTTTTAGTGCTGCTGCAAGGGTCTCTTCATCAGGCAAGAGGCAAACTGATAGTGTGTAGCTGTAAGGTATATTTTGGAGTGCTTTATGTGACATCACAGTGATTGTGATCCAGCTCCCTTGTCAGATTACACAGCTGGATCCTTAACCTCTACTGCAGCCACAGCCCAGCTTGGTCATGGAAATGTGCAAGGATCACACCCAGGCTTCTAACTAGACAATACTGGAGTAACAGCACTATAATGTTATCATCCCTCTACTTTTTGTGCTCTTACCTCCACTACAAGTTCACTGCAGCAGAGCCAGATAGACTTTCAGTGCTGGCCGTTCCTTACTTACAGCTAGTTACTCTAGCTGTGTTGAGATCTACATTTTATTGTACTAACTGCATTCTTTGATCTTTATAATAATAATACATTTTCTTTATTTATTGAAACTCCAGAATCAGTTACAGGACACTCTGGGGAGTCAACAGTTGTGTAGGTAGCATAAAAGTCAATGGAAACATCAATATAGTTTAAATAGGGAACCGTTCTGAACAGGACTGTAAGGTCTGCAAAAGGTGGTGACAGATTCAGAAGTATTATTTTAATTTTTAAAAAGAAACGGTGAAGGTATAAGGTACGTAAAATGTTGCAAATAGGAGCACTAAGGTAAAAAGGAAGAAGCAAGAGTCTAAAGAAAGGGATGAAGAAAAGTACAAGGGGAGAAAAGAAGGGGTAGGAAAAGGTGTGGATATCCCACCCCGGGGTGCTCTGCGCAGGAAAGAAGATTGTTTCCAGAACAACTCAGTAGTAGTAGTTGTGCATGATGGAAACATTTTGTTTCGTTTTAGATTCATTTGTTAAGTAAATAATTTAGTTTAATCATGTTCGTTATGTTAGGATTCATTTTTGGAATTCATTTTGTATATTCGGATTCATTTCGTAAATTTTTTGTTCAATATCTATTTATATTTTCTGAGTTATTTTGGAAGATTGGCTATATTAATTTTAACATGTTAATTTGATATTTTGGGAGATTACTTATGCACTCTGAGTCATCCCTGTTAGTCCAACCAACAAAGAGAAATGGAATGAGCTGGATGGACGATATCGACCGGAGTTGTATGCATCTGAAAGTAACGAATGGAAAGAAATTAATTTTGCATTAATTCGTTGTGATTTTGAGATTCTGATGGATCCACCTCTATCCAACCCAAACACAATAAGTAGGATCATCGTATTTCACTTATACCTTACTGTATTTTTTGCAATATGTTTCCATTTCAGATGTAGCGCATTTTTAAAATAATGAAAAATAATAATGCAAAATAAAAATAAAATGGATCTGAATCAATTTTGATCATTTGTTATGTTGTCATGTTATTTCAGATGCTTCAAACATTTACAAAAATCATATAATTTTACCCAAATGAATACAAATTAATTCTTCTTTTCTCTTATTTTGGATTCTTTGAAATTTGTTACTATTGTGAATTGGAGATTTGGATACATCCGAATCTCGGAATAAAAAAAAAATTCCGAATTTTGATTCATAATGAAACAAATTGCACATGTCTAGTAGTACGTGGACCAAACAGCAGAGGTTGTCACAAAAAATGGAATGTTTGTAAGGTAAAGGCCAAAACCTCGGATACCTAACTCTGGACCCAAAGGAAAAGAATGCTGGACTTACATAGTATGTCCTAATCAAGGACTAAACAGTAAACAGCTGAGGGTAAAGGAGAGCACTAATAACCCTTCACTTTAAAGAAAGGGATATCCATAACAAGCAGCTCTCCTGATAGTAATCTAAAGGGAGGGGGGGGGGCAATGATATGGAGGGCAACCAAACAACCACCATAGGGAAAAAACAAATGGTAGAAAACATGAGCCAACAACAGAAGTTGTCACCAAAGCATAATTGTTTGTAAGGTAAAGGGCCAAAGCCTCGGATGCCTAACCCTTGACCTCAGGGAAAAGAATGCTGGACTTACAAAGTATGTCCCAATAAAGGACCAAGCAGTAAACAGCTGAGGGTAAAGGAGAGCACTAATAACCCTTGACTTTAGGGAAAAGAATATCCATAATATAGCAGCTCTCCTGATAGTAATCTAAAGAGAGAGAGGGAGGGAAATCTTTGAGGGGAAATAGGGAAGATAGAGTACCACATACGCCCATTAAAAAAGGGGTCAAAGATCTACATGTCGAAATAAAATAGAAACCCAAATGAGGATATACTGTAACATAATAGACATACGGGAACCTTAGGATGAAAGGAGTAGACAAAGACACCTTTTATTTTACACCAAGTACAGATGTGTGATAGTCGCAATAGGACCTGTTTGATTATATATGTGAATGATTAGCCTGATATAGAGAAGAAAGGGGATCTTTCTTTTAAAAAATATGTCCCAAAAGAACTTTTGGACATTGTTTTCCACTGGGGTACTTCTGTCCCATCAGCAGATCTCCTGCATTGAAATGGGCAAGAACCAGGAGGTCTAGGGCATGTCACTGTTAAGTGTGTGACCAAAGTGATGTCTTCCCTCAAACAACAAGTGAATAAGACCTTCTTTAAGCGTATTCCTTATTCCCTGGACACATAGCCAAAGATTCCTATGCATATAGAGAGACATTACTGCAAACTGTCACACCAACTTAGATGCCTCTAGGAGGCCATCATAACTGAAAATTGTGATTGGCATCTTAACTGAAGAGAAAAAAACATCCATAAAATATTTTTTTTTGTTTTTTTTTTTTTCATTTCAAAGTACTGAGGTTGTTGATAGAATAGAAAAACAATGTTCAACCTCCTATGACACTAGCAAAAAATTGAAGTATGACCGACAGTAAGGGGTGGGGTTAGATAGAGGCTGGCTTTTTTTTCTGTTTGCCAGTGTCCACCTTCTAAAGGCAGCTGCCTTCAGATGGCTGCTGCTATGTTTTTGTTTCCCTCAAAAAACAATAAAGAGAAGTTTTATTTTAACAAATGCCGTGGGTTTTAATTTTTTTCTATTCTGTCTTAATATAAAGGTAAAGGAAACTGGGCACAGGTTGGCGTGCACTGGAGAGGGCACCAGGGCCGGTGGGAAGGTAAGAGTTGCACTGGCATACTACAACTCCAGAAGGTTGGGGGGTAGAAAAGACACACTATATCCCACATCTCTTCTTTACTTAAGGTAATATTGAGGAGGGAATGTAGAAAGGTTTGGTGTAGTTCTTCACTCTAAGAGAAGAGGTAGACAGCCTGAGCAAATGTGTGGCAGACTTCACACTAAGCTTTAAAAGTTGAAAAGTTTAGGCAGCCCATACCTAAGTCAATTTTTTTTTCTTTTAACCAGCGGGTTGAACAAAAAATACTGCATTGCTTCCCTCATCCATACATTTAAAGTGGATGAGGAAATCCTCCTTGCTGCCGAGCTTTTGTATTCTGACAGCAAGGACTGTTGAACCAGCTGAATTTCTAACCACGTTTGGCTGGCTTAAAATAGTTATAAACCATACTCATGAAAAGAAAAAAAAAATCAATAAAGAAAAGTAAGCCTGTATTTATAAGTTGCTTTTAAAAAATCCCTTTACTGCTTTCCCTGGGTTCATTAGTGCAGGCAGCGTGATCACTGTAGAAGCTACATCAAAGCACGGACCTGCTGGTGGACGTTTCCAGTGTTGGGGGTATTAGACCATGACAGGAAGTGACGGTGCCACCAAGCTTCTCTGTTTCCACAGTAATGGAACACCATCTGTCCTGGCAGCATAAACAGGGGGTAGCACAGCTGTGTACTGACTATGGAAGATACAGGCATGCTGTGCTCTTGCAGGATCAACCAGGTAAAACAGAACATCGGAAGGCAGAAATTTAATAATGACTTGACAGATTACATTTGAACAAATTAAAGGTTTACAAACAGGGTTCACATATGAGCAGCTGTGGTTCCCAGCATGGGATCCAGGGTGTCTTTGTTCACCAGTTTAGGTGCAGATCAGGTCCACATTTTTCGCACTTCAACCAGACCCAAAGATGCACAGGACCCTTTTGGAATGTGGAACGTAGCTGCCCCGGACCTGTGTGAACCAGCTTCATTGAGAGCCGGGCACACTCGCATGTCTTGCGAATTGGTTGCGGTAAACCCGCATACAATTCGCACGTATGTGAACCCAGCCTAACTGATAAATGTATCTATTTCTCTGCCATCTTCTCCTTCAAGCATGCTCCTTGCACTGCACCACACCTAATTGGTCTTTTGTATGCTTTTCCACTCTCTAAGGGCCCTTTCACACGGGCGTTCCGCATGTCCGTATATCATCCTATTTTTTTGCGGATCATATACGGACATAATGCATGTCAATGGCATTGCAGATGTCAGCGGATAACCATCCGCTGACATCCGATTTTCGTCCTTTCAGTTCTGTTCCATTTTTTGGAACGGAACAGAACCCTATTTTTGTTCCGTTTAAAAAACGTAACGGATGCAAAATCGGATGTCAGCGGTGTCATCCGCTGACATCCACACTGCCCATAGACATACATTATGTCCGTATATCATCTGCAAACGTATGGGATGATATGTGGACATACGGAGCAGATGACACAAGTGTCATCCGCTCCGTGAAAAAAAAAAAAGCACCGGAGTGGAACAAAAAAACCGAACGGCCGTGTGAAAGAGGCCTAAACTTGTCTGTCCATACAGTACTGTGAAATTGACTGCAAGAGGCTGCTATCAAATAAAATTCAGGTACTTAGACTGCTTTTTGAATGTAAAAATGACATTTAACTGATATATTCATTATTACAGAGCTGTTTTAGTTTATGTTTTTTTTATTTCGGTCTGGACTTCTTTTGTAATTACAGTGTACAAGGGAAGACAGAGAAATAAGCCTTTACTGTATACACAGTAGCTTGTATACTGGCAAGTTATACTGAAGCAAAAAAAAAAAAAAAGTATTTGGATAAAATAAATTCTTATTTGACTACTAAAATTTCACACCAAAGCCCAAGATTTCCTGACGTGCATCTCTTTTTACTGATTAATGCTCTATCACAAATCAAACTCAAATACAGCACAAATACAATAATTAAAAGCTGCAAAAGAGCAAAGCTTAATCACAACACCTAAAATTGACAACTTTAGAATATTCTGCGAAGTTGTTTGCAATAAAGCCAACAGCTAGGAAACAGCTTTTCCCAAAGCAGATTTCGTATATCTAACAGATAAAACAACACCTCTTAGTTTGTGCCTAACAGTGAACATAACGACGCATCATCAAGTAACTTACATCATTGGAGGAAACAGAACAGCCACCTGCTGATTTGGAAGTTCTCAGAGAATAGACGGGTGTCTTGACTTCTTTGACATATACGTTAGAAAGAGAAAATCCTTTATTGGTTAAACACTGTTCGGAAAGGAAAAGGAAACTTGCCTACTTTTTTTTTTTTACTGATGACTGTGGCATTTTTTATTTTTTTAGTATTTTAGGCAAAATTGAAAAATGGTAAAGCTAAATTAGATGGCTAGTTTGAATGCAGTAAAAGTAGGCAAACACTGTTTAGATTTCAATGCCAATATTTAAAAAACTCCCTTTATCGGCTTGCATTAAAGGTCACTGTATTCACAGTACAGGATATGAAAAAAATCTGCATCTGTCCCCTGCCTCCTCTACACAGAGAACTGAGTGATTAAAGACCACTGATCGTTCAGTTCTCGGTCTTCAGTGGCAGAGAGTGACTATCAGTCTATCAGCGCTCACTGGAGTGACAGGTGCAATCAGGTGATTGTGTTTACTGCACATTTTCTTCAGCAAAAGGATCACTTGAGTTACACGTGCCTATGAAGCAAGCAGAAGAACGGAAATATTTGTCATTGTCATTTGGAGGGAAAAGGGACCTCACTTGGAATCTGCTATATGGTAATTTATTTTATATACATCATTTATTTCCTCATTTTGATATACTTCCTTTAGAGCATTTAAAGCCCAAATATAGTCAAAACTTTTTTTTTTTTTTTTGAAATGGGAAAAGAATAGAATCCTTGTTACGGCTATTTTGGCGGAAAAAGGGGAACCTATTTAATATTAGGTGGGTGGTCATGTTATGGTGGGTGGAAATAATGTTATGACTGATTGGCGTAAAATAATTAATGGCCACCAGGCACCGCTCTCCTCCAACTTGGACGGAGTTGTCTCCAGTTCCTCTGCTACTCACAAGAGTTTAAGCATCCCTCATAGACTTAAACTCTCCCCCCCCCCCCAAAAAAAAAGGAAAAATTCCCTATCAGATACTTTCCGTAATTTTCCTTTCCTGATGGTCTCCATGGCAGCCTACGTGTGGGTTAACCCCGCCTCCTCTCCAATGGTATAGGACCCCCCTCCCATAAATTTCAGCCCACAGGTACAGCCAGTGTTCCATATCTTACCCGAATCCAAGACCAGAGGGTGGGAACTCCGGCTGCCATGGAGACCATCAGGAAAAGAAAATTACGGTAAGTATCTGATAGGGAATTTTCCGTTTTCCTGACAGTCTCCATGGCAGCCTACGTGTGGAAAATAACTAGCCCAAACCACACAGGTGGGAATGCTTAAACAAAGAAAATTTTAATTCAAATTATTAGCAGACAAGAAAGTCAGGCTAAAGTTAACTGAGGACAAGGAGGCTGGCTCCACACAGTAATGGGTCATAAAGGTGTTAACAGATGACCAGGAAGCTGCTCTACAGATCACTTCTGGAGCCACGTGATGTGAAGCCGCCCAGGACATCGAGATACCTCTCGTCGAATGGGCTGTCACCACCTCTGGAGGAGCAAAACCCTCTACTCTGTAGGCCTGCTGTATAGCCGCCACAATCCAGGCTGCAATGGACCTCGACGAGGCCCGCTTTCCTCTGTTCCTACCCAAAAAGAGGATGAAGAGGTTGTCCGACTGCCTGAGAGGAGCTGTCGCCTCGAGGTAGTCCCTCAAGGTTTTACCCACATCCAGGGGATGAGGTTCAGAATCATCAAAAGACCAAAAGGTAGGGAGAACGATCTCCTGGTTCTCTTGAAAAATTGAAGTGACTTTTGGATTTGAATTGAGCATCGGAATAAGAACTACCCGATCCGGGAAGAACGTAAGGAATGTTTTTTTTGTGTCCAAGGGAACTGAACTCGGAGACTCTTTTGGCCGAATTGATAGCCACCAAGAAGACTGTTTTAATGGTAAGATCCTTGAAAGAGGTGGAGTCTACTGGACCAGCTCTTGACAGAACATTAAGGACGAGAAGAAGGTCCCATTTTGGAAATCTCGGCTTCCTCTGTGGTCTGGGTCTGACTGCTCCTTTGAAGAATTGTTGGACAAGCGGATGTTTGGCCCAAGGAACACCAGAGAAAGCAGGCAAGGCCAATATTTGGACCCTGAGAGTGCCTACTGAAAGGGCCATTTCCAGACCAGATTGAAGAAACTTCAGAACTTTCTGTACTGCGAGCTCTGAGGATCTCCCCTCTGGGTATGTGAATTCTACGAATCTGGCCCAAACTCTGCAGTAAACTTTATTTGTGCTTGGTCTTCTAGAATTCATCAAGGTGGGGATGAACCCGGCAGGGCATCCAAGGGATTCCAGCCTCTCCCTCTCAAGAACTAGACCGTCAATCTGAGCAGTGCAGGGCAGGGGTGTAGTGTCTTTCCCTGTGAAAGAAGGTCCGGTCTGAGGGGAAGGGGAATCAGGCTCCGATAGCTGAGCTGCAGGAGAAGTGGAAACCATGGCCTGTTTGGCCAGTATAGAGCCACCATGTCAATCTCCACATCTTCTGTTGGAGTCTTTGCAGAAACTTGAGAATGATGGGAATCGGGGGAAAACATATGCCCTGCTGAACTCCCATTTGTCGGTCAGAGCATTTGTCCCGCAAGCTTGGTGAAATCTGCCATGTGTGAAATACTTCTTCAACTTGTGCTTGCAAGGCGACGCAAGCAGGTCGACTTCGGGAGAAACCCCTAGCGACAGAATCCATTTGAATGTGTCTGTGTGGAGGGACCACTCGTTGTGATTCAACTGGACTCTAGAGAGAAAATCCGCCTGGACGTTCTGTGACCCAAGAATGTAGACTGCCGAGATATTGGCCAGATGGGCCTGTGCCCATGTCATGATTGGGTCTTACGTTTGCAAAAGGAGAAGTCTCCGGGTCCCGCCCTGTCTTTTCACGTAGGCCACTGCCGTGGTATTGTCCATTCTGAGTAGCACGGATTTCCGTTCTACCAGATGGCGGAAGGCTCAAAGAGCCAGAAAGGCTGCACAGAGCTCCAGAATATTGGAGACAGGGGTGTGGGTTTGTGGAGACCACCTCCCTTGAACCACTTCTGCCATGCAATGGGCTCCCCAACCAGAATTGCTGGCGTCCGTCGTGATGATGGTCCAGGAGACGGGAACTAAGGAATGGCAGTTGAGCAGGTTCTTGTGCTGAAGCCACCATAGAAGGCTGATCCTCATGTTGTGAGAAATATAGACATGCTTCTCGTGTTCCTCTGGATTCCCCCAAAGAAGGAAGCCTCTTTGAAAAGGTCGCATACGCCATAGAGCCCACTTGACCATGGGAGTTGTCGAGACCATAGTGCCAATGATCTTGAGGCACTGAGAGGCTCTCAGAAAGGAGGAGGAGAGAGCTGGAAAAATCCTTTCTTGTACTACCGGAATTTTCTCCAGATATAAGGAAATTGTACCCCGGGCGGTGTCGAACTGAGCCCTTAGATAGACTAGGTGTTGAGTAGGTTCTAGGTGGCTCTTCTGCAGGTTTAACAACCAGCCAAACTCCGTGAGGGTTGCAATGTCCTGATCCCTGTGGGTTAATAGCTGGTCTCTGTCCTGAGACAACAGAAGAAGGTCGTCGAGGTAGTGATGTAGACGTAAACTTCTTGTCCTTATAAGAGCTACTACAGCCAGGAGGACCTTGGAAAACACCCTCGGGGATGTGGACAGACCGAAAGGGAGGCAGTTAATTTGGAAGTGCCAATGCTCGATCGCGAAGCGGAGATATTTGTGGAAGTTCACTGTCACAGGCACATGGAAGTATGCGTCCTTGAGGTGTATTGAGGATAGCCAGTCGCTTGGAAGCACCGCCTTCTGAATGGTAGATAAAGTCTCCATCTTGAACCTCTCATTTTTTATAAACTTGTTTAGATAAGTGAGGTCTATGGCGGGCCTCCAGGATCCATTCTTCTTCTGCACTAGAAAGAGGGGTGAATATACGCCCTGAAACCGTTCTTGATCGGGCACCAGAACTACTGCGCCTTGAGACACCAAAGTGTTTACATAATCGAGCAACACTTCTCTTTTCTCCCCTGGACAAGGCAAGCGAGTGGGGATAAACCTGGGAATGGGATCTGCCAAGAAAGTCCACATGTGGCCTGTGGACACTGCCTTGATGGTCAAAAAGTCTGAGATTGAGGCCGCCCAGACACGCTGAAAGTGAAGCAGGCGTGCCCCCACCCGACACGTCTGAGCGGGCCCAATCTCAAAAAGACTGAGGCTTCCTGCCCAGAAGGAGCTGGGTTTCTAGCTGATCTGAGGACAACTAACCCCCTCTCCAATTTCTCCGAAAGTTCCGACCTGGCTTATAAGAGCGGGCATCTCTTGAGCGCTCCGAATATTGTTTTCTTGGTTGAGACTTCTTTTGTCCAAAGAGGTGCTTATCTTGAGGAAAGAAGCCTGATTTTCCTCCAGTAGCTCATGCTATGGCGCTATCCAACTTGTTCCCAAAAAAGGAAGAGCCTTCAAAAGGGATCTTGCACCAGGCTTGTATGGAAGCTGGATCAGCCAGCCAGGGTGCAACCATAGGGCCCGTTTAGCTGTAACAGAGGATAGCATTTCCCTGGACAGGCGACAAAGGACATCAATAGAAGCTTCTCCAAGAAAAACTGAAGCCAGTTTAAGCTCTTGAATGGGGGAGCTTTCGACTACCTCATCTGAGATACTCCCCAGCTTAGTCTTCATGTCGGATACCCAGGCTTCCATGGCCTTGGACATAGCTGCCAGGGCCAAAACAGGTTTGCAGGCTGCACCAGCCGTAACATAAATTCTCTTCAAATCTAGATCTATCTTCCAGTCTAGGAGATCCTTGAAGGAAACTGCATCATCCAATGGCAGAGTAACATGCTTCGCCAGTCTTCAAACTGCGGCATCAACCAGAGGAGCTGACTTCAGATGACTGACATCCTCCAACTTAAAAGGATAGAGTTTTGCCAGTTTGAAAGATAGAGAGGATCTGCTGTCCCCTTTACTCCACTCATCTGTTATGACATCCTTTAACTCTGTGAGGAATGGGAAGTTCAGACGCTCTTTTCTCAAGTGCTTGAAAAGTTTCCACTGCTTCGTCTGCGGAGTCACGGGATCTTAACATTTCAGAGCTTCTTTAATAGCTCTAATAAGAGGGGAAACAAGGGCGAAATCAAAGCCCCCTACTACACCATCCTCTTCCGAGTCACTCTCCGAAGACCTCCCAGAAGCAAAGCTCAGCTAAGAGGGGCCTTGATCTTCAGGGGCCTCAATGGGAGAGCTGGTTGCAGCAAGACCATTAGCGGGACTAGTGCCCCATTCTTTCAGGGATTATTGTACTACCCGCTTCATCAGGGATTCCAACCTCTGGTCTTCAGTCTCCCTTTTACTGACTGTGCAAGCAAAACAAGGCTCACAAAGGGACTTGTCCTCCAGGACATGTGCCTCACAACCCCAACAGGCTCTCTGGGCCGTATGGCTACTGTGGCAGTGTGTGCGGTGTCTGGAGGAGGAACTTGAGCATCTCCTCTGAAGCCTGCTCCCTGTCGGAGCTGGGGAGAAAGAGAAATCCAGGGAGACACAGGATTTAGCCGTGAACCATGAGCCAGCATCCTCTCCCCTCTCCCCCCCCCCCCCCCGAATGCACCAGCATCCACCTGTTGTGAGAGGGCTGGCCACAAGAGGGCGGTGACGCAGTGTCCATGCTTCAGGCAAAACCACAACTGGCAAGGAAGAACACAGGGGTCAGGGATAAGGCAGCACAGTGAGCATTCTAGCGTCCCCCCATCTCCCCACCACACACCGCCACCAACATCATCCAACACCCAGCATACCAGTCCCCACATACCTGGATCTCTTCAGGCAGAGACACATGGAATCTCCAAGAGTACTGGGGTTGACAGCTGTTTAAAGTTTTCGCCGGGATGATGTCAGCGGTGACCTGGCCGCGATCGCAACTGCGCATGCGCGGACCAGGCCTCGATCCTGATTGCGGCGTACTGCAAATGTGCGATCTGGGAACAAGCGCCCTCCCCTTACTGCGCAGGCGCCCACCGGACCGAGCGGTGGAGAAGCAGGAAGGAGGTGACTGGAACGCAGGGAGCGTCCCAGCAGCCATTGGCTATATACCACTAGCACCAGGGAAGTAAGAAAGAGACAAACAAATAAAACGGACATACTGCCATGGAGATCATAGCCAGAAGTCTTCAGACCCTGCCAGGATGCTGCCAGGCAATCGGAGCACCGCACAGAGCCAGGGGCATTTTAAAGTGCCACTCACCCACCGCTGGCTGGGCCCTGGGCACACAGACACCGCTGATCATATCCTGAGGTAAGCCGGCCATCCTTAATAAAAGTAATCTATTAGGGTCCTTGGAGGAGGACAAAAAAGGAACACTGGCTGTACCTGTGAGCTGAAATTTATGGGAGGGGGGTCCTATACCATTGGAGAGGAGGCAGGGTTAACCCACGCGTAGGCTGCCATGCAGACTGTCAGGAAAATTAAGTCAGCAGCTACAAAAACTGTTGCTGCTGACTTTTAACAAAAGGACCTGTCCAGCGATCCAACGTTGTACTCACCCGGGCCACTTCTTCACTGGTCTTCAGGTCCCTGGCACCGCTGTGCTAACTGTGGGAAGCCGGCTTCCCACTGTGCATGTTCGGGCTGCGCTGCACTGTGTGAATGATCCTGAAGCATTCTGGCACCTGTGACATGTCCCAAGAGGCTGCGGGAAGAGAGGGGGGCTGGCCTTCAGCTTGAATCACCTAGAAGGAGGAGGAGAAGGAGAGGGCACAAGCAGAAATGTATTCTCAAAGAGGCAGCCGACTATCACTATACAAAGCACGCTCCTTCTAGCGTCTGACATCACTTCAACCTCAATGCGTTTTGTCACAAGGACTTCCCCAGGAGGCACTTTAAAAAAAAACTAGTCTTTTTTGGTTTAACCTCCCTGGCGGTATGATTCTTTTGGATTTTAGGTGCTGAAAGCGGTACCATTATTTTGCATGTAACTCTTGTGAATGAGCAGCCCAAACCAACTGTATACATTTATTATATATATTATATATATATAATATATTATATATATTATGTATACATATATATATATATATATATATATATATATATATATATATAAAATGTATACAGTTGGTTTGGGCTGCTCATTCACAAGAATTACGTATATATATATATATATATATATATATATATATATATATATACACGTGTATATATATATACATATATATATATATATATATATATATATATATATATATATATATATATATATATATATATATATATATGTGTGTGTGTGTATATATGTATATTTATATATATATATATATATATATGTATATTTATATATATACATATATATATTTATATATATGTATATATATATATACATATATATAAATATTTACATAAAAAGTACAGTAAAACTGAAGGAAAGGGCACTGGGGGGCAATGTAATGTGATTTTTTTTTATTTTGAATGGTATCAGTGTGTTTGGTGTGTTTTTACATTTGAATTTGCCGCCGGTTCCACCCCCCTGCGAACGTCACGTCGCCGGAGGCGGAAGCCGGGGCTCGCAGACGATCGGGAGGAAGCTCCGCCGCCGCATACCGCCCGCATACATTGCTGGATCCCGGAGAAAAGGTAAGTAAAACCTCTACCAGGATCCAGCGATCTTCCTAGTGCTACCCCGAGTGTGGCTCGGGGTTACCGCTTCTGGCTCTAAAATCTAACCCCGAGTCACGCTCGGGAATACCGCTAGGAAGGTTAATGCACAATAAAAAGCATTTTACCACATCTTGGAGAAAAAAAACGTATGATGCCACATCCAAACTTGGACAGCAAAGAGGTAAGGAACTTACCAAAATAGGGGACTTTAAAGGCTTTGTACTAAAAGTGAAGCAACACAATTAAATTAATAAAATTCAGTTATATAAAGTTAGGTCATTAATGACCATCAAAGTGTAATTACAAACAAAGAATAATCATCACATAAAACACCATAAGAGTTTTGGAAGAATTCCAAAATTGACGCCATTATATCTTGCTGGTTTGTTCCGATGCGTTTTGCAGCAGACTGCTGCTTTCTTTAGAAAGACAGCAGAACAATCTGAAAGGTTACAGAACATTTACAGTACCAAATAGTTTCACACTGAATAAAGAAAGCATTACCATTTATGTAACCTTTGGCTTACCGCAACAAAAATTACATGCCAGACTTGTGTGAACTGCAATAATCCAAAGGGACAACACATATAGGTAATTCACCAACCACTACCAGAACAGGCAGGGGAGCGTGCCACATTCACTGGACCATTTAGAGGTGAGAGGGAGGCAATGACCAACCAATTCACCACAGCTGCAAAAATAAAGTACCTCAAAAGTCCAACTTCATAGCAAATAATACCTACGACACAAATCAGGAATTCCCAACTCCTAATTCCACTCACACAGCCTTAAATACACACACCAAGCATTCAAATGTACCCTCACCAACATAAGTTGGAAATATGCCAGTTTACCTAAAACAATCCTTTGGGATTTAACCATTTGCTTCTCACAGTCAGGGGTAAAGCTCAGAGACCAGTAGCTACAGCAGTAAAGAGGCTCCCACTGACCAGCAGGGTAAAGAAATTAGCAGGCCAACCTAGCAAACGACGTGGACTTACCCAAGGTGTCTGGTCTAAGCACTAACCAATATTCACCAAAGCTCCTGATGGTGGAGATGGGTTTTGCTGCGTACCTGTTAGTACCATGTTAGAGTCCTCAGGATCACTCCACCATGAGTTCCAATAGCAGGCATACCAGGTAGGGATCAAGCAGAAGTGTATTCAGTAAACAAGTCAAAGGTCGATTACAAGTGGTTGCAGTTTGGGATTAAGTGGAAGCGTGGTTGAGGAGCAAGACAAAGGTCGGAAAAGAGTGGTAGTGGAGATAAGGATGCAAAGGAGCGATATCAGTTGGAGAGAGCACAATTATCTGGCAAACAGGAAGTGCAGAGACATGGCTCAAATCAGAAAGTTTATAGGCACAGCAAAGAGTTCAAGATTCATCCGAAACAAGAGACAAGGCAAGATATCCAAAGGATCAGTCAGGGAGTCGTCCAGCATCTCAGCAAGAAGAGCAGAGGTTGCGAGTTCAGATCCCGATCCTGAAAGTGCTACTGGACCATATTCTGATAATTTTCAAGTTTTCTCCATAAAGGGTGCTCATGGATGCCCCAGATGTTCTAGGAATCTAGCAACACCACTGTGCATCATGATGGCTAGCTATCTATGTAAGTTATGTTGAGGGATACATATGTTTATTCAAATACTGCATGGTTTATAACATAAGATAACATTTACTTCATATATTAATGATAAATACAGTATGGTGGGCCATCATTTTAAGCAAAAGCACATGCAGATAAAAGGAAATGCTAGACAATTTAACTGTCCATAAGTAAAATGTTCCTTTTGGTGAACTGACCCTTTAAAGTTGGTATAATTCATGAAGAGACACGGTATTTCTTGTATGATCTTTGCAGCAGCCTGCAGAGCAAGATAGTGCCATTGGTTTTGCACGCATGCTGTACAACTACATAGTCTTTCAACACATGGATTGAGGATAGTGTCATGATGCAATCATACACTCCAAACTAGTTCCATGTGTCATTCTGCAGTTGATATCCTGCTGTTTAAAGTGTCGGCAGTGCAACAGGCAGTTGCATTCTATACAGTGGCCTGCTGTTTATGACAATAGGGTGTCATAAATCCTTCACATATACATAATCAGAGACAAAATCTTTGCAAATGGACAAAGAATATGGACCATAAAAGATTACATGTGAGCCATTGTGCAGAGAACAGTATGAATTTAAACTAAAGAAAAATAACAAGTGATTCTCCACATTACCATTTAATAAATGACATTAGTAATCGTTTGATTAGTATACGTATGAATAAGGGCTTGTATTTGCATAGAGCTCTTTTTAAATTTCATTTATGGACAGATATACAATGACAAAGAATATATATGCTGTATATCTCCATGTATCAGTAGCCAAGATTTATACAATGTGAAAAAAGGTAATGTTCATTTTGACTTGATTCAAAGCTATAATGATTCTAACATTTTACATGTTCTTTCATTTCCTGTTTTTTTTAGGGATATTTGTGCCTTTAAACTTAATCTTTTAAATGATGTTTCTTTCCCTTTCCTTTTTTTTTTTCTTTTGCATCACAGCACCTGATAAGAATATAAATCCCAAGAAAAGCCAAGTCTTTCCTTTGAAGTTGCGGTCTTTAAAAATAGTTTGGCCGCTGGAAACCCCTAAGGGTGTGTGTTTTTTCTTCTTTTTCTTTCAGCCTTTTCCCCTGAATGACTCAAGGGCAGGATCATTTTATGGCCGACTGAAAATTGTCTGCAAAAGAGCGAGTGACAACTGCACTGAAAACAGGGGTCATGGCACCAATTGTGTACTCGCCCTCTGTCCCCCGTTTCAAATACAATGCTGGCATTCTTGGCAAGAACAATTGCAGAGAAGGCCAGAAATTAGTACTCCTTCTTCTGGGCAGGTCTATTCCCCAAACATTTTCCAGAAGCAGATAGCTGCAGATGTTAATCCCCTCTGAGTGAACAGATTTTTTTTCACCCTTTGTTTTTTCATTAGCTATTAGATTTCAATAGTCTATATTTATTTAACAAATCCAGAATGTGTAATTGCATTTATTTATTTATCTTTTTCAAAGTGTAGTGGCAATACATCATGTTATACAGTTCAAGTCCCTATTAGAAAGATTAAAAAAAGAGAAAAGTATTTATTTATATAAAATACAAATTCAGCTCTTAAAGCGGTTGTATCCTCAAAAAAAAAAAACCCTGCAGAACAAAGGCATAATGAGCTAGTATGCATCGCATACTAGCTTATTATGAAATACTTACCATAGAACGAAGCCCCGACACGGTCGCCTGGACACCGCTGAGGCAGCCGACATCTTCGCTTGGTGTCTCTTCTGGGTTCAGCGGCTCCGGCTCTCTGAGTGGCCGGAGCCGCGATGACGTCACTCCAGCGCATGTGCGTGGGAGTTCACTTTCCGGCAAGGAGCTCTGAAGGTCCGTCGGACCTTCAGAGCGCATGCACCGCTGGTGTCAGCGGCTGCATGCAAGGCGAATATCTCCTAAACCATGTAGGTTTAGGAGATATTCATTTTACCTACAGGTAAGCCTTATTATAGGCTTACCTGTAGGTAAAAGTTAAAAAGCGGATAATACTACTGCTTTAATATAACAAAATAACATAAAAAATATAAGCAGGTAATGATAATAAAAGGGTCGCAAACATCCTCGTAGTAGATCACCGCAAAAATCTGACCCAGAAGTCGGAGCAGGTGCCTGTCAAAACCCCCCCCCCAAAAAAAGTGCCAAATGTGGGGGGGCGTTTACACAAACTAATAGAACTTCCCCTTTTGGGTGAAGTTCCGCTTTAAGAAGAAAATGTCTCTAACTCTTGTTGAGAAGTTTAAAAGCCAACGTTACACTCTGCCCTGAGTTTTACATGTAAGAGGGTACTTAGCCTTAAAAAAACGAATGCTGCCACAACATTAATTGACTTGCAAACTGTAAAATATAACATTTTTGTTCTTGTTTAGATATAATTTAAGCCAGCTATAAACAGAGATCTTTTGTTAGATGTGATGAAAGCAGGGCTGCTGATAAGGCAGTACAACCGGTCCTGTTGTACTGGGCCTAGTGCAGCTTTATTGGTAATTTCTGACTAAATGAATAAATTGATTTTACTAGACCACACCCCTGCTCCTACTTGCTTACCAGTGCCTAAATTATATTTCCCTGGGCCCCATCACCTCAACAGAGGGGCCCAGGAGGTGGGAGCAGTCAGTGCTCCTGTTCTGCTGGGGTTGGGGAGGGGGGCGTCAGGATGGCTGTACAAGGCCCATGATTCTAACAGCAGCCCCGGATGAAAGATCAGAGGATCAATTGCTGCAGCTGCATTCAAATGACAAGAACTATTTCACTGAACAGAAGAAAATATTGCTTGGGGTTTATTGAGATTAAATATTCACAAACAGGATCATAACACTGACAATAATTTTAACTAATAATAATGTTGTAAAACACAGGTAAATATGCAGATAAGGTTCAGTCAATTTTTTTTTTCATTTTTTTTTTTATATTTATTTAGAAAATATTTTAAAATAATTAATTTGATATACTTAACTTTGCTTTCTTTAATGTAATAAATATAAATAATTATATAGCTAAACATTATAAATGTTTTAATGTACAAAAATGTTGCATTTACTTTAAATCACGTAATCAAGAAAAACCTTTATAATAAAATGTAAATAATAATAAAATATTGTTCATTTTAAATTTGCAATCAAATATTTTAATTCCATGCTGTTTTTTGTTTTATTTTTTAATGCATTAACTGCCTCTAGCTATTTTAGCTGCTTTTACTGCTTAGAGTTTCCTCACACCAAATAAAGAATTCGGCAAATTCTCTCACACAGCAAATGGTTCTCACGTGAGATCGCTTCAGTGTTACCACAGTTCTCTGCTCTTGTTAGACACAAGTTTTCAGTCTTGTTGCTTTTGACAGTCCCAGTTGGGGCTTTCTTTTAAGATGGCGACCCCTCCCTCTGTGCCATCTGTTCATCTGTTTCATGCTCAGGCTCACATATTGTGCTACAGAGCGTGAGGGATGGGGCACATATTTTTATGGATGGCTGCTTGGGAGAGGCCTGCAGGTGCCATCGTCTGTGTTGTGTCAGGTGATGGGGTGAGAAAGAACCCAAGAGAAACAGGTGTGGGAGTAAATGCCTATGCATCTTCTTCTGGATAAAAAGAAAATAGTTACTTCAAAAACTGGGACTTTATTATGAGAATCAGTGGCTTCTGCCATCTCTTAATGGTTCTGGAGAAAAATGATCCATGCAATATATTTTTGAAACAATTGCATCATTTTGTTTAAGTAAAGTAAAACTCTGTCACATCCTATTAGTTTCACATTCATGTAAACTAAGCAAATAAACTTTATTTTTATTTTTATTTCATTTAGCGGAAATGCACAATAAAACATTCTACATTATATTATTGGGGCCGATCACCAAACCAATACAAACAAAGGCCTCATGCACATGGAGCTTAAAAAAAACACCACTTATACAGGTGTTTATCGATTTCTTTTTATGCCTATAAAAGCACCTCTGTGTCATTATGGTAGTTAAATGGCTCCAGTCTAAATTGGCCCTAGTATATGTAAATGTTGGTTAAGTACCATAGATTGTAAGCTCCCCGAGGGGAGGGACTGATGTGAATTTACAGCACATACTACATGTAAAGCACTGTGTAAATTGACAGCGCTATACAAATACCTGTAATAAATAAATAAATAAATAAATAAATAAATAAATAAATGTTAGCTTATGTGACCATGCACACATCCAATCCCTGTTCACATCCTGCCGTCTTACCATTCGCAACATCTCCAGAATGCACCCTTTTTTAACCAATGACACCACCAAGCTTCTAATTCACTCCCTGGTTATCTCTCGTCTCGACTACTGCAACTCCCTCCACATTGGATTACCTTTACATACGGCTATCCCCCCTTCAGTCCATCATGAATGCTGCTGCAAGACTCATCCATCTTACCAACCATTCAGTGTCCTCCGTCTCTCTCTGCAATTCCCTCTACTGGCTTCCACTCACCAAATGAATAAAATTCGACGTACTAACAATAACTTAAAAAGTCATTCACAACTCTGCCTCCAGCTACTCACTAGCCTGGTCTCAAAATATTAACCAAGCCGCTCTCTTCGGTCCTCCCAATACTTCCTGCTCTCTAGCTCCCTTGTTACCTCCCCTGATGATACCTCCAGGATTTCTTCAGAGCTTCTCCAATCCTTTGGAACTCCATACCCCAATCTGTCCAACTGTCTCCTAATCTATTCATCTTTTTTTTTTTTTATTTTTAACAGTTACATTTTTTTATTTTATTGTTACACATATAAACATCACAAACATTCCAATACAATACATTACTCTGCACAAGGAATAGTTTTATCCGTACCTACTAACACACACAAAAAAAAAAAAAAAAAAAAAAAAAATTCTTAGGGAGAGGGAGGGAAGGGGAATGTCAATAAACCAGTTTAGAAACAAGGAGAGAAGAAAAAAAAAAAAAAAAAAAAAAAAAAAAATTCTTAATTATAATAATAAGAGCCTACTTATATCATTATGGAACCGGTGACTTTAGCTCACCTACAGCGTCGATCCAGGCTGACCAGACTTTATCGAATTTTTTTGGACAGTTCCTACTACCGTATGTAAAACGGTAGAATGGGAGTGTCTTAGTAATGGCAACTATCCAGGATAATCGGGTGGGAGGTTCGGGTAACTTCCATCGCAAAAGGATTTCTCTCCTGGCATAAAACAGGGTATATGTAATGCACATTTTAGCATATTTATCCCCAGCCAGTTGTGTAAGGTTACTCAATAAAGTTACCTTTGGGTCCAAAGGAATCATAATGTCAAAGATTTCGCCAATAGTGTCCGTCACTTCTTTCCAAAAAGTTGCCAGGTCAGGGCACGACCAAACAACATGTAAGAATGTACCTATTTCATGCCCACATCTAATGCACAAAGGATCTTTCGTGGGGAATATCCTGGCAAGACGTTGTGGCGTATAATATGCTCTATGTAAGAATTTGAGTTGTATAAATCTGTCCCTAGCCGCTATCATTGAGGGGATATAATTATTAACAGAATCCTCCCACTCTTCAATAGTCAGATCTGGAATGTCCTCCTTCCATTTATTATAGGTTTTCTCAAGGGACTGACTATGATCTGTTGAGAGTATGGAGTATATAGCAGAGAGAGATTTCCCTATTACCTTAAAAGTTAACATTTTCTCCAAGGGGTCTGATTCCAGGACAACAGGGCCATGGAACTGAGCCCGCATAGCATGACTAAGCTGGCGGTAACGAAACCCCATGGTGGAAGGTAATGAATGGGTGGACTGAAGAGCATTAAAGCCTTGAAGTCTTCCATCTTTAATAACATGTTTCATAGTCACAATTCCTCTAGCAGCCCATAACTGTGGATCAGGGAGATGATATAAATGTTTTAAATTAGGATTACCCCACAACGGAGTGTGGGGGGATATATGCAATGGTGTGTTATATATCACCCGCGCCCGAGTCCATATCCGCAGGACAGTCTTCATCAGACTGGTTATTTGAGGATGTGCCTGTTCCCCTCGAAAAACAAGATTACTAAGGGCCGCATATGAACCCAATAGTGCTGCTTCTAGTGTAACTGCAGAATTAGTTTTGGGCTGAGAGAACCACCACCGGACCGTCACCAGGACGGCCGCCCAAAAATACAATTTAAAGTTAGGAAGCGCTAATCCTCCTCTTGCAAGAGGAAGGTATAGCGTGCGTCTTGCGACTCGTGGAGTACGCCCGGCCCATACAAAAGTTGTTATAATACTTTCTAATCTCGAAAAAAAGGTTCTAGTCATATCAATGGGGGAGTTACGGAAGAAATACAGAAATTTCGGAAGATAGTTCATTTTTATTAAGTTAATTCTGCCAACGGGGGACAAGGGAAGCATGCGCCAAGACGCGCACTTTTTATTTAATTGTAAAACTAAAGGGTCAATGTTATTTTGCTGATATACCTCCAGTGTTGGACCCACTTTGATGCCTAAGTACACCATATCCTGTACCCATTTCAACGGAGTATGAGTATCAATTAAAGATATCGATGGGTGTAGTGGAAAAAGGACGGACTTAGACCAATTAATATTTATACCTGAAAAACGGCCAAAGATGTCAAATAATTGTAAGGCCCTATGTAATGATGTGGATGCATCCGCCAAATAAATCAAGGTGTCGTCTGCATATAAAGACAACTTCTCTTCAATGACCCCCACCTTAATGCCTCGGACTTGTGGGTCCGCCCGCAACATAATCGCTAGCGGCTCCAAAGCCAAGGCAAACAAGGCTGGGGATAACGGACATCCCTGTCGGGTACCCCTCAATAGAGGGAATTTATCCGATAGAGATGTATTAGTACGAACTCTAGCTGTAGGGTTCTCATAGAGAAGCTTAATCCATGAGACGAAATTAGGGCCAAACCCGAAGCTAGATAAGATCTTCCAGAGAAATGGCCACTCAACAGAATCGAATGCTTTCTCGGCGTCGAGGGAGGCGACCACACCTGTTCCTCCCCCCGACGCCAAGGCCATATGTGTGAACAATCTCCGGATATTGATATCAGTACCCCGCTCAGGTATGAATCCAGTTTGGTCAGGATGGATCAATCCTGTAATAACACTATTAAGTCGATTGGCCAAGACTTTTGAAAGGATCTTCCCATCAACATTTAATAAAGAGATAGGTCTGTATGATGAACATAGTGATGGGTCCTTCCCTGGTTTAGGGATCACAACAATAACCGCTTCGCTCATTGTTTTAGGGAGTTCCCCATCCTTTAGAGATCCTAGAAGAGTGGCTAATAAATATGGGCCCAAAAGGTCCATATGTGCCTTATAGAATTCAACAGGAATTCCATCCGGTCCTGGTGTCTTATCGGGTTTTAGGGAGGCCACCACTTCCTGGGTCTCCAAAAGAGTAATAGGGGCGTCTAGTTTGGCCCTATCTCTATCAGTTAAGACTGGAAAGTCCACTGCCTGTAGATAATGATCGAGTTCATCTCCTGAATAATTAACCTTAGTATTATATAGGGCTCGGTAATAATCAGTGAAGTTGTGATTAATAGTTTCTGGATTAGAGTGAAGAGTGCCTGATTGATCCTGAATATGTGCTATACTATACCCACTTGTCTGTTCCCTAGAAATTTGCGCCAGCATTTTACCGTTATACTCGCCATGTACAAAAATATGTTGGGCTTGAGAGAGCAGTTTTTTCTGTGTAAGGGCTGTTCGTATTCCCATTACCTCCTTAGTCAAGGATTGAGATCGTGTATAATGAGTGGGGTCTCTAGTTTGGACATATAGATTTTCCATATCTCTAGCTTCCTTTTCTTTTTGCAATAGATTTGTTCGCCTATATCGTTGGATCTTCCCAATAGCTGTCTGATAATACCCCCGGGTGCAAACCTTAAAAGCTTCCCAGACCATGGCCACTGATGACGTGCCCGGATTTATCTCCCAAAAGGCCGCTATCTGGGGTTCGACTAAAGGGTTTATATCAGAATCAGCGATCCAATATCTGGATAAGCGCCATAATCTATGAGAGGGGTTACCAGATAATTCCATTTTTAAGAGAAGTGGGGCGTGGTCGGATATCCCTCGAGGAAGAACCCGAATCTCCCGGACCCGAGATAGTAATGACCCACTTGCAAACATTAAGTCAATTCGAGAAAAGGTTTTATAAGTGGCGGAGTGGCAGGTATATTCCCTAGCATGGGGATGGTGCCAACGCCATAGGTCTGTCAACCCATAGATCTCAGCCCATTCAGTGAGATCCGATCTAGAGGAAGAATCTCCAGTCATTCTATCCATGTTCGGATCTGGGACCATATTAAAATCACCCACAATGAGTATATTATCATTCTCAAATTTTGCAATTTCTTTAAAAATTTTATATAACAGCCTGATTGAGGCCGGCGGAGGTATATATAACCCTACCAGCAATAAAGTAAAAGATGATATCTGCAGATTGAGTAAAACAAATCGTCCATCCGGGTCCGAGAAGAGACCCATTAGTCTGAACGGGAGAGACTTGTGGATAAGAACGCTGACTCCCCGAGAATACGTAGAAAACGTAGAGTGGTAATGATGCCCAACCCACGGTTTCTTAAGAGCCAGCGTTCGAGTACCCAACAAGTGAGTCTCCTGCAGGACACATATGTGGGGCTTAAATGCTTTTAAATATTGAAACACTAAAGAGCGTTTCTGTGGGGAATTCAAACCTCTAGTGTTCCAGGAAATCACCCTTAAAGATTCCATATCCACTCAAAAAACAATGTATACAGCATAGTAACAGAAAAGAAAGAAAGAAAAAAAAAAAAAAATACAGTAAATACAATAACAGAGTAATGATTCAAACATCCCCATCCCCCCCACCCCACCCATCTCCCCAAAATTGGAGAGGGTTTGTATCCCACCCACCGCGGACCTCATAGTCCACCCTAGGGGGTAAGTGTCAAAGAAAGACGCTATATTACCCCCCCCCCTCCTTAAGAGAAAAAAAAAAAAAAGAAGAGGGGGGGGAAAAGACTCCGGCGTTCAAAAGGACAAAAAAGAAGGAGAAACTTATATCTTGATTCACCCAGGTATCGTATAAAGTTTGGGCAAGCAAACTATGACAGACCAAGAGGAAAAAAAAAAAAAAAAAGGGGGGGGGGTTCAATTTCAGTCTTTTTTATATGTCTCAAGCCAGGATAATACCTCTTTTGGGGAAGAAAAAAGACGCACATGTTCACCATCTTGTACCCGCAATTTAGCTGGGAACAGAGTACTATATTTCAACCCCCTTTCTCTTAACTTAGAACGGGCTTGATCAAATGACTTCCTCTGACGCTGTGTTTCAACCGAATAATCTGGAAAAATAAAAAGTTTACTGCCCTCATATTTCACTTCACCCTGAAAGCGCGCTGCTCGTAACACAGTGTCTCGGTCACCATAATGAAGGAACCTCAAAATAAAAGTACGTGGAGGAGAACCAGGAGGACCTCGCTTCCCTGGTATTCGATGTGCACGTATTACTGAAAAAAAAGCAGAAAATTTAGCTTCTGGAAGAATTGTCGGAAGTAAGTGTTCAATAAAGGTCACCGGGTTTACACCCTCGGACCCCTCCGGAAGACCTAAAATCCGTAAGTTATTCCTACGATTGCGATTTTCTGCATCTTCTGCTCGTATTTCCAGCTGCTTAACCCTGGCTTTGAGCAGCTGAACATCCGAATTATAATCTTTCTGTGTGTCTTCTACTTCTGATACTCGCATTTCCATCTCGGTGACTCTATCTCGAAAATTATCCATATCTTTACGGATAAGTCCTATATCTGTTTGTACACAATCAATTTTGGATGTCAAGGCTGTCTTACAGTCTACTATGGCATGCATAAGTGTCTCTAAGCTTGCGGGTGTTTCTACATCCCTGTTCACTGTTGTTTGGTCAGTCTGAGACGCCATGGTTACCGTAGACCTAGACAGTGATGTCAGAACTGCACGGCGTGTCTGTACACCCCCTTTATTTTTGGGCATTCCTTCCCCCAGAGAAAAAAGGGATTCAGGAGGTTTAAGTCCATCCAGTCCTGGTTTCAGTCTGCTATAGTAAATTTGTTAAATTTGTTATATAAGTTGTTGATGTCATGTATGTCAAATATCGCATGAACATATTTCGTGCCCAGAAAGTAAAAAATTGTAAAGAATAGTTTATATGGCAGGCTGGCAATATGCAGTAAAGTGTGTGTTTTCCCTTCAAGATCCCCTTCAAACAATCTTCTCAGATAGGATAGGATAGGATCCAGCTTATCAGTTTCCTCAGGGGGGGGGATAGGAAAATCAGCCAAAATCAGCCAAAATCAGCCAGTGCAAATAGTTCAAAATAACTCTTAACCAAGGCTGCTCCTCTTTACCTGGTACAATTCAATGGGGAAGGATCCTGCCAGCTGAGCCTCAAGGGAGTTGTTCAGCACACCAGCACACCAACCTTCTAATTCAGTGGACATACACTGTGGCAGCTCACACCGTTCCAGTCAGTCCTGCCACCCCTGTCTCAGTCGACACTGCAGCGATCCGGCTTCTGGCTTCCAGTCCCTCAGAGCGGGTACAAAGCTGTGATGAAGAGGGGATGAAGGGGAAGCAGCATGGAGGGCTGCGGGAGCGGAGCGGCGAGCCACACCGACCTTCGGAGCAGCCGGAAACAGCCCGCACACAGCCCGCTGCCGCTGACACAGCCGACAGAGCCGACAACCGGACAGTCCAGCTATCCCCTTGCCGCCCGCACCGAAGACCAACACCAGACAGACATCAGCCTGTGGACTGTGGACGCAGCCGAAAACCAGCAGGGGAATCAGCAGGGGAATCAACCTGGGTGAGTCTCGATCACAGGATCAGACGCCGGAGTCGGGAGCTCAGTTAGAGCACGTCTGCTCCCGGCGCCATCTTAGGACACGCCCCTGCGTCCCAGTAGTTTACCTACTCTATTCATCTTTAGACAATCCCTGAAAACCCTTCTCTTTAAAGAAGCTTATCCTGCTTCTAACTAACACACTGTTTTACTTTCTCCATCAGCTCATCCCCCACATCTATTACCTTTTGTATCAATTGACCCTCCCTCTTAGATTGTAAGCTCTAACAAGCAGGGCTCTCTGATTCCTCTTGTAATAAATTGTGTAATGTCTTCCTTCATTTTGTAAAGCACTGCGCAAACTGTTGGTGCTATATAAATCCTGTATAGTAATAATAATGCACATACAGAGGAGCATTTACAGGCAGGAAAAAAAAAACGCCAAAGGCACGTTCTGAGAGGTGCTTTTAAGCAACAAAAAAGCACGTTAATGCATCTATCTAATAAACGCAGCATGTATGCGCATAAATGTTGTCCAAAGGCCAGAATGCATTTACGCTCAAACAGGCATACATATCATAACACTAGAGCTGTTTTTTCTGCTATATTCTGACAGTAAAAATGCTGCTTTTTTTATAAGCCTGTGTGCATGCGACTTAAAAATGGACAAGGACAGGTATATACAACAGAATCCCCAGTAATTAGCAGGTGTATAGTGTTTGGCTTTTATACTATATGTTTTTTGATTCAATATCTTTTATCTTTATAATGAATGAATGTGTAGTCTATGGGTACTAATTAAGTCCACTGTACTCGCTGCCATATCTCAGTAGTAAAGAAATGTGATTGGTGTAACATAGAAAAAATATAGTCTTTTGTGACAAATAAACAATAAAAAAAAGAATAACAGAGATGTATGATTGCATTTCAGCTCTTTACCTCGGTACGTTACAGAATTTCTCAGCATCAAACAATAACTGCTCTCGTGCTCCTTTAGTCTTCTCTCACAAAATCTTTAATGTCAGAATTTAGGTAAATTATATGTTTTCTCCATTGGAGAATATACCTCTTCTACTTGAGTAACATTACAGAAGACCAGATTCTCCCAAGCTGGGGAACAAATGGCTATTTTACTCACATAGTAAGGATGTTTCTCCTTCTTCCCAAGAAAATGACAGATGTCACTACTCAGCCCCAACTGACTGCCTGGCACACCAGTCCCTCCAACCTGTCTATACTCCCACCACTATGCTTCTAGTTGACACAACAAACAGATAGTCCCAAATGGAGCAGCTCCTAATCAAAGGAGCCCTTACACCCCCCCCCAACCCCACTGTAGTTTATGGCACATCCTTGTGCCAAACTTTCTCCATGCTGGTACCAGGGCTATAGAACCAAAGTGGAAGTATGATTATAAAGTTCAAGAACATAAAAACAGAACAGACTAGCAATAATTTTTTCAATAGATTAACAAATGCACATTCAAAATAACAATCTACTCAAATTAAGTATTGAGGATCAGGTAAGTATACTAGTTTCTCAGTTTACTGAATTCTTGGAATCATCTATCAAATTCCCAGCACAATTCCTGTAGACCTTGAGAACACACAGGTAACTCTTCCACACATGGATGGTCTTTCCAGGTGCAATAGGTTGGGTAAAGACTCTGACACATATGGGAACTCCAGCCTGAGCTTCAATTAAACCTGAAGATTAAAACAGCACTGGAGCTTAGAAAATATGGTAAACCAGCAGCCATGACCTCTTGCAGAGGGAGGTAAGAATCGGGAGCTCCAATATCATACATTCTCTCCAATCTTACTTGGGCCACAGCTTTAGCTGGAGGAATAGGTGCAAGGGGAATCACTGTCTAATAGTATGTTGAGGCTCCACACAAGATCTCCAGGATTAATCATTTGCAGAAGCAAAAGGCAGCAGTTGACTCAGCCATGCCATGATGACGGGAATCGGCAAGTATCAACAAGCTTAGGATGCTCAATTTTTGACATTTTCAGGAGCCTAAGCCTTTTTTTATTTCCATTTTAAGTTTCAATGAAGGAAGATTGTATGGCCCCCAGAATGCATTGACTGTTCTTCAACTTCCTGTTTTTTCAACTTTTATCCATAACAAATGATTGTGGACATAGCAAATGATTGTGGATTGTGACCCACAATTTTTTTTTTTTATTGTCAGTTTCTTTTTGTTTCTCAGTGGAGACTAACGCCCATTTTTGGGGGACACTGCCTGTGATTAGACTGCTATGGTTGAGTCATCAAGCTTTTCTAATGCTCCCTGACTGAAAGACAGAATATCCAAGTCTCGCACCTCATATCCACCTGGCATAGAGCTCAGGGACACTTTCAGGTCCCGGGTATGTCAGTTCAGCCAAACATTCTCCATACTAAGGGTTAGTGGAATACATGCAACAGCCAGAAAGTAATAAAGAGGTGGCATATCAACACTTGGGCTGCTGGAAAGGTATGTATAGAGCCTCCTTTTTTACAGAAAATTCTGCTTTCTGTTTAGGGATCAATTTCATTTGTTTTTTCTAAATTTGAACTTATTTTTGCCACCCCTCCCACTAAACCTGATGACCAATATTCTGCCTATAGCTAGGTTTTCTTTAACATTGTTCACCTTTAAGTTGCTCATTATTAGGGTTGAGCGAACACGGACTGTATTATTCGTGTTCGTACCGAATAATTGGATTTTTGTTACCCGAACACGGACCCGAAAACTTTACTGTATGTTCGGGTAAAAATCCGTGTTCGGTCGTTTTATTTCCGGGTTTTGCATGCTTTGGCGCGCTTTTCATGGCGGGCTTTCAACAGCCAATCAACAAGCGTTTAACTGGTGTGCCTAAGCCATCCCAGCCATGCCTACAAATGTATCAGTAGCTGTGATTGGCCGTCTGAAGCATGTGACCAAGTCTTTATAAGTTCGAGGCAGCGCCGCTGCGGCGTCATTCTGCTGTGTACTAGTTCAGGGACAGAGCACACATACGTGCTGGCTGCTGATTAGGGACAGACAGGCAGGCAAAACTCATTTGTGTCCGGATAGAATTGAGGGACAGGTCGGAGTGTGTTAGACAGGGCGAGTTGTAGGCATTTTAAGGAGAGAGTTTGCTGATTTTTAGGGTCAGTGTGTTCTACAAACTACAATCGCTATTGCTGTGTGGGGTGGGGTTTGCAGTGACCGATCTACGATCTTAGCAATCCTTTTAGGGAGAGAGTCTGCTGATTTTTAGGGTCAGTGTGTTCTACAAACTACAATCGATATTGCTGTGTGGGGTGGGGTTTGCAGTGACCGATCTACGATCTTATCAATCCTTTTAGGGAGAGAGTCTGCTGATTTTTAGGGTCAGTGTGTTCTACAAACTACAATCGATATTGCTGTGTGGGGTGGGGTTTGCAGTGACCGATCTACGATCTTAGCAATCCTTTTAGGGAGAGAGTCTGCTGATTTTTAGGGTCAGTGTGTTCTACAAACTACAATCGATATTGCTGTGTGGTGTGGGATAGGAGATAGGCAGGTGTCAGTGGTCCACATCCATTTTGCTGTGTGTGGGCTGCAGTGAACACAATCTTTTTGGGCTGCAGTAAACACAATCTTTTTGGGGTGCAGTGAACACAATCTTTTTGGGGTACAGTGAACACAATCTTTTTGGGCTGCAGTAAACACAATCTTTTTGGGGTGCAGTGAACACAATCTTTTTGGGGTACAGTGAACACAATCTTTTTGGGGTGCTGTGAACACAATCTTTTTGGGGTGCAGTGAACATAATCTTTTTGGGGTACAGTGAACACAATCTTTTTGGGGTGCTGGCTGCTGATTAGGGACAGACAGGAAAAAAAAACATTTGTGTCCGGATAGAATTGAGGGACAGGTCAGAGTGTGTTAGGCAGGGTGAGTTGTAGGCATTTTAGGGAGAGAGTCTGTTGATTTTTAAGGTCAGTGTGTTCTACAAACTACAATCGATATTGCTGTGTGGTGTGGGATAGGAGATAGGCAGGTGTCAGTGGTCCACATCCATTTTGCTGTGTGTGGGCTGCAGTGAACACAATCTTTTTGGGGTGCAGTGAACACAATCTTTTTGGGGTGCAGTGAACACAATCTTTTTTGCCCACTGAGGAGGAGGGAGAAAAGTATCTTTCTATCAGGCACTGTGTGCAGCATTTTTCCTTCAGCTGTGCTGTGCTGAGTGACTGATCATACACTGCTGTGTTCAGTTCACATGTGCTAATATTGAGTGGTTTCAGAAATCATACACTTTTTTTCTATTCCACTATTCAATATACAGCCTTGGGTTAAAAAAAATAAAATTGTGGCCTGCAGCAGAGCTGAATGATATTTGGGGTTTTTGGGGTTCATCTCATACTTCTGAAGATTTGAGGGTGCTGCCTGTTCCATACTCCTCCTACTCCTCATTCAGCCTTTTAGGGGTACAAACAATAGTAATTGGGGCCTAGTGTGGTTTTGTACGTGTGAGATACATACACTTTTTTTGATCATATTTCCTATTCCGCTATTCAATAAAAACCTTTGGGGATCAATTAAATTGCGGGATAGTTTGTGTTGGTACGTGTGAGATCCACCTTTCCAAGTTTTTGGGGTTCATCTCATACTTCTGAAGATTTGAGGGTGCTGCCTGTTCCATACTCCTCCTACTCCTCATTCAGCCTTTTAGGGGTACAAACAATAGTAATTGGGGCCTAGTGTGCTTCTGTACGTGTGAGATACATACACTTTTTTTGATCATATTTCCTATTCCGCTATTCAATAAAAACCTTTGGGGATCAATTAAATTGCGGGATAGTTTGTGTTGGTATGTGTGAGATCCACCTTTCCATGTTTTTGGGGTTCATCTCATACTTCTGAAGATTTGAGGGTGCTGCCTGTTCCATACTCCTCCTACTCCTCATTCAGCCTTTTAGGGGTACAAACAATAGTAATTGGGGCCTAGTGTGCTTCTGTACGTGTGAGATACATACACTTTTTTTGATCATATTTCCTATTCCGCTATTCAATAAAAACCTTTGGGGATCAATTAAATTGCGGGATAGTTTGTGTTGGTACGTGTGAGATCCACCTTTCCAAGTTTTTGGGGTTCATCTCATACTTCTGAAGATTTGAGGGTGCTGCCTGTTCCATACTCCTCCTACTCCTCATTCAGCCTTTTAGGGGTACAAACAATAGTAATTGGGGCCTAGTGTGTTTCTGTACGTGTGAGATACATACACTTTTTTTGATCATATTTCCTATTCCGCTATTCAATAAAAACCTTTGGGGATCAATTAAATTGCGGGATAGTTTGTGTTGGTACATGTGAGATCCACCTTTCCAAGTTTTTGGGGTTCATCTCATACTTCTGAAGATTTGAGGGTGCTGCCTGTTCCATACTCCTCCTACTCCTCATTCAGCCTTTTAGGGGTACAAACAATAGTAATTGGGGCCTAGTGTGGTTTTGTACGTGTGAGATACATACACTTTTTTTGATCATATTTCCTATTCCGCTATTCAATAAAAACCTTTGGGGATCAATTAAATTGCGGGATAGTTTGTGTTGGTACGTGTGAGATCCAACTTTCCAAGTTTTTGGGGTTCATATCATACTTCTGAAGATTTGAGGGTGCTGCCTGTTCCATACTCCTCCTACTCCTCATTCAGCCTTTTAGGGGTACAAACAATAGTAATTGGGGCCTAGTGTGCTTCTGTACGTGTGAGATACATACACTTTTTTTGATCATATTTTCTATTCCGCTATTTAATCAAAACCTTTGGGTATAAACAATTAAATTGCGGGATAGTCTGTGTCGGTATGTGTGAGATACACCTTTCCAATTTTTGGGGCGCATCTCATACTGCCGAGGATTTGAGGGTGCTTCAGTCTGCCTCCTGCCTGTTCCAAACTCCTCCTACTCCTCATCCTGCCTTTAGGGTACAAAAAATTGTAATCGGGGCCTAGATTGTGTTTGTACGTGTGAGATACACCGTTTTGTAAAATTTGTCCTATTCCGCTATTCAATATACACCCTGTTTGAGTGTAAAAAATTAAATTGCGGGATAGTCTGTATCGGTACATGTGAGATACACCTTTTTAAATTTGTTTGGCGCATCTCCTTCTACCGCCGAGGATTGCAGGGCGCTTCAGTTTGCCTCCTGTTCCCAACTCCTCCTACTCTTCTTCCTCATCCTGCCTTTAGGGTACAAAAAATTGTAATCGGGGCCTAGATTGTGTTTGTACGCGTGAGATACACCGTTTTGTAAAATTTGTCCTATTCCGCTATTCAATATACACCCTGTTTGAATGTAAAAAATTAAATTGCGGGATAGTCTGTATCGGTACATGTGAGATACACCTTTTTAAATTTGTTTGGCGCATCTCCTTCTACCGCCGAGGATTGCAGGGCGCTTCAGTTTGCCTCCTGTTCCCAACTCCTCCTACTCCTCTTCCTCATCCTGCCTTTAGGGTACAAAAAATTGTAATCGGGGCCTAGTTGGTGTTTGTACGTGTGAGATACACCGTTTTGTAAAATTTGTCCTATTCCGCTATTCAATA
This sequence comes from Pelophylax lessonae, assembly GCF_965119305.1. Taxonomy (NCBI): domain Eukaryota; kingdom Metazoa; phylum Chordata; class Amphibia; order Anura; family Ranidae; genus Pelophylax; species Pelophylax lessonae. The sequence continues at coordinate 191,802,287 of NC_138773.1, forward strand.
TACACCCTGTTTGAGTGTAAAAAATTAAATTGCGGGATAGTCTGTATCAGTACATGTGAGATACACCTTTTTAAATTTGTTTGGCGCATCTCCTTCTACCGCCGAGGATTCCAGGGCGCTTCAGTTTGCCTCCTGTTCCCAACTCCTCCTACTCCTCTTCCTCATCCTGCCTTTAGAGTACAAAAAATTGTAATCGGGGCCTAGTCTGTGTTTGTACGTGTGAGATACACCGTATTATAACATTTTTCCTATTCCGCTATTCAATGTACACCCGTTTGGAGTGTAAGAAAATTAAATTACGGCATAGTCTGTATCGGTACGTGTGAGATACACCTTTTAAATTTGTTTGGCGCATCTCCTTCCACCACCAAGGATTGCAGGGCGCTTCAGTTTGCCTCCTGTTCCCAACTCCTCCTACTCCTCTTCCTCATCCTCCCTTTAGGATACAAAAAATTTTAATCAGGGCCTAGTCTGTGTTTGTACGTGTGAGACACACCGTTTTTCTATCCTTTTTCCTATTCCGCTATTCAATATACACCTTTTTGGGGTAAAAAACATTAAATTGCGGCATAGTTTGCATATTTGACTGTCAGATACACCCGTGCGATACTGTTGTTGTTTTGTTCCGCTATTCAATAAACACCTTTCTAGGGCAAGATCATAAATTACAGAAATATGAGGAGACCGCCAAATAGGGGCCGTGGCCTGGGTCGTGGCGCTGCTGGTAGAGCTCCTGTTGCAAGGAGAGGACGTGGTCGATCTGTGCCAGCTACACGCACAAGTGAAACACCTTCCACAAGTGTGAGTAGGCGACAGAACCTGCAGCAGTATTTGGTAGGGCATAATGCGCCTCTAGACGTGATGAGGCCTGAAGAAGTACAGGCGATAGTAGATTGGGTTGCTGACAGTGCCTCCAGTTCCTTCACATTGTCTCCCACCCAGTCTACTGCAGAAAGGTCAGAGTTGGCACCTGCAGCCAATGTCCAACCGTCTTTCACCTCACCCCCTTGGAAATCAGGCAAGCGTCTAAGCCCCAATCCATACAGCAGTCTCTTCTTCTTTTTGAGGACTCTGTCAGCAGGGTTTCCCAGGGCCATCCACCTAGCCCTGCCCCAGAAGTTGAAGAGATTGAGTGCAGCGATGCCCAACCACTTATTTCTCAAGATGAGTACATGCAAGGACCATCGCAGCACGTCTCCGATGATGACGAAACGCAGGTGCCAACTGCTGTGGCGTTCAGCATTGTGGAGACCGACAAGGAGGGCAGGGGTGAAGACTGGGTGGAAGATGATGTGGAGGACGATGAGGTCCTCGACCCCACATGGAATGAACGTCATGCAGGTGACCTGAGTAGTTTGGAGGAAGAGGCGGTGGTCGCACAGAGCCACCAGCACAGCAGAAGAGGGAGCAGGGTGCAGAAGCGGAGCGGCCGTGCCCTAGACACTACGCCCGCTACTGCCCAACGCAGCAAGGGAACGAGTGCACCAAAGTCAGCTCAAAGGAGTTCTCTAGCGTGGAAGTTCTTTAGAAAATGTGCTGATGACAGGACACGAGTGGTTTGCACACTGTGCAATCAGAGCCTGAAGCGAGGCATAAACCTTCTCAACCTGAGCACAACCTGGTCAGGCATCTAAGTGCAAAGCACGAGCTGCAGTGGAGTAGACACCTTCAAAACCAAGAAACGTCTCTGGCTCATCCTGCTTCCTCTTCTGCTGCATTCTCGGCCGCTCCAGCCACATCTGTAGTGATACCGGCACCTGCCACACCGCAAACAGACGATCTGTCAGCAACACCACCACCTGGGTCACCAACCATCTCCACAATGTCCCGTGGAAGCGTTCAGCTTTCCATCTCCCAAACACTTGAGAGGAAGAGGAAGTACCCCCCTACCCACCCGCGATCCCTGGCCCTGAATGCCAGCATTTCAAAATTCTTGGCCTTTGAAATGCTGTCATTCCGTCTGGTGGAGACGCACAGTTTTAAAAACCTTATGTCGGTGGCTGTCCCACAGTACGTCGTGCCCAGCTGCCACTACTTTTCCAGGCAAGCCATCCCTTCCCTGCACAACCAAGTGGGGGAAAAAATCAGGTGTGCACTGTGCAACGCCATCTCTGGCAGGGTACACCTAACTACCGATACGTGGACCAGTAAGCACGGTCAGGGGCGTTATATCTCCCTAACGGCACACTGGGTAAATGCAGTGGCGGATGGGCCTGAGGCGGATAGCAATTTGGCGCATGTCCTTCCACCACCGAGGATTGCAGGGCGCTTCAGTTTGCCTCCTGTTCCTAACTCCTCCTACTCCGCTTCCTCATCCTCTACCGCCTCCTCATCCGGACAGCGTAACACCTTCACCACCAACTTCAGCACGGCCAGGGGTAACGACAGCAGGCAGTTTTAAAACTTGTCTGTTTGGGGGACAAACCACACACCGCGCAGGAGTTGTGGAGGAGCATGGAACAGCAGACAAATGAGTGGTTGCTGCCAGCGAGCCTCAAGCCCGGCCTGGTGGTGTGTGATAACGGGCGAAATCTCATAGCAGCTCTGGGCCTAGCCGGTTTGACGCACATCCCTTGCCTGGCGCATGTTCTGAATTTGGTGGTGCAGAGGTTCCTTAAAAACTACCCCGATATGTCAGAGCTGCTGCAGAAAGTGCGGGCCGTCTGTGCGCACTTTCGGCGTTCTCACCCTGCTGCTGCTCGCCTGTCAGCGCTGCAGCGTAACTTTGGCCTTCCCGCTCACCGCCTCATATGTGACGTGCCCACAAGGTGGAACTCCACCTTGCACATGCTGCAAAGACTGTGCGAGCAGCAGCAGGCCATAGTGGAGTTTCAGCTGCAGCACGCACGCGTGAGTCGCTCTGCGGAACAGCACCACTTCACCACCAATAACTGGGCCTCCATGCGAGACCTGTGTGCCTTGTTGCGCTGTTTTGAGTACTCCACCAACATGGCCCGTGCCGATGACGCCGTTCTCAGCTTAACTATCTCACTTCTATGCCTCCTTGAAAAAACAATTCGGGCGATGATGGAAGAGGATGTGGCACAGGATGAGGAGGAGGAGGAGGAGGAGGATGAAGAGGTAACATTTCCAAGGCTTTCAGGGCAGTCATTCGCATGGGGCTCCGAGGGTGGGTTCCTGCACACACAAACGCCAGGGACACAATTGTCCAGCAGGGGCACAGTTCTGGAGGTTGAGGAGGATGAGGAGGAGGAGCTGGAGCTGGAGGAGGAGATGGAAGCATGTTCACAGCAGGGTGGCACCCAGGCCAGCTCATGGCCATCACTGGTGCGTGGCTGGGGGGATACAGAGGACACGGACGATACACCTCCCACAGAGGACAGCCTTTCGTTGCCTCTGGGCAGCCTGGCACACATGAGCGATTACATGCTGCAGTGTCTCCACAACGACCGCCGAGTTGCCCACATTCTAACTTGTGCTGATTACTGGGTGGCCACGCTGCTGGATCCCCGTTACAAGGACAACGTACCGTCCTTAATTCACTCACTGGAGCGCGATCGCAAGATGCGCGAGTACAAGCGCACGCTGGTAGACGCCATGCTGCTGGCATTCCCACCTGACAACGGGGCCACAGTGGAAGCACAAGGCAGAGGAGGAGGAGGAGGAGGAGGAGGAGGAGGAAGAGGTCGCCAACGCAACCAGGGCACCGCCAGCACCTCAGAAGGCAGGGTTAGCATGGCCGAAATGTGGAAAAGCTTTGTCAGCACGCCACAACAAACAGCAGCACCAGCAGCTCATATGGAACGTCTTAGCAGGAGGCAGCATTTCACCAACATGGTGGAGCAGTATGTGTGCACACGCCTAGGCGTACTGAATGAGGGGTCTGCCCCCTTCAACTTCTGGGTCTCCAAGTTGGGCACATGGCCTGAGCTTGCCCTTTACGCCTTGGAAGTGCTGGCGTACCCTGCAGCCAGTGTATTATCTGAACGGGTATTTAGCACGGCTGGGGGCGTTATCACAGACAAGCGCAGCCGCCTGTCCAGAGACAATGTGGACAAGCTCACGTTCATTAAAATGAACCAGGCATGGATCCCACGGGACTTTTCCGTACCTTGTGCAGAATAGCGATGGATACCGACCTTACCCACCCATTGTTCCATTTTTGCTCTTTCTCACTCTTTTGGGGTGTACCCTCATTTAAAATTTGTGAAAAGAAGCAGTGTTGGCTACCTCGTCCTCCTCAGGGCCAGATTAACGTAGGGGCTATTGGAGCTGCAGCTCCAGGCCCCTACCTTTATATAGGCCCCAGGTTGGCCATATTCACTGTTACCGCTCTTCTGTCACTTGTAAACACAGAAGTCTGGCTTCTATGCTCGCTTCCCCAGACAGCTCCCTCAGAACCTCCCCACACAGCACGAAGGCCGGACAAGGAGGGACAGTTGCCGATGCATGGATGTGTTTATGGGCTTCAGAGACAGCATCCCATGTGGAATTAGGCATGCATGGCTGCACCCTTCCTCCTCTGGGTGCATGCCAAGGCACGGCCCTTAAGGCCCTTCAAAATCCTCAGCACCAAGCCCATGATGCTCTTAATCCGGCCCTGGTCCTTCTCCACCGCTGCTTCCACCTACACCGCCCATAGGTGTGCGCAGCCTATTGCATTAGGGTGTGCACCCCAAAGTTTAAATACACATGCATGTGTTTGCCTACATGTACATGGCCCCGATACATTACTTTCCCTGCTGGTAAAGAGAAATAGAGCAGAGCAGGTCCGAGGGAGATCTTTCCCATCTCCTCACTGGCAAACAGAGCGATAATGCTATGTGCCCTAGGTGATTAGGGTGTGCCCAGGTACACCCGACACACCCTGTGCGCACGCCTATGACACCGCCACATCCACCACCACCTCAACCTCCCTCCTACTCCATATGGGCCTCGTCCTTCAGAGATGAAGAACATTGTTTTATTTTTCTGTTTTTTTTTGTTGTTTTAAGTTATTTCCCTATCCACATTTGTTTGCAGAGCACTTGCCATGCTCTTAACTACGTTTTGCTACCATTTGCAGCACTCTAGCCCTTTCCATTGGTGTTTTAGAGCCATTTTAGTGCCTTAAAGTTCGGGTCCCCATTGACTTCAATGGGGTTCGGTGTCCGGGAAAAGTTCCGCCGAACACGGACATCCAGGTGTCCGCTCAACTCTACTCATTATATGTAATTTTTATACAGTACATATGTTATATATATTTATTGTATATTTTAAATTTGTAAGTGCTAACAAGCAGATCCCTCTGATTCCCCTTGTTTTGTATTGTAACTGCACTGTCTGCCTCCATTTTGTAAAACATTGCACAATTTGCTAGCGCAATAAAAATCCTTTATAATAATAAAAATTATATGTAGCACCCTCCTAGGTAGGTGCTAGTGAGAACGTATAGTTTGAGCCCTGTCTGCTCACTAGAAGAACTGCAGATAAACCTATATTGTTCTCTGCCTACCAGAGAGCAGGATCTCTTAGTGAGGTCTGCTCATTGTGCTCAGAGTGCAACTCATTCTGTCTAGAGAGTGTTTCACACTGGTCCAATAGGGAGGCATGTTGGACAGTGGGAGGAAACCTGATGAATGGGTGCATGGGTTTTTGATACAGTCCTGATGATTGGCAGAGGGAAAGTCGCCTCGGTGCATGTTGGGATACTGCATAAAAGCCAGGAGCACATGTGCTCGAGGTCTTTCATTGGGGAGCTTAGTCCCGGAGAGAGGGGGCAGCTGCCTCCTCCTCTGTAGAGGTGCTATGCGGCCTCAGGGGGTTGTCCTGAGGGCCTGAAGAGTAGCAGTGAGGAGCTGAACCCAGAGGTCAAGAGAAGCTGACTGAGATGGGAGACACTGGAGGGTCTGTCTCTGCAGTACAGTGAGTACAGAAACTCATGTCAAAGGGCCTGACCTCAGGGGGGCCACCCCTGCTTCTAGGATAGTCAGTTTATGGGTGTCAGCGGGAAGAGGATGCTAGAGAGAGTACCCTGAAGATAGATTATTGTCCATCAAGTCATCTTGTTAGAGAGCAAAGGGCGCAAGAGACTTAATCCACACTGCCACTACTGTGGATGGGGTTAACAGCTTGGCTGTTCCATGTTTCCAAACAGAGTTCTGAAGATAGAAGTCCTCAAACAATGTGAATAGTTAAATTGGATTATCCCACTATTCCCTTCTCCTATCCCAAATTACCAATAAACAACAAAACAAACAACACCCCTAGACTGTTCATCCATGTGATAAGCGGGAGGGAACAAGGAGGGATTCACTGACTTTTTCAAATAAATGTGTGCTGGTAACCAAGGGAGCCCTTCAAGACAATACTCAGCAGTTTTTGTGGGGACAGTGCTACATATACATGCCTTCAGGATGCAATTATCAGTTAACTCCATGATGTCTCAAAAAACTCTACTGCTTGTATGGCATCTGGACTAGGTACTGCAATAGATTTATCCTATTAAATAACAAATCAGTCAATTTGGAAAATTCTGTATTATAATGATTGTATACACTTACCAGCCTTCTTATTAGGTACACCTAGCTAGTACCGAGTTGGACCCCCTTTTGCCTTCAGAACTGCCTTAATTTTTTATGGCATAGGTTCAACAATGTGTTGGAAACATTCCTCAGAGATTTTGGTCCATATTGACATGATAGCAATACACGGTTGCTACAGATTTGCTGGCTGCACATCCACGATGCGAATCTACCGTTTCGCCACATCCCAAAGGTGCTCTATTGGATTGGGATCTGGTGACTGTGGAGGCCATTGGAGTAGTGAACTAATTGTCATGTTCAATAATCCAGTTTGAGATTATTTGAGCATTGTGACATGGCTTATTATCCTGCTAGAAGTAGCCATTAGAAGATGGGTACACTGTAGTCATAAAGGACATGGACATGGTCAGCAACAATACTCAGGTAGGCCGTGGAGTTTATACAATGCTCAATTGGTACTATAGGGTCCAAAGCGTGCCAAGAAAATACCCCCCATACCATTACACCACCAGCCTGAACTGTTGATACCGTTGATACAAGGCATGTAGTTTACGCTAAATTCTGACTCTACCATATGAATGTCGCCGCTGAAATCGAGACTCATCATACCAGGCAATGTTTTTTCCAATCTTCTATTGCTCAATTTTGGTGAGTCTGTGCAAATTGTAACCTTAGTTTCCTGTTCTTAGCTGGCAGTAGTGGCACCCAGTGTGGTCTTCTTCTGTTGTAGCCAACTGCTTTAACGTTTGATGTGTTGTAGGTTCAGAGATGGTATTCTGCACATCTTGGATGTAACGAGTGATTATTTGAGTTACTGTTGCCTTTCTATCATCTCAAACCAGTCTGCCCATTCTCCTCTGACATCAGCAAGGCATTTTCGTCCACACAACTGCCGCTCACTGGCTATTCTTTCTTTTTTGGACCATTCTCTGTAAACCCTAGAGATGGTTGCGCATGAAAATCCCAGTAGATAAGAGCCTGTCCGGCACCAACAACAATGCCATGTTCAAAGTCACCTAAATCACCTTTCTTTCCCATTCTGATGCTCGGTTTGAACTTCAGCAAGTCGTCTTCACCACATCAAGATGCCTAAATGCATTGAGTTGCTGCTATGTGATTGGCTGATTAGCAATTTGTGTTACCAAGCAACTGAACAGGTGTACCTAATAAAGTGGCCGGTGAGTGTATGTCAGTTTAAAAAAGGAGAGTGTATGAGCACTTTTACTATCTCCCATATGAGCAGCATGTGTACCAAATATCCAGATCTTTTACATTTATCAAAAAGTATAAGTGTAATGTAAAATGTAGAAATGTCTTAGGCCTTATGCACACTGGGCATTTTTACAGCTGCTGTTTTGGAAATCAGACGTTTTTTTCTAAACTCCCCTGCATGTTATCCTATGTGTTCATGCACACATAGGAGTTGATTTACTAAAGGCAAAAAGACTGTGCATTTTGCAAAGTGCAAGTGCACTCTGCAAGGGCAATTGCTCCAGAGCTTAGTAAATGAGGGAGATCTCTGCTGACTTCCATCATCCAATCCAGTTTCCTTGTACGTTATGGGTATTCTTTTCAAAGGGAAGCTTTACATCATTTACTAAGCTCTGGAGCAACTGAACTTTGCAAAGTGCACAGTCTATTTGCCTATAATTCAACTCCATAGGCTTTTATCAGCGTTTTTGGCAGGAGAATTTAGAGGCAGGAAAAAACCCCTCTGCCAGCGCATTCTGAAGCTGCACCGTTTTGGCAGAAAAAACGCTGACAGCTTCTAAACTCTACTAAACTCTTCTAAACTCTGCTAAACACCGGTGTCCAGCATTTAGCAGAGCTTTTTTTTTTTTTTTTAAACGTGATTAGCTGTTTGTTCGTTTATAAGGAGTGGGCCAGGAAGCCGGCTGCTGCATCCTTAACAACAGATGAGTCATCAGCTGTCAGCGGGCTTCCCCCAAAATCCATACCAGACCCCTAGGTCTGCTAAGAATTTCGAGGGGAACTCCCAGGCCAACAATTTTTTTTAAAATGGCATGGGATCCCCCCCATAATCCATACCAGACCCTTATCCGAGCATGCAGTCTGGCATGCCAGGAAAGGGGGTGGGGGCGAGTGAGCACCCCCCTTCCTCCTGAGCCATACTAGACCACATGCCCTCAACATGGGGATGCTTTGGGGTAGGGGGGTTCTGCCCCCCCAAAACACCTTGTGCCCACGTTCATGGGGACAAGAGCTTCTTCCCCACAAACATTTTGGTTGTGGGGGTCTGCGGGTGTGGGACTTATTGGAATCTGAAAGCCCTCTTTAACAAGGGGCCCTCGGATCTCAGGCCCTCCCTATGTAAATGAGTATGGGGTACATAGTGACCCTACTTTTTCACCAAAAAAAAAAAAAGTAAATAAATATACAACATAAGAAAAAAGGAAGAACAACCTATGAGAATCACAAGAAGTCTCCACCCTGCGCCAATGATGTAAGAAGATAATCTCTAAGTACTGAGCTGCCACCTAACAAATAATGACAATAAAAATAAAAGGGTGAATTGGATCAAAAAACCTAGCACACTCTCTGAAGAAGTCCAACGATGATACGTGTAAGGGTGTGACTACGTGGCTCTGTCAAGCACCTGGAATGCTGCATCTATCCATCGCTCTGTTCCACTGCTGGTCAGTGACTGGGTGAGGACAAGTAAGGCAGGTCCAGCTGTTTTTAAGGCTTGTCATATGTGCTTCAGTTTTAATATATTGTTGTAAGTGCAATGTGTAAGGGGGGTTTGTATGGGGTAATAAAGTAATCATCGTACTACACTAAGAGTGGCTCCCTCCCCTCTTTACATATGTTGCATGTCCTATAATTGGAACTGACTTCGGATGTTTCTGGGTGGAGAGTTGTGATAGGAACCCTGGTTATCCCCCTTCCTGGAGTGAAGAGGAATGGTGTGGAGAGAATTGCTTATTCCAGGATCACTGCTTTTATCTGCCTAAGAAGACCCAGTCTGGGGTGGTCATTGAGGTCTTGGTTGCATTCAAAGGATATGATGTGCCTTTTACCCATTGATTTCTGGTGAGTACATTACCATTGGGAGAGGCTGCATGTGGTGTGGTGAAGGACTATTTATATTGTTTTTAGGATTTCCCTCACATGGAGCACTTCAGGATCATCCCCTATTAATTGGACTTGTTTATAGAGCATTTACAGAGCATTTATAGACATATTTATTGTTTTACTACAATTTATTCCAATACTGCAAATTCTATTCATTGTGTATTTCATTTTATTTTTGGATTTAATATCATGGGTGTCCTTGGAATATAGTTCACATTCAGTTTTATCATGTATATATGATTTATCAGCGCCGCCTGGTGGTCTGGGTCTTTTGATCCAATTCACCCTTTTATTTTTAAATATACAACATAATTTTTTTACAAGTTCTTTATTAAAAAATCAAAAACCAAAAAAAAAACGTCCCTGCTGTAGATCCATCACCAATCACAATGTCCACCACCACCGCCAACCTGAAAAAATAAATAAACCTCCGGTCCCGACAAACGCTGATTCTTTATAATAAATGACTTGTCAAAAACTTGTGTTCTGTTTTTATTTACATTTTACACCTTTTTGGTGAATGAGTATGGGGTACTTTGTACCCCATACTCATTCACATAGGTGGGGGGTCAGGCTGCATGCTCAGATAAGGGTCTGGTATGGATTTGGGGGGGACCCCATGCCTTTTTTTTTTTTTCATTTTTGTATTGCCGGCAATGTTTATTTTTACATTTAGCTGTCAGTGGGAACATCCATAAGGATGCAGCAGCCCTATTTCTTAATGCTGAAGCTACTAAGCGTAGCTTGCACACCAGCTTAAACACAGCTAAACACTTATGTTATTTTTTAATATATTCTAGAAATTTTTCTAATCTAGAAGAATCCTAGACCTTCTGACAATTTTAAAACTCTTAGGTATTTTTTCAAATGTTATACCCATGGAGGCAAAAGTGAGGTACATTCACCTCATGCACACTAGACATTTTGCTAACTCTCCTAGACTCCTTTCCTCTTGGCAGCAGAGTTTTGGCAGAAAAAATGCTTGACACTTGTAAACTCATGTAACATGTTGAGGCGCATTTAAACGTGTTTAGGTGCGCCAAGAACTTGGGTGGTAATTCATTTAATTGGCCAGAATAATAATTTTATTCTGGCCGCTGAGATGAACTAGCCCTTGAGTGTTAAATGTGCCTAGCGTTTAGGTGTGCTTAGACACATTTACACACTTTAAGCCCCCGTTCACATTAGGTCGCTCCGACTTCGGGGGCGACCTGTGAAGTCGCGTGCAGCGCGACTTTGGTGCGACTTGCACGGACTTTACATAATGGAAGTCAATGCAAGTTGCCTCCAGGTTGCCCCGAAGTAGTACAGGACCCTTTTTCTAAGTCGGAGCGACTTGTGTCGCTCCTATTAGAACGGCTCCTGTACTACACAGTGGGAGCGAGAGGACCATGACTTGTCAGGCTGACAAGTCGCCTGACAAGTCGCGGCAGTGTGAATGGACCCTAATGGTATTTCTGCCAAAACCCTGCTGCTCCTGGATGCACTGGCTGTGGAATTTTTTTTTTCCTGCCTTTAAACTCTGTTAAAGGCCTATGTGTGCATATAAAAATGGGCTAACATACAGAGGCGTTTATTGGTAGGAGAAAAAAACGCCAAAGTCCCTTGGAGCAGCCGGAAAAACATCCAGTCTGCATGAGACCTTCATCTCTGATGTGCTTAGCAACGTAAAAAGTGTAAATAAAGATACATGATCATCTTCCAGCATTACAAGCAGTTCTTACTCATTATCATTTTATTCTTGGCAAAGGTTAATTCAATACCTTGGCTTACCTGTCCCAGACATTTCCAAAAGGTTGTTTTTCACATAGAGTCAGGCAATCTACAAACAAAAATAAAAGAGCATATTTATACACATGCATACAAATACATGAAACTCAAAAAGCAAAAAAAACACGTTAATGCAAACATCTGAATACTAATTGTTTAAATATAAAAGGACCATACTTAAAATGTAATGTTTTAGACACCAAAGCATAGAAGCTAAACTCAGAAGGCACAGAAAATTTGCATTTTTTGGGGCAAGTACCCTTATAATTGCCAAATAACAAACCGCAATTAAATACGTTTACAAAAATGTTATAAACAGAAACTGAATACCTAAAAAGTATAACTTGCTGGAACAGGTTCCATGTAAACATTAAAGCATATAACTGTCAGTTGTACAGCTCTTAGTAGTGGGAACTGTATACGGTATTTATTAGTGACCTTTTGACCATATAACTTCACTGGCACTGTGAGTTTTCAGCACTGAGGCTAAATAGCTGGTGAAATGAAAAATGTGGAAGACTACCATTGCTAACCTCCTTCTGAAAATAGTAGTTGCAGAAAAAGATTTGCTGTTAGGAACAGTTGGAAGTACAATCATGTAGATGCCCCTGTTCTGGTTTGTATGTTGTGGTTGATTTTCGTTGAAGGTATGTGCAGGCACATCTCGGTGCCTATACTTTAAAGGGTTTGTTTTTTTTGTTTGTTTTTTGGCTGGCAGTACTACCTGGGCACTGACCATTAACAAAGTGACATTTCACCATGGATGTCACACCATGTCCCCAATCTTAATCTTTCAAAAACTGAGATCATCACTAACTTTATTTCCAAAAATCACCCAACATGTCCTCCCAAGACCTTTTGCTCTCTAGATCACCTTGCCCCATCCTGGCCTCCATGACTTTTCCAGAGCCTTACTCATTCTTTGGAACCCCCTTCCCCAATATGTGTAGGTATTTCCTACCCTGTCCACATTTAGGTGATCCCTGAAAACTCATCTCTTTCGGAAGCCTAACCCTCCTCAACCTAAAAATTATACTCCTTCTCAATCAGCTCATCCCTCACAGTCATTATCTTTTGTATCACGTGCCCCCCCCCCCGTTTTAGATTGTAAGCTCTCACAAACATGGCCCTCCCAATCCTCTTGTACTGAATTATATTGTAACTGTACTGTCTCTGTTTCTTTTGTAAAGAGCAACACAAACTGTTCGCACAATATAAATCCCGTATAATAATAATATTTATTACAATGAAGCCAAAACTCCTAATCTGTATACTTGTGCACAGTGATTTACGAAGCTTTAGCTCAGCATTACAAACAGGCAATTATCATTTTAGGGAGTAGTAAGCAATGGCAGCTTACGTATGTATCTCAGTACAGATTTCTTTTAGGTGGTATACAAACGGTTTGGAACTAATAGTACTACCTAAGGGCAGACACCACAATATGCCCGAAAGTAGCTTTCTTAAACACCAAATCCTCCTCTGTAAATTTTAGAAGTCCCAAATTGCAGATGCTCATCTAAAACAGAACTTTAGTAATATAGTAATTAGTAATATAGAATCTTGTCAAGCACCACACCCCAAATATGGCATATGGTAAACAAAAGAAGGAAGAAAAGGTTCTTTTCTGGTGCTTGGCTACCCCACTCAGTAAACAAAAAAATCAATAAATCTATAAAAATGATTGCTTTATTAATATCAAAAAAGAGTTAAAAATTCATAATTTAATAATTTAAGTAAATCAAATACAAATAATCCATACATCGTAATAGTCCACATAACAGTAGAATACATAAAAGAATCAACCCCCTCAATAAAAGGCTCAATCTCTCCCATAATATCACTGAATGTACAGTGTGACCACGTACATATCAGAGGGTAGAGTTGTTCCCTCTGACGTGTTTCGCCTATATGGCTTCCCCAGGGGTATTAGGTGAGGGGGTTCAAAAGGAAGTGAAGAAAATAAATTGCGATTTCAAAGGAGACAACAGATACTTGTCTTATCTCGGGTAGATGGTCTGCCGGGGTATCAAAGAAAACAGAACTTTACTACCAAAATAATCTTGCCATTAAACGCTCTTCTTTCTAGCCATCACAGCATCATGTGATTTGCTAGGTGAATATGTAGCCAGTGCAATCCACTTGTGCCCATCTGTGAAATTTCAGAATAAGGGATCCCTGATGCTGGAGTAACATAGGCAGTCACTCTGTTGGCTTCAGGAGAAAGCCCAGTGAGAATTATGCTCCGGGTCCTACCATCTTTCTTCTGATCCATGAAGTGAACAGTGGTGCAAATTTTATTTATGGCATCAGCAACTGGATGCAATGCAGCCTGAATGTTCGAAGAACAAGGGAGGACTGAGAAAGTTAGTATGGGTATATCTCTATTAGTAAGAATATATCTTTAAAAAACCTGTTTGTTGTTTACAGTTCTGTTTTCAGTAAGGTCCTAATTTCAGCTCCATAAAAAGAGCCAATTAAGGCTTAGCAATACATAGTAGCTTATACCTCAGAAAGTTTGAAGCAGATCTGCTCTTCTTGAAAGCTACACTGCTAGCTTGTCAATGTATATTAGTGAGCACATTATAGAAATTTCTTTTACAAGAATTTATTAAAGTTTCAGAACACTGTTAGAAAAATGAGGTGAATGCAGGGGTCCAAAATTTCAGAGAACAAAGTAGATATGCAGAAGAGTCATACATTACAGTTTTTTGAAGGTACGCATTTATTATGTCTTTATAAATGCACAAGTCCAAACCTTCATTCATATGAAAAAAGACACTGACACTGGACTCACCACCTCAGTGGGAGATTGTTTTGTTCTATTGAGGGCTCAATGATTGTAAAAAAGGAAATAGTATAGAGAACAGGGACACAGAGACATGACAAAAAAGATATTGGGTAGAGGAAGTTTGAGGGAAGAAGAGGGAGGAAAAAAAAATAAAGAAAAATTTAATAGTTCTAGGCATAATGGTGTCAGCGAAGGTAGAGTTTGGGAATAAAATGGGATTCCCATTCTCCTTAGGGGTGCAGCACATATTAAAATTATTTCAAAGTCCTGTTTTTTTTGTATAACAAACATGTTATACTTACCTCCTCTGTGCAGTGGTTTCGCACAGGTCAGCCTGGAGCCTCCTCTTCTCGGGTCCCTGGTACTGCTCCTAGCCCCTCCCTCCTATCAAGTGCCACCACAGCAAGCAGCTTGCTATGTGGGCACCAGAGCCGAGCTGCAGCTCTGTGTATCCATTTAGACAGGGAGCTACCATTTGGCCCCGCCCCCTCTCTCTCCTGATTGGCCACCTGGCTTTGATTGACAGCCGTGGGAGCCAATGGCACCACGGCTGTGTCCCTGCCAATCAGGAGAGAGAGTCCCAGATGGCAGAGGGACTCGTGGACATTTCTGGAGGGAGATGGGGCGCAGGTAAGTATTAGGGGCTGCTGGGGAGGCTGCTACACCCAGAAGGTTTTTTTTTATCTTAATACAAAGAATGCATTAAGATAAAAAAAAACCTTCTGACTTTACTTCTCCTTTAAGGATACCTGTTTGTCATGTCCAGATACCTGTCTTCTTGAAGTAAGAGGGAGTTAGCTAGGACACCTGTGTATAGGCTTAGTTGAGCCATGGTTACCAGTTCTTTAGAAAACGTTTGTGTCTGTCGAATCGGAAGGCTGTTAGTTTTGACTATTCGTTTGCTTCATCTATTTTTGAACTCTTTTAACTACATACAGTAGTTGGTGACCCACAGGTCCTCTCTAGTAACCTTTCCCTTCTCAAGTCTAAGCATTGCAAGTGTGATCTCTATAACTGATCCAGTTGTGGTGAGAAAGCTAAAACTTGCAATCTCAGAAGTGCTGGCAAACAGTAACGTGATCCAAATGACATCTTGCAGATCACGGAAAGCTTTAATTCAAAACTTGTGCAGATCTTCACAGAAGAATATCAGATAGGTTAAAAAAAAATCATAGTATGCCTAGCTGCAGCAAATACATGTGCTCAGAGCATACATTTAAAAAATCAGTGAAAAGAGAGTGGGACTAGCTATACAGAATGTTTCCTAGCTATAGCGTAAGAAATGGGCAAGGTTATTTAAAGGCAAACAAACAACAATGCATGTGTAACAAGATACTCTCCGTCGAAAGCTTTGATTTAAAATATTAAACAATTGAGAGTCTAAAGATTGCAATAGACGAATATTCCTGAAACACCTGAAAAACTGAAAGAGGGAAAACATGAAAGAATATTGCAATTATTAACATACTGTAAAATATGTAAAGTCATTACTAGTGTATGTAAGATTGCACAGAAGACATTTTATGAGTGTGTCTTCAGAGGGGAAGGCAGCAAAATGTACCAGTCCTTCTTACCTCCCCTTCAATAAAGTTATTCAGAGGAGAAGGCAGCAACATGCACCAGTCCTTCTTACCTCCCCTTGAAACAAGTTCCTCTGAGGGGAAGGGAACAACATGCAAAAGAAATACCAGTTTGTTGATAGGTCTGAAGTCGAGTCGCTCTGATCCTTCCATAAGTACCAGGACCCCTACTTTCTGAACCTTTCCATCAATATGTGGTGCAGTCTTTGCAATGAGATCCATAGGTCAATGGTTGTGGTGGGTATTCTTTTCTTTGAAGAAGACCGTGTTGCCCACTTGTAGGTTGGGTTTCTAGTTTACCATTTGCCCCAACCTTAAAGGTTGCATAGGTCCTTTCTTTTACAATGACAGCAGAAGACATTGGCAAGGTGCTGAACTTGCCTGTGGGGATTTTGAACCAGCAGTGCAGTGATGTGATGTCAACCTGGCACAATAGGCTGATTCTGCTCCTCATTGAACAGATTGGACCTCTCTATGCTACCTCCAACTCAAAGTAACTTGTCATGATCAATCATTGGGTTCAATTTTGTACAGCAGGCTATCCTTAGAAAGGCTCGCTCCATTTTATATGTTATCAATCTCTTGAGAGTAGACTTCATGTTGAACACATCAAATGATGGCCTTTTCTGCTTGTGAATGTTCCTCGATGGTGAGAGGCCCTTTACAGATGTGCCACCCATGACACTCTTTATGGTCCTTAGTGTTGGATGCAAATTGACGAGCAACATGGATGAAGTTGTGCGATAGCCTGTACAACAGAAGACCACTTTGAAAAGCATTAAAAACAGTGGGAACTCATCTTTGGCTTCACAGAGGTGTTGAGTGTAACAGTATTAGCTCTAATCTCCTTATCAGGCTCAGGATTACCAAATAAAATGTGTAATCAATGAGAATTGTGATGGGGGTCATCATTGTTGCAATACCATCAGAACCTGAGGAAGTTTCTGTTGTCCTCTTAAAAGATGAAACAGTGGAACATCTACTGAATGTCGGCCATAACAACAACTGGAGAGCTTGCAGTCTCGTTAAGGCTTAAATGACACTGTCCTCTGCTGTATACACAGAGTCTATATTACATTTCATAGTATATTCCATAGCTATGGATGATTTTTTTGACTGGAGCTATAAAGGAATTTTTTGCTTCCCCCGATCTAAGCATTGCAAGCATGAGCTTCATAACTGATCCAGTTGTCATGAGCTAGCTATAACTTACTATCTCAGCAGCATTGGCAGACAGTGATTTGATTCAAATTACATCTTGCAGATCGTAGAAAGCTTTAATTCAAAACTTATCAGATAGGTTAAAAAATCACAGTACGTCTAGCTCCAGCAATTACATGTGCTCAGAACAGAAACTAAGGACACACTGAAAAGAAGGTGGGACTAGATATACAGAGCATCTCCTAGCTAGGGAGTGAGGGCGGGACAACATTATTTAGAGGCAAACCAACAACAATGTATGTACAGTATAACTTGATATATCCAGTGTACATTTGTGTTTGAATATAATGGAGACAGGCCTTTTCATTGAGTTTGATAGGCTAAGGTGCAATTAGAAGTTATATCATTATTGCCTCAAAACAGCTTGGTGAGTATGAGGAAACACTATTCTTTTTAAAAGGTACCAGCACATAGGTATAAGAGTTTCAACAATTTCTAGTTTTTGCATCTTCAACTTTTCTGCTTCTCCTAAGCCGGCCATACATGGATCAAAATTCAGCTGGTTTAGTGGGACTAGCTGAACTTCAATCCACGTATGGGCAGGGAGGTTGTACAAAAGTCAATTTATTTACTGATTAACTTCTGTACAACTGCCCCGTCAGATTTTACCCACTCGATCAGTGTATTCTGACAGCCAGGAAGTCTCGCCACTGTCAGAATTCAATAGCTTGACGGGGAGTGTGTGGCTGCGGGAATCAAATCAGTTGTTTTTGTTCAATTCCGCTGGTTGAACGAAAAAAAATTACTCATCTATGGGCTGCCTTAAGGTGACATTAAACAGCATTCTTATTCTCCAAAAACAGTTAATGTATATCCACTACTTAATGGCCCTGTAATTTGTTTTTTTTTATTGTTTTTTACTGCCTCCTTGAGCTTCCTAACCTCTCCTTTTCTATTTTACTTTTGTGTGTTTGGAATGGGAAGTGTATGTTAGTTGTGGTCATGTGCACTACTGAATGCATACGACAAATCCCATTGTGCATAATCCATAGTCCTCAGCCTTTCCTGGAGTAAGCAAGAAAATGTGGCTACAATAATATATACAGTGGGACCATGGAGAATGAACGTAGCCACCCTCCAATAGGTTGTCAGATTATAGCAGTGAAAAAAAGGAATTCAGAGATTTGGAAGAAACTGAGAGTAGAAGAGGACAATTTTGTTTGAGTTAAGAATACATAAAGAACACTTGAATATACTAGAATGTATTTTATTAAACCAGAGTTTAGTGTCACATTAAGGTAACCTAACTCTTTAAAGTTTACCTATTATTTGATTTTCAACATATATTGCAGTTTTAAGTTTGGTATAGGATTTATGAGGGAGAAACAAAGATATGAAAGAAGGTCGGACTGTGGGGTCATAAAGGCATTAGTATTTAAAGTCTGTGAGAGTCATATGGGATGGCTTGTGATGAGTCAGAGACTCTAGGTAATATTTCAGCTGCAAATAATAAAATAACTCATTCAGTGGAATCTTGTGCAATTCCCCTAGGTGGCAGAAAAGTCTCACTCCATTAAAGCAATACGTGCAGGTGAACCCACTTTTAATCTATCAGTGAAACTTTAAGGGTTACTGTAGTCCAAGGTAAATAAAGAGCAGCCAACTAGGCCAGCTAAAAGATTATATGACATTGAAGTATACAGTATCTCACAAAAGTGTGTACACCACTCACATTTTTGTAAATATTTTATTATATCTTTTCATGTGACAACACTGAAGAAATGACACTTTGCTACAATGTAAAGTAGTGAGTGTACAGCTTGTATAACAGTGTAAATTTGCTGTCCCCTCAAAATAACTCAACACACAGCCATTAATGTCTAACCCATTGGCAACAAAAGTGAGTACACCCCTAAGTGAAAATGTCCAAATTGGGCCCAATTAGCCATTTCCCCTCCCCAGTGTCATGTAACTTGTTAGTGTTACAAGGTCACAGGTGTGAAGGGGAGCAGCTGTGTTAACTTTGGTGTTATCGCTCTCACTCTCTTATACTGGTCACTGGAAGTTCAACATGGCACCTCATGGCAAAGAACTCTCTGAGGATCTGAAAAAAAGAATTGTTGCTCTACATAAAGATGGCCTAAGCTATAAGAAGATTGTCTAGACCCTGAAACTGAGCTGCAGCACAGTGGCCAAGACCATACAGTGGTGTCCTACATTTGCATGGATCATTACCAATTTGAGCAAGCAATTTTTTGTATTTGCTGATGTACTACCTGGCTCCCCATATGTGTATATCTGGAAAGAGTGGATCTGTTTATTTGGGGCCCAATGGTATTTTAAAAAAGCAATATACTGTACATAACATATGAGCAGGGACTGTGACTGACATGGCCCTGAAACAGTAAACACGTTTGGGTATATAAGTCGTTTTGATTTCAATCATTCTACTAATATAGTGTATAGTATAGTGATATTTACAAATTATTATTCAATTTATCATAGTCAAGACTAGAGAAACAGATTTTTTAAAACAAGGTTTTTTTTTTTTTAGTCAGGTACATATGAAATATTGTATATTACTATTCTTTTGTTTGGCCAGCAGGTGCAGTTTCTTTTATCTCTTTACAACCTGTTGGAAAAACCCCGTTGCACACAGACCTCATTAACTAAAGCTGAAATTTGCATACCCAAGAGGATGACTCATTCCGGTATCTCATCCTTTTTGGATATTAAATGTTTGTTTATAAGTTTTCCTTTAACCTATTATACGTTAATTTATAAGATGTTTTAAAAATAAAAATAATAATATAGAATAATGCTTAATAATAACAATAATGTGTCAGTGGCAGTGTCATGAGGTAACAGATACACAATTTCATATTTTTTAAGGAGTTAGTCCACTCAAAAAGTATATTTCTGTTATAGGTAAGAAATAGTAGGCCAAATTACCTGCTGGCGTAATATCTCTTGAAGAGCCCTCACTGAGGTTTTTCCATTCCTACTTTTGCATGTTATCATGTTCACATACACTGCTGTTCGTTTTTCCTTTAATTATTTTGTTCCTATCTAACACAGTTGCTAGGGGATGCTCTATGTAGTTAGTCTCACCCTTCTCCTTCGTGCTTTAGCTAGATACAAAATGATTTCTTTTGTCCTATCTGATGTTTATCTGTTGTGATCTGCACAAGTTTTTGGATTAAAGATTTGTACGATATGTAAAATGTCATTTGGATCGAGTCAATGTCTGCCAAGCTACTGAGACTGTAAATTAAGGTATCTCACCACAACTGAATCAGTTATAGAGATCAACCTTTCAGTGCTTAGATTGCGGAGGCAGAACAAATGTTATGAAATATAAATAAATAAGAAATCCAGCAGGGAGAATAGGATTGCTTAACAATGGCCATGACTGTTGTGTAGATGTGGGACTCCCGTCTTTGAAATCCCACTACTGGAGTCCCTAGAAATATTAAACCATGAGGTGATTTATCCTTCCCGTATTAAACAAAAGCTGAAATATAGGATTTATATGAACTGATTCTTTAACACAGAATAAGTTGAGGAACCCCAGAGGGTTACTACCTGCACTGTCATATTTGCCGACATTTTATGTACATCATTACTTTGACGTTAAATACTGGGTTTAGTCCCTGATATCTTTATTTACAGTACGTGGCCGGCTTTCATATAGAAGTGATATATTGGGTTTATAGGCAGCAGGAGAGGTGACCCCCCCCCCCCCCCCCGGCTGCTTCTCTGTCGTCCCAGAGCTTACCGGAGCCGTTGGTAAGCCTGAAGCTGATCTGATCTATTGGATGTCTGGGCAGGAAGCCAAGTGAGGGCAAGATAGCCCCCACTTGGCTCTATACCCTTGGAGGACCGAAGTGATGTCTGATATAATTTTCCGCCTCTGGGGTTTAAATGGATTTTTTTTCTTTCTAACATCAAAATTACTTTTTTTTTTTTGCTTTTAAAGGTAAATAGGAGTCAATAAAGAGGACCTAGTATACTTATTTCTATTACAAGGGATGTTTACATTCCTTGTAATAGGAGTAAAAGTGATCAACAAAAAAAAATTAAAGGGACAGTGTAAAAATAAAAAAATACTATAAATAAGAAAAAAATGCAAAGTGTCCTAACCCTTTGAGCATGTGCCTAGAAGAGAACGCATACAGAAGACACGCCTGCATATGTAAACGGTGTTCAAACTACATGTTAGATATCTCCATGATTGTTAGAGCGAGAGCAATATTTCTAGAGACGTCCTCTGTAACTCTAAACAGGTAACCTGTAAAATTTTTAAAGCATTGCCTATGGAGATTTTTAAGTACGGTAGTTTGTTGCCATTCCACTAACGTGCCCAATTTTAAAGCATGACATGTTAGGTATCTATTTACTCTGAGTAACATCATCTTTCACATTATACAAAAAAATCGGGCTGACTTTTTCTTTTTAATTCACTGAAATGTATTTTTTTCAAAACAATTGTGTTTGAAAAACCGCTGCACAAATACAGTGTGACATAAAATATTGCAACGACCGCCATTTTATTCTCTAGGGTCTCTAGGGTCTCTAGGGTATAATGTTTGAGGGTTCTAAGTAATTGTATAGCAAGGAATACAGTTTTTCACCTGTAAACAACAAATGTCAGAAAAAGGCCTGGTCTTAATGTAGTTAAAGAGCTAAAATTCCATTCCCATTAACCTCTCTGGCGGTATTCCAGAGTGTGGCTCGGGGTTAATATATACAGTGCCTAAAGCGGTAACCCCGAGCCACACTCGGGATTACCCCACATTCACACTTACCTTCCACTGCGATCCTCCGCCGTCCTCCGCCGCCATCCTCCAGCCATCCTTTTGCTGTCCTCGCTGTGTGATCTGGCCGGTGCCATCACCTGTCTTCTGGTTCTCTTCCCTGCAAGCGCCGCGACGCAGGGGGTGGAACTGGAGAGAGATTTAAAAAATAAATAAAACAAATGACATGATACAGTGTAATCTGTTAGGATTACAACTTTGTATCATGCCATTTTACCACAGGTTTTCACCCAGTGGCTTTTCCAGTGTCCTGCCTGTACTTTTGCGTTTTTTTGTGCCTGAAAAATTTAGAACGTCCATGGCGTCCAAAAAGTGTTCTTTTAGCTCAAAAGCGCTTTTGGACGAACTGGAAAACAGCAACAGTGAATCGGAATTATTTGAAGAACTGAGCGATAGTGATTTGTGGGGAAATTCATCATCAGGTACTAAAAGTGATGACAGCGACGATTCTGAGCTCAGTGATGTGAGAACTTGGTGCTCTATTGACTGCGGTATGGATCAGGCAGCGCTCCCAAGATTCCCATTTACTGGAACACCTGGTATGAAAGTTGACGCTGACCATGACAACCCCTTGGCATACCAACATTTATTTCTGACCGATGAGGTTATTGAAAAATTGTTACCGAGACAAATCGGTACAAAGAGCGACAATTAGCTACACATCAGAAGTTTTCAAGATGCAGAAAGTGGGAACCAGTGACCAAAGATGACATTTGTAAATTTCTGGGCCTAGTAATTCTTCAGGGAGTGGTGGGGAAACCCCTGCAGAAGTGGTATTGGACAACTAATACATTACTTGCCACTCCATTCTTTGGCATGGTCATGTCAGAGTACAGATTCTCCCTCATAATGAAATATCTCCACTTCGAAAACAATGAAGAATTTGAATAAATTTATTTTTATTATATTATAATTTAAGATTTCGTGTTTCAAACTTTATCATACCCAGGATGTCTACTAGACTCTTGCTTGGACAGAGTTAAGTGAGTTATTCCTAAGAATTACAAAATATAAAACAACAGATTTCTATGCAAAACAATGTAACGCTTTCAGATAAAAAATTCTGACATAATCAGGCCGCCAGGGAGGTTAATACACTTACACCAAACCCAACCTTAGAGATCTCAAAGCTAAATTTTACTGACCATGCTGCAGGACATACTGTATGCTCTACATACAAGTGTGTTAAAAATATGAAGACTAATACGTTGCTGGCATCCAGCATTCGGAAGTTCATTCTTTGAACAGAGGCAAAACTTTCCACCTGCTGGTAACAGCTTGAGCACTTCATATATGAGCCCATTGGAAATGTCTTCACCTATCTAATGCCTGCCAGAAAATACCAGTGTGTCCTAAAGTAAGTACACAACTGATGAGTGTATCCATGTGATATTTAGATTGTAGATAGTGTAAAGCAGATGCGCTCTGTAATAGGCTTGGAAACTCACAACAAATCCCATATTACATTTGTCTATCCCTTTTTCATTATGCTTTGAAGATCCCAAAATGGCAGCCAAACTTCACTGGCCAACAGAATGTTGCAACATCAGACTACGGGCACAATAACAGTCAAACCACAAAGTATCTTTGAAATTGGACGGTCTCTAGAGTTTGCAAGTAAGCAATTGATGTCTGGATCGCCTTCTTTTTTTTTCAGATGGTGTCATTTTTAAATAAACAAAGTCGATATTATTTTTCTTTGGAAAGCAGCAGCTTATGCTCATCTTCTGTTAGCACATTTTGTGACTTAAGTTTACATAATAATTCAAACTTCTGTCAGTTTTAACTATGTATCCTATGGAGATGCTTTCAAATGTATGACTATTATCAAATGAATGTTACATTACTGGATCAGAATTCCGGGGTGATTAGAGGTCACATTTCAAAGCTTTACATTGCCTTTTACCCTAGTTGTAGTGAATTCTCTGGCTGTGCAGGGGTTAAACTCCATCTTTCTCAAAATGGAACAATTAGATCCCCTTCCCCACCCATTTCCTGCTGAATATTTTTGTAGGGTTGTTTGCTTGTCTAGTAAACTCTAGCTGCAAAGGTAATCAGTGATCTGTTTTACATTAGCCTGGCTGCTCTGGAGAGGCTCCTGAAGGATTTCATTAGAGTCTCATGCTGCTGGAACCCGTGTTTTTGTTTTCTATGTTTATCTTTTGTACTAGTCCCAGGAAAAGTAAGAGGAAAACTATTTGCTCTGTTTCTAAAATATGGAGCTAAAACAAGAATTTATGTATCTACAATATGGAATACTGTATATAGGTATTTAGGTTGTCACTACAGTAATACAAGAGATTGCTATGTTATCATTTACCTTTCATGCATATAAAAATGTGTTTTTGTGATTGGTCTGGTCCTAGGCTGATGTAAAATTACAATTTAGAATTCTTTACTGGGGTAGTGGTGGTGGTTGGGGGAAGGGGTTGCACACTATCGTTGAAATACATGTCAGCCATTTGACAGCGGTATTATTATTATACTGAATCCTAGATTGTAAGCTCTAACGAGCAGGGCCCTCTGATCCCTCCTGTATTGAATTGTATTGTAACTGTCTGCCCTCATGTTGTAAAGCGCTGTGCAAACTGTTGGCGCTATATAGAGTATCTCACAAAACTGAGTACACCCCTCACATTTTTGTAAATATTTTATTATATCTTTTCATGTGACAACACTGAAGAAATGACACTTTGCTACATTGTAAAGTAGTGAGTGTACAGCTTATATAACAGTGTAAATTTGCTGTCCCTTAAAAATAACTCAACACACAGCCATTAATGTCTAAACTGCTGGCAAAAAAAATGTGAGTACACACCTAAGTGAAAATGTCCTAATGTGACTTATTAGTGTTACAAGGTCTTAGGTGTGAATGGGGAGCAGGTTTGTTAAATTCGGTGTTATCACTCTCACTCTCTCATACTGGTCACTGGATGCTCAACATGGCACCTCAAGGCAAAAAACTCACTAAGGATCTGAAAAAAAAAAATTGTTGCTCTACTTAACCACTTAAGCCGCGGAAGATTTTACCCCCTTCCTGACCAGGGCCTATTTTGCGATTCAGCACTGCGTGATTTTAACGGACAATTGCACGGTCGTGCGATGCTGTACCTAAACAAATTTGATGTCCTTTTTTTCCCCGCAAACAGAGCTTTCTTTTGGTGGTATTTGATCACCTGTGCGATTTTTTTGATCATGCGCTATAAACAAAAAAATAGCGACAATTTTGCAAAAATAACAATATTTTTCACATTTTTTTATATGAAATTCCCCCCAAAAAAATGTAAAAATCAAATTTTGTTAGCATTTTAGGCCAATTTGTTTTAAGCTACATATGTTTGGTAAAAAAAAAATCGCAAAAAGCGTATTTTGATTGGTTTGGGCAAAAGTTATTGCGTTTACTAACTAAGGGAAAGATTTTTGTCATTTTTGTTGTTTTTTTTTTAACGAGTAATGGCGGCGATCTGCGATTTTTTTTGCGGGACTGCGACATTGCAGCAGACAGATCGGACCCTTGACTGACATTTTTGACACTTTTGGGGTTACCAGTGACATTACTACAGTAATCAGTGCTATACATATGCACTGTTACTGTAAAAATGACACTGGCAGTGAACGGGTTAACTTTTTTTGAGAGGGAGGGGTTAAGTGTGTCCCTAGGGGCGTGATTCTAACTGTGATTGGATGTGGCTTGATGTGTAAGAACAGAGATCAACGGTCCTACATTGCAGAACCGTTTGATCTCCATTCTTACACAGGGAAGAATGACAGGCGACTTTGTTTACATTAGCCGCCTGCCTTTCTCCTGGTGTAACAGACGATCGCGAGTGACCGCGGACATCGGGTCTGCCGAGCACACGTGCGGGGGGTGGGGGGGGTCTGTGGGGTCGCTTTGCCTGCGAGGGGCTGACCGCCGCAGTAAATAGTCGTGCGGCGGTTGGCAAGTGGTTAAAGATGGCCTAGGCTATAAGAAGATTGCCAAGACCCCAAAACTGAGCTGCAGCACAATGGCCAAAACCATACAGCGGTTTAACAGGACAGGTTCCACTCACAACAGGCCTGGCCATGGTCGACTAAAGAAGTTGAGTGCATGTGCTAAGCGTCATATGCAGAGGTTGTCTTTGGGAAATAGATGTATGAGTGCTGCCAGCATTGCTGCAGAGGTTGAAGGGGTGGGGGGCTCAGCCTGCCAGTGCCCAGAACATACACTGCACACTGCATCAAATTAGTCTGCATGGCTGTCGTCCCAGAAGGAAGAGTCTTCTAAAGATGATGCACAAGAAAGCCCGCAACCAGTTTGCTAAAGACAAGCAGATAAAGAACATGGGTTACTGGAACCATGTCCTGTGGTCTGATGAGACCAAGATAAACTTATTTGGTTCAGATGGTGTCAAGCGTGTGTGGTGGCAACCAGGTGAGGAGTACAAAGACAAGTGTGTCTTGCCTACAGTCAAGTATGGTGGTGGGAGTGTCATGGTCTGGGGCTGCATGAGTGTTGCCGGAACTGGGGAGTTACAATTAAATGAGGGAACCATGAAAACCAAAATGTACTGTGAACATACTGAAGCAGAACATGATCCCCTCCCTTCGGAGACTGGGACGCAGGGCAGTATTCCAACATGATAACGACCCAAAACACACCTCCAAGATGACCACTGCCTTGCTAAAGAAGCTGAGGGTAAAGGTGATGGACTGTCTCCAGACCTAAGCTCTATTGAGCATCCTCAAACCAAAAGTGGAGGAGCGCAAGGTCTCTAACATCCACCAGCTCAGTGATGTGATCATGGAAGAGTGGAAAATGACTCCAGTGGCAACCTGTGAAACTCTGGTGAATTACATTTTTTTTTTAAATGTTGATGTCATGAGGAGACGAGGTGGCTTTGTGACATCCCCTCGGATGGCCACGACCCATGGCTATATAAGAAATGGCAGACACCAGACCTGACATAACAGTGAGAGGCAGCACCGGAGAAAGACTTGGCCAGCGGAGGAAGAAGTCATTTGAATGGGGAGAAGAACTGGGAGAAGACCGGGGGAATTAGACACGGAGCTACAACGGGGGACATTCTTAATTTTTAATAAAGAACTTTTCTGAAACGGTCTTTTGTTTTTTTTTGTAACACTACACTTTTTTGGGTGAATAGGTAGGGGTACAATGTACCCCATAATTATTCACATAGGGAGGGAGAGATCTGGGGGCCCCCTTGTTAAATGGGGGTTTCCAGATTCCCATAAGCCCCCTGCTCGAAGACCCCCCAAAACCACTGCCCAGGATTGTCAGGAAGAGGCCATTGTCCCGATCAACAAGGTGCTTTGGGGTGTGGGGGGCGCAGAGCCCCCTCTGCCCCAGAGCACCCACCCCTCCATGTTGAGGCCATGTGGCCTAGTATGGTCCAGGAGGGGGGCGCTCGCTTGTCCCACCCCCCTTTCCTTTCCCCTTTGCACGCATTGTTCACTGTTGTCACCATCAGCAAACCTGCCCTGAAAATGAGAAGGGTGATCAGCAGCACTGAGATGTAGAAAAAGAGCAAATGCAAGTATTGAAATATTTTTGTTACAAAATGGACATTGTTTATGACAGATAGCATTTTAGCAAACTAATGTTATTCAGTTAAGGTTTACATTTACTTTAGGAAGCCCGTTTTTACATTTGTGAACTGGTGGCATGTGCTTCTTTCTGATCAGGTTAACCTAACAATGATTGTATTGGGAAGGATCTTTATATTCAAGAGAAATATGGTGCAGGAAGGAGCATATGCCATATTGCCAGCACTATCAGTAGATTTGAAACTGTGCTTTTCATTATTATTTCTACAAACTTCTACAGTTTCAGACATAACTATATATTATATTTGTAGATAAATAGAAAGTAGTAGAGGCAGTCATAGGTACTGAACTGGAGTATATGTCCAAAAAAGAGGAGTTTATTCTGTCCAGTGATTCAGTGGAGGGCAGTCCATCTTTGTCAATGGGGCTTGACAAATATGGACTGCAATCCATCCAAACATTGGACAAAATAAACTCCTCTTGTTTGGACCCATACTCTAGCTCAAGACTGATGAATGTCTTCACTACTTTCTATTTATCTACTGATGATACCTTGTTGCAATTCACCTGGACAGATACTCCCTAGATAGTGTGCTGTGACTTCCAATGGATTTTATATAACACATATAATGTCTATAGATAAGTATATACTGTATGTTTTGGGTTTCCAAACACCAGATTATTTTATGGCATTGGTCTACCGTGTATTGTTTTATGCTGCTACAATTTACTATTAATATAACAGTTTTTACCTTCATAGAGTTTTTCTACAAATGAATATACCTTAGATAAAAAAAAAAAATGTGCAGGCAAATAATAAGGGCTTGTACACATGGACACATTTGGGCAGACACTGAGAGAAATTCAGCATATTTCTGTGCCTGGGAATCACAGATTTCGGCGTACAGCCACAGGCAGCAGCCTGTACAAATCAATGACAGGTTGACAGGCATTGCCTGTAATGGTAACATCGATATCCCCGTTCAGAGCTACTCATCCGTTCCTGTATGCATGTAATGACTCAGATGTTAATTAACTCTTAAGCTGATTTACTAAGGGAGTTGCAGGGTGTTACTTATTTGAGCTGCAAAGCCAGTCACAGCATGTCAAAATCATTGAAACCTGGCAAAAATAATCCCTGTGCTATGTGCGGCAAACAGTACCACCTGCAGAATGTAACCCATTCAACTGAATGGGGTTGCGCCACAATAGCGTGCAATGCATGTGGTTGAGGTATGGTGATGCGGGTATTTAGGGGTTAAAACAAGGTGTGAGGAGACAATACAATTCCTCCTCCCCACCTGTCAAATGCTCTTCAACAAGCAATCTGCAAGCTCTTCAAAGGGCGAAGCTAGTGTAAATCAGCTCTTAACCAGTTCAGCTTTTTGGGCGTACTATGTAGGTCCAAAGATTGAACCATTAAACACAAGCTGATGGCTGCAACAGCAGCCATCATCAGCCTGTGTGGGTTTTGTACAGCTGGCAACTGGCTTCAAAGTGAAAGTGATGCGGCAGCTCCATAGCTGCCGACCACTTTCATACAGCCAGCAGTGCTGTGCGCCCCCCTCCAGCTGGCAATCCCCCCTCCTTACCGATGCTTAGGAACACATTTGCCGGCAGGGGAAGAGAGATTGCAGTGAGCCCGTGCCAAATTCATGGTGTGAAGGGCAGGGCAGGGGAGACATCTGGGTCTTTTAGACCCCTAATGTCTCTATAAAGAGTACCTGTCGCCTGTCAAATGCTATTACATAGGGATTTATAAACCCCTTGTGATAGCATTCAAGTAAATATAACACTATAAATTTATAAAAAAAAAAAAAGAAAAGAAAACATTTTTAAAAATAAAATAAAAAAAACTCTGGTTGCCCCGCACACCTGCACAAATGTAAGCCCGATATGCGCACGTATATGTAAACCGTGGTCGCACCACAGGTGTGACTAATTTCCGCGAACGTCAGAGTGAGAACAATAATTCTAGCAGAAGAGCTCCTGTTTAATGCTAAATTGATAAGCTGTAAAGGCTTTTAAAGCGCCGCCTATGGTGATTTATGGGCACCATAGTTTTTGGTGCTATCACAGGTGCACGCAATTTTAAGACATGAAAGGTTTGGTATCTATTTACTCAATGCAACCTCACCTTTTATATTATAACCAAAAATGGGTATTATCATTTTATTATATTTTTTCTGAATAATTTGCATTTAATAAACAGTTGCTCAAATATCACGTAAAACAAAAACTTGCGACTATCCTCTTTTTATTCTACAGGGCCTCTACTTTCAGAAAATATATAATGTTCTGGGGGTTTAAGTAATATTATTGCCAAAAATTACGATTTTTTACACGTATGTGACAAATTAAAAAAAATTGCTTTGAAGCCAAACTGGTTAAGGAGTTAAGAATATTCTCTATAAATATTTTGTGAATGTTCACTTCAGTTATCCATTTTTATGAAAAGCAAACTGATTACCTGGAAAACCCAATCATGTACAGTTATTTTTCACATGGTTTAATAACAGAATTTAATATTCACACAGTTTTTGAGTGAAGATTCTCAATTCCTTTAGTAAACTCAGCCCAACTATGTTTGCACTAAAAACATTTTTTGGGCCTGGATTAGCGGAATGGACACACACACACAATGTCAGTTCAGCAAAAGGGATGTGGAAGACAGTCAATTGTTTTATCACTTAATTACATTTTTTAAATACATAAATCTGCAAGAATTTATTAAGACATAATGTTACATTTCATAGATATGACACTTATCTATTTTATTAGTGTTGAGCGAACACGGACTGTATTATTCGTGTTCGTACCAAATAATTGGATTTTTGTTACCCGAACACGGAACCGAAAACTTTACTGTATGTTCGGGTTTAAAATCCGTGTTCGTCATTTTATTTCCGGGTTTGTATGTAATGGCACGCTTTTAATGGCGGGCTTTCAACAGCCAATCAACAAGCGTTTAACTGGTGTGCCTTAAGCCATCCCAGCCATGCCTACTAATGTATTGGTAGCTGTGATTGGCCATCTGAAGCATGTGACCATGTCTTTATAAGTTCGAGAGCCCCAGCGCGCTTCTTCCTTCTGCTGTAGTTTAGGGAGAGAGCACACATCATACGTGCTGGCTGCTGATTAGGGACAGACAGTGAAAAATTATATTGTGTCCGAAAAGAATTCAGGGTCAGGTCGGAGTGCAGGCAGGGCGAGTTATTAGGGCATTTTAGGGCGAGGCTGGAGAATAGGCAGGGTCAGTGTTCTACATCGATTTTGCTGTGTGGGGGGTTTGCAGTGCCAGTGACCAATCTTATCGATCATTTTAGGGCGAGGCTGGAGAATAGGCAGGGTCAGTGTTCTACATCGATTTTGCTGTGTGTGGGGTGGTGCAGTGAACACAATCTTTTTGCCCGCTGAGGAGGAGGGAGAAAAAAATCTTTTTTATCAGTCAGTTGTGTGCAGCGTTTTTCCTTCAGTGCTGCTGACTGTGATAATACACTGCTGTGTTCACATGTGCTATTATTGAGTGATTTTAAAATGTATACACTTTTTTCTATTCCACTATTCAATATATACCCTTTTGGGTTAAAAAAATTAAATTGTGGCATAGTCTGTACTAATCTATTTAAAAATTACAAACTTAAAGGGGAATTTTCTTTTTTTTTTCCCTTCATAGGCTGCAGCAGAGCTGACTGATATAAGACACTGCTGTGTTCACATGTGCTAGTGATTTTAAAATGTATACACTTTTTTCTATTCCACGATTCAATATACACCCTTTTGGGTTAAAAAAATTAAATTGTGGCATAGTCTGTACTAATCTATTTAAAAATTACAAACTTAAAGGGGAATTTTCTTTTTTTTTTCCCTTCATAGCCTGCAGCAGAGCTGACTGATATAAGACACTGCTGTGTTCACATGTGCTATTGAAAAATCACCAATTTTATATCATATTTCCTATTCCGCTATTCAATCTACACCCTTGGGGTAAAAACAATTAAATTGCGGGATAGTCTGTATCGGTACGTGTGAGATACACCTTTCCAATTTTTGGGGCGCATCTCATACCGCCGAGGATTGCAAGGTGTTTCAGTTTGCCTCCTGCCTGTTCCAAATTCCTCCTCATCCTGCCTTTGGGGTACAAAAAATAGTAATCGGGGCCTAGTCTGGGTCTGTACGTGTGAGATAGATACACCTTTTGATATCATATTTTCTATTCCGCTATTCAATCTACACCCTTGGGGTAAAAACAATTAAATTGCGGGATAGTCTGTATCGGTACGTGTGAGATACACCTTTCCAATTTTTGGGGCGCATCTCATACCGCCGAGGATTGCAAGGTGCTTCAGTTTGCCTCCAGCCTGTTCCGAACTCCTCCTACTCCTCATCCTGCCTTTGGGGTACAAAAAATAGTAATCAGGGCCTAGTCTGGGTCTGTACGTGTGAGATAGATACACCTTTTGATATCATATTTTCTATTCCGCTATTCAATCTACACCCTTGGGGTAAAAACAATTAAATTGTGGGATAGTCTGTATCGGTACGTGTGAGATACACCTTTGGAATTTTTGGGGCGCATCTCATACCGCCGAGGATTGCAGGGTGCTTCAGTTTGCCTCCTGCCTGTTCCGAATTCCTCCTACTCCTCATCCGGCCTTTGGGGTACAAAAAATAGTAATCAGGGCCTAGTCTGGGTCTGTACGTGTGAGATAGATACACCTTTTGATATCATATTTTCTATTCCAATATTCAATCTACACCCTTGGGGTAAAAACAATTAAATTACGGGATAGTCTGTATCGGTACGTGTGAGATACACCTTTCCAATTTTTGAATTTTTGGGGCGCATCTCATACCGCCGAGGATTGCAGGGTGCTTAAGTTTGCCTCCTGCCTGTTCCGAACTCCTCCTACTCCTCATCCTGCCTTTGGGGTACAAAAAATAGTAATCGGGGCCTAGTCTGGGTCTGTACGTGTGAGATAGATACACCTTTATATCTGAACGTGAATTTAGCACGGCTGGGGGCGTTATCACAGACAAGCGCAGCCGCCTGTCCAGAGACAATGTGGACAAGCTCACGTTCATTAAAATGAACCAGGCATGGATCCCACAGGACTTTTCCGTACCTTGTGCAGAATAGAGATGGATACCGACCTTACCCAGCCATTGTTCTATTTTTGATCTTTCTCACTCTTTTGGGGTGTACCCTCATTTAAAATGACTGAAAAAAAGTGTTGGCTACCTCGTCCTCCTCCACCGCCGCTTCCATCTACACCGCCCATAGGTGTGCGCAGCCTATTGCATTAGGGTGTGCACCCCAAAGTTTAAATACACATGCATGTGTTTGCCTACATGTATATGGCCCCGGTACATTACTCTCCCTGCTGGCAAAGTGAAATAGAAGTGTGTGGCACTTCTCTTATGGCAGAGCAGGTCCGAGGGAGATCTTTCCCATCTCCTCACTGGCAAACAGAGCGATAATGCTAATGTGCCCTAGGTGATTAGGGTGTGCCCAGGCACACCCGGCACACCCTGTGCGCACGCCTATGACACCGCCACACCCACCACCACCTCAACCTCCCTCCTACTCCATATGGGCCTCGTCCTTCACAGATGAAGAACATTGTTTTATTCTTCAGTTTTTTTTTTTGTTGTTTTAAGTTATTTCCCTATCCACATTTGTTTGCAGAGCACTTGCCATGCTCATAACTAGGTTTTGCTGCCATTTGCAGCACTCTAGCCCTTTCCATTGGTGTTTTAGAGCCATTTTAGTGCCTGAAAGTTCGGGTCCCCATTGACTTCAATGGGGTTCGGTGTCCGGGTAAAGTTCGGAAAAAGTCCGGGACACGGACCCGGACTTTTTTTTCAAGTTCGGCCGAACCCGCCGAACACGGACATCCAGGTGTCCGCTCAACTCTTATATTTTATACAAGGTGCATAGTATAGCTGCACGATTCTGGATAAAATGAAAAGCACGATTTTTTCTGCTTAAAATATAGATCACGATTCTCTTATGATTGTCAGCGTAACGTCATCTTTCACATTAAAGGAAAACATTGGGCTAACTTTACTGTTTAGTTCCTTTTGTTATTCATTGAAGTGCATTTTTTCCCAAAAAATTGCATCTGAAAGACCACTGCGCAAATACAGTGTGACAGAAAATATTGCAACAACCGCTATTTTATTCGCTAGGGTCTCTGCTAAAAAAATTGATAAAAATAAATGTTATATATATATATATATATATATATATATATATATATATATACACACATACACACACATATATATATATATATATGTATATATATATATATATATGTATATATATATATATATATATATATATATATATATATATAATGTTTGGGGGTTCTAAGTAATTTTCTAGCAAAAAATACTGATTTTAACTTGTAAGCAACAAGTGTCAGAAAAAGTCCTGGTCTTAAACTAGTTAAAGGGCTAAAATTCCATTCCCATTAATACACTTACACCAACCCCAACCTTGCAGATCTCTAAGCTAAATTTTACTGACCTTGCTGCAGGACATATGCTCTAAATACAAATGTTAAAAATATTAAAACTATTAAGTGGTTAAGCTGACCTCATTTACAGACTGAAGTTCTTCCCTTTGATCTAAAAGAACAAAATGATACAATGTTTCTCTCTATCTCTCAGCGCTGAGCAATGTTGTTATAAATTTTGCCGGTTATTTTTTTTTATTTATTTTTGACAGCTCTGAGCAGAGAACAGCTCTGCTCTGTTACATGAATCGTAGAAATGCCGGATTAGGATCGAGATGGGGGGGAGGGGTTGAATCGAGATCACAATTTTTTAACAAATAATCATGCAGCTCTAGTGCAAAGGAGTGTATAACTACAGAATTGTGGTCATAGATGTGTCACATATCTGGCATATCACTGTCTCATGATAGCTGCTGTACTTGTGTCACCAAAATGACAGTAAAAAAGTGAGATGCAACTCAGCTTGTCAATTAGGGAGATCCAGTATAAAAAAAGGACAGCTTGTTGGAAAATATGATCAAATATGGAAGCAGTTCCAATGTTGTGTTACGTTGTACAATTTTATTCAGATGAGAAAATTATGTGGGATAAAGTCACTTTGTGTACAGCTGGTAGTATTTTTATTGCACATTGACAAGAGACTGTCAGTGCATTCTCAGGGGATAAAGCAGTGGGACTCGTCTTGAAGAAGATTGTTATGTTAAGGGAGCTGTTTGGAGACCTTTCCTGCTGACAGAATGCCCCAGAAGTGTGTCTGTCATGTGTGATGATAGCATGGTACAATTATGCTGACATCCCACAACAGATTTCTCCCCCTATTGTGTTACAGCTGCAGAATGTGCTAACAAACTCACATTATGTTCAGCCGATATATTTCCAAAATTCACCCGCAGTTGTGTAGTAGCAAACGTGCAATCAAACTAAAATGATGTTTAAAAAAAAAGGCTGCATATTTCTGGTGCCCGGGATGTCCTGATGCTGCATTCAGTTGCCTATAGACATGAATGAGTGAAAGTGGTTGTATGAAGCTTTAAGCCGCTATTAGTATAGAGTTGTGCATGTGCAATATTCGACACATTACATCTGTGCCCGTGGGCTACTTCACATTATTAGTGGCACATAGCTGTGTACAGCTGCCTTCACCCGTTCATGTCTATGGGCAGCTGTATGCAACTCCAGGACATCCCGGGCACCAGAAATACACCCATGTCCATGGAGCCTAAGTGCATATGTACAGTAGTAGAGTCAATGACAGCAAACAACAGAAAGAAAACGTCAAAACCTAATATTCTGAACCCAAATCATTTGACTTATTTGTATTGCTACCCAAAGACTATAGCAGGGCAACGCAGGTATCTCCTTATTGTGCCATTAAAGAGGAACTTCACTCTCTTAAATCAACATTGAATATTTGTAATCCTATCAGGGGCATAACTACAGGGGTGGCAGGGGTTGCAATTGCAACCGGGCCCCATGCTCCAGGGGGCCTCTATGGCTCCCCTGTATACCTGGATAGAAGGGGCGGCGGGGGCAGCATGTACGGAAATCACTGTCCTCCTTTTTTCTCCTGTAGCTGCAGGAGGAAAATGGATTAGATTGGTTCATCTGTATGCTGCCCCCGCCACTCCTCCTATCCAGTTCACTTGTGTTCTGCTGTCTCTGGGCCCCTGTGTGCTATCTGCCCCCCCCCCCCCCCCCACTGTGCTCCCTCCCCTCTCCTGCCGGTTGCTGCAGGGGATGTGTCACAATAGAGGACCAGGAAGGGGGTCGCTAAATATGTAATTTACCAGCTCCTTCCTTTTCTGAATGGACAGAGTCATAGTCAGTGACATTGTAAAAAAATAAAACAAAATGATAAAAAATAATACAATTAAAGTACCAAAAAATAAAAACTACTGACACCAGTGGGTGAACTTCCAGGATCGCAAAGGGCACACATTTGCGACTGGGCCCTGGCATTCCACCACCGTGGGGGGCCTCAAGATGGCAGGAAGGGAGCCCACTGCAGAACTTGTGAAAGGGGGGCCACTGCTGGATCCTAATAAAGGGCCCTACAACGAGGATCAGTGAGAAGAGCCCGAGGCTTGAAGGGAAGGGTCCCGTTCAGGGGTCCGGGGGCCCTTCATGGTTTCTTGCACCGGAGCCCTGAAGGTTCTAGTTAGGCCTCTGAATCCTATGCAAGCATTAGTAAATTGATAGGAATGTATATCATATTCATTGGTTTTAATCTTTTTATGTCTTCAGTTACTTCCTGGTTTCTAAGCCTAGGCAAATGACTAGGGGAATGCCTCAACGATTAGGCCCACCAGGGAGCCAAAGGTGCTTTAGGGACCTCTTCTGCAGGTTGAGAGCAGAGATGAAGCCATCTTATACAGTACTACCTGATTCAGTGTTGGTCACAGTAGGCTGGTGTCTTGAGTGTGATCGGTTGCCATTTTTCTGTAGCACCTAGGCAAATTATGTCATAGAACCCAGAAGTCTTCAGGAGGGGAGGAGGGGTTTCCTCAGCTAAGCACACCCTCCAGAATGCACGCCTGAGCTAAGAGCAGATGGATTCAATGTACTAGTTACATAGTTAGTCTGGTTTAGTAAAAGACACAAGTCCATCCAATTCAACTAATGTTACATGAATCATCTGCCTCTGGCCATGGTCTGAAATGCTAGGGGGGTGTTTTTCAAAGTGATTTCTTATCAAAATAAAGCACTGAGACATGGATGAGTTAGCTTGCTTTGAATATTATAAATTAATTAAATAGTGTTTTTGGTTCGTAACGGCTCAGATACAGTGTAGTTCCACATTACATTGTCTCAGATGTGCTATGTAGATCTTTTTTTGGGTAGCTGTGCCAATGTAAATGAATGATAATGTTGTTAATTAAATCTGTATTATATATATATATATATATATATATATATATATATATATATATATTTTTTTTTTTTTGCTTTTGGTAGTTCATTCTGAGCAACACAATTTACATGGAAGATAAGTCCTTTAATTTCTCAAATCCCAGATTTTTTTTATTATTGTTGACTGTGTCCACATTTGGAAGATTTCTGCTTACCTCTGATTTGAGTGTCAGCCAGAACGAGGAAAATTCCAACAGCAACACAGACAGCAATAAAACATTTTTTTTAACAGATTTAAGAAACTTTAGAACCTTTGTCAGGATTGTACTGCAGTTTGTCCTCGTGAGAGAAATTTCCCTTCACTCCCTGTCCAGGTGACAGGTGTCAGAACAGGAAGACAAAAGTCTCCTATGGGAACAAAGACAACAGTTTAACTGTGACAGAAGTTCTAACCCTTCTCTATTCCATTTTTGACCAGTAGAAGAGTGACTAGAGTTAAACTTTAAGAATATAAGTGTCTCCTGCCTTAAAGGATTTTAAGAAAATACCCTTTCTACCTCTTTATTTAAATGATAATGCACTTTAGCCTAATAAAATACTATTATGATGGTAAGATTTGATACTGAAGTTCTGTAAGGACTCATGCACACTGAAGCTAAAAAAAAGCTGATTTTATAGGCATTTGAGCATTTATTTCTCTGCTTAAAAGCTCGAAGAAGCTTTTTTGTGCTCTTTTGCACATTTTTATTAAGCTTCTTCAAGCTTCTTTGAACTGTTTGGAGAATAGCCTATTTTTTTTTTCTTCACAAACCCTCCCTCAGCTAATTTTATCCTTTTTTTTTGTGTATTTTCAAGCTTTTTTGAGCTTTTTCATGCTTATTCGCGTGTTTTTGCGAACTTAGGCATCTTTTCTGCTTGAAAGCTCCTCTCAAAAACGCAAGTTTGGTAGGGTTTTTTTCTGCCTGTGAGAGCAGAAAAGGGTTTTTTTCTGCCTGTAAAGGGACTGGAGGATCTCAGATATGAAGAAAGACTGCAAGCATTGAACTTATTCTCTCTGGAGAAGAGACGCTTGAGAGGGGATATGGTATTAATGTACAAATACCGTACTGGTGACCCTAGCATAGGGAACAAACTATTCAGTGAAAGGGAATACAAAAAGACTGGCGGCCACTCGCTAAAATTAGAAGAGAAACGGTTTAACCTTAAACTGCGTAAAGGTTTCTATACCGTCAAAGTGGTAAGGATGTGGAATTCTCTTCCACAAGTAGTGGTATCAGCAAGTAGGATCGATAGTTTCAAAAAACTATTAGATGGGCACCTTAACCACTCTGCAACCGCTCACAGTAATACTACTGCGGCAGAGTGGCTCGTTCCCGTCCAGCCACGTAGTATTACTGTGACTGGACTCCTCCCCTTCTGGGCGGCGCTTGCGCGCCGCCGGAGGCTTGCTCCCGCTGTTTTCATTCACAGCGGGAGTCGGGCCAGGGGAGGAGCAGTGGCGATCGCCGCTGCTCTTACCCGATCGTCGGGGATCGAGTCTGGAGATCCGCCCGCTGTGTGTAAACACAGCGGGCGGATCTCCATAGTGACAGGGAGTGACAGATCGGACTGTTCAGCATAGCTGGACATCCGATCTGTCCATGAATCACATAGTCACCTCCCCCCCTACACGTCAGTAAGCACCAGGCATACATTAACCCCTCCCTCTCCAATAAAATTAACCCCTTCCCTGCCAGTGTCATTTTTACAGTAACAGTGCATATATATAGCACTGATTACTGCAGTAATGTCACTGGTACCCCCAAAAGTGTCAAAAATGTCAGTCAGGGGTCCGGTCTGTCCGCCGCAATGTCGCAGTCCCGCAAAAAAAATCGCAGATCGCCGCCATTACGCGTTAAAAAAAAAACACCAAAAATGACAGAAATCTTTCCCTTTGTTAGTAAACGCAATAACTTTTGCGCAAACCAATCAAAATACGCTTATTGCGATTTTTTTTACCAAACATATGTAGCATAAAACAAATTGGCCAAAAATTTTTAAAAAAATTGGTTTTTACATCTTTTTTGGGGGGAATTTCATATAAAAAAATGTTAAAAATATTGTTATTTTTTCAAAATAAACGCTCTTTTTTTGTTTATAGCGCAAAAAGTAAAAATCGCACAGGTGATCAAATACCACCAAAAGAAAGCTCTGTTTGTGGGAAAAAAAGGACGTAAATTTCGTTTGGGTACGGCGTCGCACGACCGCGCAATTGTCAGTTGAAGTCGCACAGCGCCGAATCGCAAAAAGTGGCCTGGACGGAAGACAGCAAAATCCTCCGGTTGTAAAGTGGTTAATGACCACAACATACAAGAGTATTCAAGGTACTATTGACAAACACACACTCATCATTGGTTGAACTGGATGGACTGGTGTAACTATGTAACTAAGCATATGCCTGTTAACTCCTGAAAAAGCCATAGTGTGCATGCACACCTTGACTAACAATGAGGGGAATTTCCTGGCAGAAAAAAAAAAAAGAAATGAGAGCTAAAAAAAAGCTCAAAAGCCTATAGCTTCTTTGAGATGCAGTGTGCTTGAGCCCTAAGAGTCATAGGTTTGCCATTACTGCATTCATCTCATCCTTGCACATGCCTATAAATCTACAATTAATCTATAAATTTCAATTTTCAAAAAATAATAATTTAGCCTTTCATGATTGTTTATATTTGGTAGCTAAAATATGCATGCATTCCTATTTAAATCATATGATTTTTGGTTAATTTTTTATTAGGCTAAAAAAGTAATCTTATATCACCGGGCATGAATTTCATTTGCAATTTAGATGTAGTACAAATATAATTTTGAGTCTACACAATTTACACTTCCACCTAAATAGCTGAACACATATACATATTTTACTTCATTATTACACGTTAATTTTGGAACAAGTAACTCTTCCTGATCCACCCAGTGTACACATACAGTATATAAGAATCAGGACAGTATGTGGAGGCTTAGCATTCTCAGAAAAAAAAAAAAGTAATTAAACAGATTCTGTCTCCCCCTTCTGGTTACACAGAATAAAAAGAAAGTTAAGAAATAAAGTACTAGAGCTGCATTCTTAGGTTAAAATTTATGTTACTACAGCTTTGGAGACTACACCAGCTAACTAATATAGAAGTACTCAAGTTGTAATAATTTGCTTAAATTAAAAGAGCTTTTTTTTTTTTTTTACAAAAAGTGAATAACAAAAATTGTAAAGAATGTTTTTGCATTAAGCTGTTAAAAAACAGCTTAATGCAAAACTAAAAATGGCCACAGATAAAATATAATTATCATTTGATACAATTCTAGCTAGATTGTGAGATTATTAAATTGTCTATGGCACCTTTGTTCTAGGATGGATGTTTCTAGCTGATCACTACTGTTTCCCAGGGAATAGTCCAAAGCAGTGATGTCTGGACAGAGAGAGGAGCGCGCATGTTTTTTTGCACATCGCTTGATTCACAATTTGTTCACCACCCAACTGCCATCTAATTTCTATTGTCAAAAATAAAGCCCCAGGTCAAGCAGAGCATTCAAACGTCCTGAAAGTCTCTTTACCCACTTCTGGAACAGAAGATTTCCCCCATTAATGACCAGGCCATTTTTTGCGATTTGGCACTGCGTTAATTTTTTTTTTTTTTCTCAATATAAAACTTTTATTCGTGAAAATGAACAAACAAGGAATAGTATGCATTACAATGGTAAAGTGTATATCAAATTTAAACATTTTGTTCAGTAACATTCAAATAAGGCTAAGAAACATTCACATAAGGTATCCACAATCCATTCTCAAAGAGAAGGTGTGAGATGCATAAATGAAAATAGACCTGCATATAGATTTCCAAACGTATAAATTTTATAAGCATATAGTCCATAAAGATGGAATGTAAGTCAGTTACTGTTGTGATATTGTCCAACAGACGAGTCACGTGAAGTGGCTCGTCTGTATAATGAAGAAAAACAGAGCAAAAAGAGAAAGAAAGATGAGAGATGAAAAGAAATATAAAGGAGTGAGAAGTAGAGATAATAGAAGAGTTGGACGGGGTAGGAAGGTAAAGGGATGGGGGATAGGGGTGGGGTAAAAGTTGTCAATGTGCCTGAGTTTGAGTAAATGACCTATTTGAGTCTTATTGAGCTGCCATAAGGTCTTTGTACTCTGATGAGACCGTGAATGTTTTCCAGGGGGACCACATTTTTTGAAAAATATCGTTTCTTTCCAGTTTTATAGCCAGAGTCTCCTCCATCTCATATATGTAGCCAATTCTGTCCAGCCAATCTTTTGTTGTGGGGGCCACTTTTGTATTCCAATGTATTGGGATGAGGGATTTAGCGGTGTTAAGCATATGTCTTGTCAATGATTTTTTGTATTTTCTATAGGGAAAATGATTAATATGTAGTAGACAACATGCTGCGTCTAGATTGATCGTAGTTTCTGTAATATGTCGTATCCATTTGGAAATTTCTTTCCAGAAGCTTTCTATGACAGGACAATCCCACCAAATGTGGAGGAATGTGCCTTGAGATGAACCACATCGCCAACACGTACTAGTGTTTTGTTCAGACCAACGGTGAAGGACAACAGGTGTGCGGTACCATTGGGTTCTGATTTTATAGGATGTCTCCTGTATTTTCGTGCTCAAAGAACATTTATGAGAAAAACAACAGGCTTTCTCCCATTGAGCTGGTGTGAATAAACAGCCTAGTTCCTGTTCCCACTTTTCTTTATATGGGTCAATAAAATCTGGTGATACCGTGATAAGCTTTTTGTACGATTGGGATGTGGCACCCTCAACCCTCTCTCCTTTCACGCATTGCTCCTCAAAATCTGTCAGTGGCCTATAAAGGAGTTCTTTACTTTTAGTGCGTGAGATGTAATCGTGCAGTTGTAGGTAGGACCAGAACTTTAGGGGGTTTTTGCTCGAGCAATCCAGTTTAAGATTGTCAAAGGACCTAAATGTGTTGTTTCGGAAACATTGATTGACCCTCATCGGGAACAGACGGCCATTTTTTTCTAGAAGAAAAGAGTTATTCTCAGTACCAGGCAAAAAGTCTGGGTTTTTGTGAAGTGGTACAAGTGGACTTGGGAAGGAGGAGATCTTTTGTGCCAATGCTACATTTTTGAAAATGTTAAGGGTATTACTTATGAGCGGGTGTTTCTTGATGTCTGTGGGGTAATTTCGTTGGTCTGTCCACAAGAGGTGGTGTGAAGGTATAGAGCTCCATCCAACTTCCACACCCACCCAGTCTTTGCTGTTAGAATGGCAATGCCAGTCTAGGACCCTTGTCAGGAGCGTTGCTTGATAATACTTTTGGAAGTTTGGCAACGCCATACCACCATTCGGTTTAGGCATTTGTAAATAGCTAAGTTTAATTCGTGGTTTTCTATTTGCCCAAACAAAAGTTCTTTGTAAGGCCGTTAATTTACGGAAAAAAAATGTGGGTATCTTGACTGGGAGCGTGTGGAAGAGGTAAAGCAGCCTCGGCAGTACCGTCATTTTTATGATGGACGCCCTGCCAAACCAAGAAAATGTCTTCACATTCCATTTTTAAGGTCCCCTGCTATTTGTTTCAGTATGGGTATAAAATTTGCTTCGTATAAGTCATCTATCTGTTTCGTAAGTTTGATGCCTAGGTATTTCAATGCCTTGGGTTCCCATCTATATGGGCAATTTGCTTTCGTTAGTTTGAGGAGATCATTAGAGAGGGTTAGGTTAAGGGCTTCGGACTTACTGTGATTAATTTTAAAATTAGATAGATATCTATATTTGTTGAATTGGTTATTTAAATTTGGGATAGAGATGTGCGGTTGGGATATGAAGAATAGTAGGTCATCTGCGTAAGCTGAGAGTTTAAACTCTCTAGTTCCTCTTTGGAAGCCATGAATGTCTGGAGAAAGGTATATGGTGCGGATTAGGGGTTC
Organism: Pelophylax lessonae; assembly: GCF_965119305.1. Taxonomy (NCBI): domain Eukaryota; kingdom Metazoa; phylum Chordata; class Amphibia; order Anura; family Ranidae; genus Pelophylax; species Pelophylax lessonae. Next base: position 191,844,855 of record NC_138773.1, read on the forward strand.
AAGGGTCAGAATAAACAAAAGCGGTGACAAGGGACAACCTTGTCTGGTACCATTTCTCAGTGGGAATGGAGAAGACAGGCTGTTATTAACCTTGACCCTTGCTGTAGGGTTTGAATACAAAATTTGAAGCCAACTCATCATATTCGGTCCCATTCCAATATGCTTACATGTGTGCATTAGAAAATCCCACGCCACCCTGTCGAAGGCCTTCTCCGCATCTGTGGAGAGCAGAAGGCCCTCGACAGCAGTGTCTCGTACTCCATGAATTAAGTTTATCGCTTTTATGACACTATCATTGGCCTCCCTTCCCTGCATAAATCCCACCTGTTCTGGCCCTATGATATGATGTAGCAGGGTACCTAGTCTAGTTGCCATTATTTTAGTCAAAATCTTTAAGTCTAAATTTAGGAGCGAAATTGGCCTATAGCTTGCACAGATAGTAGGGTCTTTGTCGGGTTTGGGGATGACTGAGATGTGTGCCATCAAAAAATCTCTGGATGGGACATGTTTTTCAAGCATGGAATTTAATGCGTTTGTGAGATGAGGTGCTATTGAATCTATATATATTTTATAGTACTGGGATGTGAAGCCGTCTGGGCCCGGACTCTTCCCCGTTTTCAATTCTTTTATTACATTCTTCGTTTCTTCTACTGAAATCATCTTTTCTAGTTCATCCAATGCATCTTTCGGCAAGACTGGTAACCCACTGTTGACCAGGTAATTCCGGATTAGCTCGTCACGGGATCCGTGTAACCCCTCTGTTTTTTTCTGCGGTGGAATATGATATAATATGGAATAGAAAGATCCAAAGTTGTCTGCTATTTTGCGTGGGTCTCTAATCAATTCACCATCTTTGCCTTTGATGCAATGGATATTGTTGTCAAGTTGGGTTTCCTTCAAGGCCCTAGCTAATAGTTTACCTCCCTTATCCCCCTGTTCATAATAGATTGACTTTTTGAGGAACAGTGACCTTTTGATCTTAAATTGTAGGAGATCATTCAAAGCCTTTCTTTGTGTTGCTAGTTCTTGCTCCACTTTTTGCGAAGTGCTGAATTTGTGTTGCCCTTCAAGTTCAGAGATTTTCTTTATCAGGGTTTCCGTGAGTTTGTCCCTCTCCTTTTTACATATTGCCCCATGCCTAATCAGCTCACCTCTGACCACACACTTGTGTGCTTCCCAGAGCAATAGGGGTGAGATATCCTCTGAAGCATTATCTTTGAAATAATTTGTTATGGTATTTTGAATGTCATCTTGAATGTTTTTTTTCACTAACAGTGATGAATTTAATCTCCATGTGAACTCACTTCTAGCTGGTGTGTCTATTATAAGCGAAATTGAGACCGGTGCATGGTCCGAAAAGGAAATAATGCCTATGTCAGCATTGGTCAGTTTGAAAAGGTCTCTTTGGGTTATGTAAATGTGATCTATCCGAGTGTATCGTTTGTGTGGGGCTGAGCAGAATGTGTAATCTTTTACTGTCGGGTTAAGCGCTCTCCATGTGTCAATAAGTGTTAGGGATCTGAGGAGTGTTTTAATTTTTTTAATGATTTTGTATGAGATACAAGATTTACCCGAGGATGTGTCTTGTAATGGGTCTAGGGGTATGTTAAAATCCCCCCCTAATATTATGCATCCCTTTGCATGTTTTATAAGTTCATCTATAATCAAGTTACAGAATGTGATGTGTGCTGTATTCGGAAAGTAGACGTTCGCCAACGTCATCGGATTTCCGTTAAGGGTTCCTATCAAGAGCAAATATCTACCATCTGGATCTGATATCTGTTCGTCTAGTTTAAATTTGCAATTTTTATGTAGCAGGATTGTCACTCCTTTTGTTTTGGCTTGAGAATTGGTTGCGTGAAATATCTTAGGATAGTATCTAGTACTTAATTTGGGTATGTTGGCACTACGGAAGTGTGTTTCCTGCAAGTAGACTATTTGAGCTTTGGATTTTTTAAGCTCATACAATAGGCGACTTCTTTTTTCTGGGATGTTAAGGCCATTTACATTATGAGATATAATAAAGGGCACTTTATCTAACCGTGAATAGGCCATCTTGTAATGTTTAAGGGGAAGGGAAAGAGGGGGAGGGGGGTGGGATGGGGGTAAGGGAGAAAACAGGAAAAAGAAGAGAGTGAAGTTCGAGAAAAGTAGAGAAAAAAGACACCAAATAGGTAACAACGACCACCTGTGACTAACTAGTCCAGATGGAAGGTAAAGTTTCAGAGGCTACAATAGTATAAAATGGCTCCTGTTACACTGTAAGAACAGGTGAACAGTCTGCCAGCCTCTGTCTGGGGGAAAAATGATTGGCACCCTCAGAAATGACCACTTCATCCAAATGGGAAAATAAACCAGGAAATGGAACAATACTAATTTTCCCAGATGTATCAAGTTCTATGAATAAATCAGTCATTCCAGGAGGCCCTCCTACTCCATAGAAAAAGGATAACATTAAACAATGAAAACCGGTATACTTCAGGAAGCATACCTTTAAAATACTTACAGCTTGTTAACAGGGATTTGGGTACCTACGTTGAGAAGATCGGTATTTGAAAAAAGTAAACTCACTTTTCGGTACCCCTGTCTGCTAGCTCCTGTGAGTCCGCATCTTGACATAAATACAGTGGTAATCTTCCATTGTAGATGCTCGCGTATGCATTATGACAATGCTATGGGTACATGGATCGTTTATCCAGTATCCAGCAATGGATTCCCCAACATTAGATCAAGCAGTGACATTTCCCTATATAAATGTCTGTCAGAGATCATTTGTCACTTTGCCTACATGAGCAGAACAAAAGGGGTTCTTGCACTAGAAGAAGGAAACTATAATATCAGATAGCATTGAAAAAGTGGAGAACACCTATCATTAACAATTGTATATGAACCAGGGTGATCATAGGAATATATGTCACTATACATCTTTACTGCAAAGTCCAACACATTCACGTGGGTGGTACCTAAAGGTCAATGACTTAAATCAAAGTTAATTCTAACTGCATTGCGATAACATAATAACTGCTGCTATCTGGTTGCGCATCCGTGTACTACCGCACCAACAGTCATCAGCTATGGAACTCATTACTTACAGTTTAGATAAATCAATACGGTCAATTAACCTACAGAAATAACATTAGCGTTAGCATTAGGGAGTAACGGTGGTATCTTAAGAAAGGTTTTCCAGAACTGTGTTCTTGTTCACGTCGCCATGGTAATCATGACCTTGTTTTTAATGACCAATCATCATGGGTCAAAGTAGAATAGTGGTATGTGGTCTCCACAATATCAAGGTAAAAGATTAAATGTAAATGTGTCTCAACTTCACACCGATCATTACTCCTAAACAGTTGAAGTCATAGTTTCAAGTATAGACATCTAGTTCTAGGGACCAGATTAAATTTGGGGTAAGGAAAAGTCATCTTCTTCCAATGTGGGTGTGAATGGGACGACACGGTCGATCACCTGCATTTATCATTTATCAAGAATGCGGCCATGCGGGCAGAAAAAGTAGACAAAGTTCATTCAATTGAGTCATTTATGATCTCTTATTCTCGGTGTCCTTGGTGGAGATGAGAATAGATTTCCAGGGTCACAAAACTTTTGTCTCTTTCCGCTTTTCCCGCCTGGGGTTCGCGCTGGAGAAGGATTAGGGGTTCTTTGGTTGCCCATGGGATCTGGAGGGAGCAAAAACTCAGCATACCAATCTGGAAGGGAGATTGGTTCAAGGTGTAAGGAGTCACAAAAGGCTGGCAAATCATCCGGGGTTTTGAGCATATGTTGTCTGCCCCCTGAGCTGGCTTGCAGGGCAAAAGGAAACTTCCAGCGGTACGGTATATGTTTTGCCTGTAGAATTTCCAGTAGTGGTTTCAGTGCCCTTCTATTTTTTAGCGTGATAGGGGACAGATCCTGGAATAGGAGGATCGGTTGCTCATTAAAAATGATCTGATCATTTAGGCGCGCCTGTTTCAGAATCTCTTCTTTCAAAGGATGACTGCTTAGACAGCATATGATGTCACGAGGCGGGGTATTATCTGGTGCTTTAGGCCTAAGGGCTCTGTGTGCCCTATCAAAATCAATTGGAGATTCTGCGGGTCTGCTTAAGAGGCCGTTGAAGATCGAGCATAAAGCGGGTTTCAATCGATCATTATCAACCTCTTCTGGTACTCCTCTCACCCTAATGTTATTTCGTCTACCCCTGTTATCCAGGTCTTCCAGTTGACGATTCATCATTATTAGATGAGATGAGTGTGAGTTAGTCACCTCCTCAAGCCGTTGTATAGCTCTGTCTCTTGACCTACCAGCTTTCTCCCCTTCTGCCATTTGTTCCTTAATGCCCATAATGTCCGTCTTAAGGTCAATTAGTGCTGCAGCAAACGATCGCTTAATGTCTGCTGCGATGGCAGTCATGTCGTTGAAAGTTAATGTACGGTCCGGTCTAGCACACTCACTTCCCAGATCTTCTGATGCGGCCAGTGATTCTAAATCATCTTCTTCCCCTGTTGGGGCCGGAATTTGAGCCATTTTGGAATTCGCCATGTTTCTTTTGCACTTAGACTGAGTCTTGAACAGATCGGGTATAACCTTGCTACCCTCTGATTTTCCAGACCGTAGTTGTTTTGGGTGTAGTCCAGGTTTCGAGAGCTTGCCCATTTCAGGAGCGGTTTGCTATGGATGAAGCTGTATAGCCGTGGAGCAGGAGGGCCGCCAGCGGAATTGCTCTAGCAGGCAGCCATTCCGTTCGTGCGCACACCCACGCTCCCCCACATCTTGTATATAGATAGAAAAGTCATATGTCACTTAACAGTATTAGAGTGTACTGCCAATAGAAGGGTTTCTATATTGTTGGGAAAGTTGTGCAGTACTCTGGAGACTCAATCAGACAGTGTGACCAGGACCAGTCCAGCTTAAGGGGTGGGTGTGATTGTGGTAAAGCGTGGATTAGATGTCCAGTGTCTCTTATAGGAGGTAAGGCTATGCTTGTGGGATAAGAACACTCTGCCTGCAGCAGTGCTGTGCCCACTGATTCCTCTAATGGCAGATAGTGCGGCTTAAGGAACTGCTGGGTCACAATTGGAGTGTCTGAGTGGGGCAGGGGGTGGCAGTATTAATGGGGGATGCCTGAAAGTCGCTTGAAGGGCTTAGTACCTCAGCCTTACTGGGCCTCGTGTGCTCCTCTATAGGAAAGGTTGCAGTCTCGGGCAGTGACTAGGCCGCAGGCACAGAACTCTCCTGTTTGACCTTTTAACTGGTCAACGAGGGACTGACCAGCTTGTGTGGGTCTGCTGGGGGCACTCTGCAGTGTTGTGCAGGCTACTGGCGGGGATATGAATGTTGCAAGACAGCTCCGGGCCTAGGCCAAGATGGCGGCTGCGGCCGTGGAGACAGGAGCCAGCACCCAGCTCGAGGGACCCCCCCCCAAGTAGAGGCTCGGCAGCGGTGGTGTTTTGGCAGCGGTGCCTACCTCCTTCCTTGGATGCTCGATCCCTGACCTCGCGGAAGGTGAGTTCGCGGCCGGATGCCGCTGTAATGGAGTCCCCGGCTTCTGGTCCCGCCTAGGCCGCAAATGGCGATCCGCCTCGGGTGGTCTGATTTCAAAAATTTTTGCCTGGTTAGAGTCTTTAGGGGTTGGGGGTGCTAGGCAAGCACTGATGCCCCCGAAAAAAACAGCTAAATCAGAGGATTGCTCCGGATTCAGTTGCTGAATTGGCGGAGCTCTTGTCTCCTACGTCTGCCTTGTTCCCCTTCCGGTCACGCCCCCCCTAATTTAACAGACAATTGCGCGGTCATGCGACGCTGTACCCAAATAAAATTATTGTCCCTTTTTTCCCACAAATAGAGCTTTCTTTTAGTGGTATTTTATCACCTGTGCAATTTTAATTTTTTGCGTTATAAACAAAAAAAGAGCGAGAATTCTGAAAAAAAAACAATATTTTTCACTTTCTGCTATATAACATTCCCCCCAAAAAATTTTAAAAAATCTATTTTTTTCATCATTTTAGGCCAATTCGGTTTGGGATAGGAGTTTTGGTAAAAAAAATCCCAATAAGCGTATTTTGATTGGTTTGCGCAAAAGTTGTCGCATCTACAAACTAGGAGAAAGATTTATGTCATTTTTATTTATTTTTTATTTTTTTCACTAGTAATGGCGGCGATCAGCCATTGTTAGTGGGATTGCAACATTGCGGCAGACAGATCGGACCCCTAGCTGACATTTTTGACACTTTTGGGGGGACCAATGTAAAAAATATGCACTGTTACTGTAATAACGACACTGTCAAGGAAGGGGTTAACCCACAGACGATTAAAGGGTTAAATGTGAGCTTAGGGGGTGTTTTCCAACTGTTATGGGGATGGGCTTGTGGCATCATAACAGAGACCCGTTTTCCTAAATAGGAGGAACACAGGAGCTCTGTGTTTATAGCAGAGAGAACAACAGTCTGCTGTCTTAACAACAGCAGACCACCGTTCTCTCTCCACGGGTAGAGATCACAGGCGCCCCGCGGCAATCGCGGCCACCGGCCCCGTGAATCAGCTTTTCCACTGGCAAATAGGGGCGTGCGCCCCAGGATCGCCCCCATGGATCATCGTACAGGTACAGTGATTTGTGCAGCTGAGGCAGCATGCCACAGTATATTTGCGGCGGGCGGTCGGCAAGTCGTTAAAGTGGAATTTTAGTCAGAAATTTAAGTCCTGCTAGATGACTTGATGCTGGCCCCTTTTGCAGGTATAGCTATGTAAAACATTAAAAATAAGTGTGTTACTGTTTAAAATCCAGTAATACACTGTCTCACCCTTCTCTGCACATGCTCAGTTGCTCTCTTACTTTAGTGTTCACAAAGTAATCATTTCACTAGATACAAACCCTAAAGGATGTATAAAAGACTTTGCTCTTTCCTGGTTTTTCTCCTACCTATCTAGGTACTCCTTCAGCATCACCTATGACTATACACCCTTCTCTCCTTTTCCACTTTCAATAGGGGTCCATCACAGCTCTGTCTTCAGACCCCTTTTTTTTTCTCTATCTGCTCCTCTCCACTTGGTCATTTGATAACCTTTCATGGTTTCTAGTTTCACCTCTATGCTGAAAACACCCAAGTCTATCCATCTACTCCTCAAATCACCCTTCAGTCTCCTTGTGCATCATTAATTATGTCAAGCATCTGTGGTAGTGAGCCCTTGTGGATCAACTACACAGGGTTCCCCAGGGTGCGGAGTCTAAGCCCAAGCCTGCACCCTGATGGTGGGGATGGTTTTGCAGCAAGCTGGAACTAGATGGTAGCCCCCAGGTATGTCCAGCTTAGGATGCAGAGACCACTTGTGTAGGCAGAGTGCAAACAGGAGACAACGGGTAGTAGTCAAGCACAGATGGTAGACAAAGCCAGGATCGGTACATGGGTAGTCAGAGACAAGAATAAGTAGGAGCAAACGGGAGCTCAGAGAACTGGGAAGTTGCTCAGGCAATGCCTGATGGACTGAGCACATGTGTAGGAAAGCAAACTTGGAGGCAGACCAGAAAGTGATGGAAGGGAAAGGAAGATGTGAAGAAATCTCAGGACTAAATGAAACACTGCAGCAAGGAGGTAAGAATACATAAGCAGGAAACGTGCAGGCTAACTTGTGACAAATCTATTAATTGTTATACTAGTATGGATTTCAAACCACTTCCTAAAATTAAACCTTTCAAAACTGAATCCATAATATTTTTTCTTCCACCCTGTGCGCCCTCTCCAGACTTTTCCATTAAGAATAAGAGCACAACTAAACTTCCCCAGTACTAGTTTGCTAGGTATAATCCTGGACTCCGACTTCTCCTTTCACACATCAAATCATTGTCCAAATCTTGCCACCTTCACCTCTGTAACAGTTTCAAAATACGTCTCTTCCTAACCAACAACACCACCAGACTACTAATTCACTCTAATTATCTCTCACCTCAAATACTGCAACTCCCTCCTCATTGGCCAACTTGTATGCAGGATATCCGCTCTTCAGTCATGAATGACTCATCTACCTTGCCAACTACTTAGTGTCACCCACCCCTATCTGTCAATCTCTTCACTGGCTTCCCCTTATCCAAAGAATAAAAAAAGAAATATTAATACCAGCTTAAAAAGCCCATCCACATCAGCCAATTTATCTGAAAATATCAGACAAACCATCCACTTCACCCATCCTAAGGCCTCTTGCTCTCTAATTTCCTCATCTGCCCCTCCCATGCTCATGCTTGCATCCAGGACTTCTCCAGAGCCTCTCCCATGCTCTGGAACTCCCTACCCCAACCTGTAAGACCATTTCCTACCATTAATAACATAGGTTCACTTTCTTTCTTTTCACATTCAGTAATGAAACCATCTTAAAAGCATATAGTCATAGCCAAAACAAGGCATATTTCTCTCTAGGTGATAAGGATGCCTTTACAGTATATATATTATATATATATATATATATATATATATACATATATACGCTATACTACCAAAAGTATTGGGATGCCTACCTTTACACGCACATGAACTTCCCAGTCTTAGTCTGTAGGGTTCAATATTGAGTAGGCCCACCCTTTGCAGCTATAACGACTTCAACTCTTCTGTGAAGGCTGTCCACAAGGTTTAGGAGTGTGTCTATGGGAATTTTTGATTATGCTTCCAGAAGCGCATTTGTGATGTCAGACACTGATGTGGACGAGAAGGCCTTCTTCGCAGTCTCTGCTCAAATTCTTACTCAAGACTCTGTACAGGCCAGTCAAGTTCCTTCACCCCAAACTCGTTCATCCATGTCTTTTTGGACCGTGCTTTGTGTACTGGTCCAAATCATTTGGTGGAGGGGCGATTATGGTGTGGGGTTGTTTTTCAGGGATTGGGCTTGGCCCCTTAGTTCCAGTAAAGTAAACTCTTCAAGCGTCAGCATACCAAGACATTTTGGAAAATGTCATGCTTCCTAGTTTGTGGGAACAGTTTGGGGATGACCCCTTCCTGTTCCAGCATAACCGCACACCAGTGCACAAAGCAAGGTTCATAAAGACATGAATGAGGGAGTTTGGGGTGGAGAAACTTGACTGGCCTGCACAGAGTCCAGACCTCAACCCAATAGAACACCCTTGGGATGAATTAGAGCGCAGACTGCGACCCAGGCCATCTCTTCAACATCAGTGTCTGACCTCACAAATGCGCTTCTGGAAGAATGGTCAAACATTACCATAGACACACTTCTAAAACTTGTGGACAGCCTTCCCAGAAGAGTTGAAGCTGTTATAGCTGCAAAGGGTGGTCCAACTCAATATTGAACCCTACGGACTAAGACTAGGATGCCATTAAAGTTCATGTGCGTGTAAAGGCAGGCATCCAATACTTTTGGTAAAATAGTGTATATATTAATAGCATATTGAATTAATTATTGGATGCCAACTGTTTACAGGGTATACCGTGCATTTTCCACACTGATGAAAAATAGGCAATCTAACAAGCACTCTATCACAGCTGTTTAGGAATGGCAAAACTTTTTAAAAGGTATTTTGGTTGCAGTATAACATAATAAGACATCTGGTAGTGCTTCAGTTACTCATGTTGAATTGACATCTTAAACGTATATCAACTGAGTGTATTGCAACTGTTGCAACTTAGATCTATGTGAAAGAGATGAAAAGATGGAGGAGAAACGATGTCCCCCAGTTGGTAAAGGATCATCTTGACATCACCCATAAGAAGTCAATGGCCAAGCAAGAAGAAGTTGGGACTCAAACTAACCTGCTTATACTCTGCTTACTTACATGTACATGCACAATTGAACATCTGATTTATCGTGTCTTATTGCCTATTTAACTCCTTACTAGCCACTTCAGCACTGACAGTCATCACAGTTTGTCTCTAGTGGATTTTCTTATCTTAGTCTTGGTTTCCTGTTAGCCTTGATTGCTGTAAATCTTGGAAACGTCCCCGACTCTTTGCTATCTCACATTTGCACTTGGATTTGAAATCCACCTAATTAGAATGTAGCTTAACTCTAGCACTAAAACTTGCCTGCTTGTTTCAGAATTCTGATCAACACTTTATAGAAGAATGGCTGACAATATTGCTACACTGTATATTACACGCTTGTGCATAATCTTTGAAGGCTATCAAGTGACAGTCACTTCTAGCCTTAGGAGAAGGTGTTATTACAGTATTTATCAGCGTATAACGCACACAGGCATATAACATGCACCTTCATCTTAAGAGGGAAGTTTCAGGAAAAAAATACAATTTTAAATAAAGAACCTTGAAGCAAAATAATGGTCAGTGCCCATCAATGCAGCCTGATCAGTGCCCATCTGTAGCCTCGCCATTGCCCATTAATGCAGCCTGATCAGTGCCCATCTGCAGCTTTGCCATTCCCATCAATGCAGCCCGATCAGTGCCCATCTGCAGCCTCGCCATTGCCCATTAATGCAGCCTGATCAGTGCCCATCTGCAGCCTTACCATTGCCCATCAATGCAGCCTGATCAATGCCATCTGCAGCCTCAGCATTGCAGCCTAAGAAGTGCCCATCTGCAGCCTCGCCATTCCCATCAATGCAGCCTGATCAGTGCCCATCTGTAGCTTCGCCATTGCCCATTAATGCAGCCTGATCAGTGCCCATCTGTAGCCTCGCCATTGCCCATCTGTAGCCTCGCCATTGCCATTAAAGCAGCCGGATCAGTGCCCATCTGCAGCCTCACCATTGCCCATCAATGCAGCCTGATCAGTGCCGGATTACACAGAGGGATCTCATGTTTACCCGGCGCTCACAACCACACACAGTCCCGCCTTCTGGAACGGCTCCTATGATAGACAGAACACTGGTCCAATGCCGAAGCATATGACATCTATCCTAGGAGCCAGACTAGGAGGCGGGACTGTGTGTGACTGGCGAGTAAACAGGTAATCTTGGCCCTTGTAATCCTGTAAAATATTGGCATATAACACGCACACATGATTTTCCCTCTATTTTCAGGGAGAAAAAGTGCATGTTATATGGTGATAAATACAGTAATTATTAAAAAAGAAAACAAAAAAACACACTTAAAATTCCTGTAATATTTTATCCTTATAGCTATGGTTGACTTCAGGGCAGGGACAAGGGGTGGGCAAGAGGGGGGGCTGCCCTGAGCACTGTGGTATCATGTGAGGTGGAGATCCACCACAAGGTGACTGAGGGGGTAGGGGATTTGTGTTGTGAGGAGGGATTTGGGGGGCAGCAGAAGAAAAGAATGGTTCTAGGGAGGGGAAATTTAAGGGGGTGTGCTAGGAGTGGTGGGGTTTTGTGTTGGGTGGGGGGGGGGTTTGGAAGAAGAATTTTTGTGCTAGGAGGGGGGATTGTGCTTTAAGAGATAGAGGGGACAAGGTATTTGTGCTCCCATGGTACACAGCTTGCTTTGGGGCACTTGAAGGGTGAAGGAGAGGACAGCACTGGCAGGGGAGGCCAGAGAGGAGGTAAAGGACCATTCTGTGCAATATAAATTGCACAGAACAGATACGTACAACACATTTTTTTATTTTAATTTAAATAAAACTTTTGCCTTTAGAATCACTTTAAATTGCTGCAATCCCTTTCTGATTGTGGGTGCAAGCATTTTGACACCAACTGTTGCAAGAGTTACCTCAACACCCTGCAATTAATTTTTAGGATTCTTTTTACACCATCAGCTCTTGGGCTGAATTTGGCTGAGTGGCCAGACCTAGATAATTTAGCAGTTGTTGACACTTATGGATTATATTCCTTACAGTAGAATTAACTATTTCATATAATTTGGATCATCTTTTAAAATCCCTTGCCAGGCTCATAGGCACCAAAAACTTTTTTCCTGAAGGCCTTAAGCCCCGTACACATGAGCCAAATGCCGATCGACATTCGGCCCATGTATATGCCAGCTAGTCCAATAGAAGCCGGACATTTGGCTGGCTTCTGTCGGGCGAGCATGCTAGAAAACTAACAGCCTACTGGCTCCCAAGCATTGCTTTTGTCTGGAACACAATAGCTCAGCGGGGGAGATTACTGTACGGATCGTTAGTACAGCGGCTCCGACCAGAGCTGACTAACAGTGTATACTAGGCTTAGAGGGCTGTTTTAATTTCTTTATGATGACATTACACACTTTAATAGCATAGAGAACACAAGACCCAAGATATTTGAGGTTTATTTAAGGCTGGTTCCACCTTCGTACCTAAGTGGTTTCTAAAAATTGTCATCTAATCTGGAACACCCAGTTCTAATTTCAAAGATTTGGAGTGGTACAAAGTTTAGAGGTGTACTTTTTCCATATGACAACCCTGCATTTTTGGTAAAATTTGGAAAATGAATACATCATGTCAATTTTGTGTGTCATTTGTTCAAGTAGGTGCCCTTTATATAAAGGCACTATTTGAATCAAGATCCAATGTTTGCCTGTTTAAATAGGATGAAAAAAATCAACAAATTACTTTTTCACATGACTGTATGTGAAAATAAGTTATTTGAAATTAATGATTTTTTTTGACTGTTAAAATAGAACTAAAGGCAAAACTTTTTTTAGTTTTGGATAGAGTAAAGAGAGATTAGAACGCCTGTCAGGTTTTATTGATGTCTGTGCCCTTGTTAAGGAGATTCACCTTTTCTTTTGTCCTATTCACCATTGTCATTGAAAGTGAAAGTAAAAGAACATTTTGGATTGTCTCCAGAAAAATAACAGAGGCTGGCCATACATTGTACAATTTTCTTGCACAATTTCCCGTCAGATTTACCAAAACCATATAATATGAGGTCAAACCTTAACACTTTCAATTTGTAAGCAATCAGGCAGGCCCTTGCAGTACATGGTTCAAGGTAAAACTAAAGGAAATTGAACAAGAAAATTGTATAATGTATGGCCAGCTGAAATCTTCCAATGTGGACACTAGTTCTGCTGACCTGGGGGTCGCCAAGATTTTCACCTTTATTTGCACAATTTGCCTTTTACTTTCTGTTTGGCTATGGGACAGGAAGTAAAGGGAAATCTCTGCAAATTGGACACGGGTGGTGAAAAAAAAATTACAGGGGTTATAACTCTCCCCTATTCTATCTAATCGATGCCATTCATTCATGGGGGGAATCTTTGAATGAAGAAACTGTAAGCCCAGTTATGCCACCATGGCAGATGGACTTGTAGTTGAAATGAACTGTGAGTGCACTGATCAAGTGGCTGCAGCTCTGCTAGCTCTCCTCTTCGCTTGTGGTGATTTTACTAGTACTGTCTCTTTGACACATTGCATCCTCTGGACTGGGGACTTCACTACTCTGCTTTCTTTAACTATCAACACGCTTCTTGTCGGCGTATGAACTGATTGGCTTCTTGTACTGTTTTTTCCTCTTGCACCCAGCCCTAATGTACAGAGACAGCAGAAGGCTGATATCAGGTTAAATGAAAGGTTTAAGGCTGGTACACATGGGTAGAATATCGCCTGGTACTGGCCAGTGCAACAGAAACCATCTGACATTCGGCCAGTGTGTACAGCAGCCTGTTGGACAGGCATGCTGGAAAACCAGCAGCCAACTGGCATCCAATCAGCGCTGGAAGCCAATGGCTGTCAGTGTGGATGAGTATGCCCTGGTGATGGTGGTGGGGAATGGGGGGGGGGGGTTGTCAGAACACAATAGCACAGCAGAGGAGACTGCTGTACTAACATTGCTTGTGTTAGTACAGTGATCTGTCAGTGTGTGCCGCACTTAATTTCACCATTTATAACATGCTACACCTGATTTAGGGTTTAACATGTTCTAGTTTCCCCCCTCTCCCTCAAAGCCACCCGCTCAGTGTGACAGTAGGCGGGTGTTCTTCTCCCCACACCTGCTGCCATGTTTTGAAGACGGCACAGCTGTGTGGGGCTTTGCTCTCACAGCCATGTCATTCATTAATGGGGGGGATCTTTAAATTAAGAAACTACAAGATCTGTCTTCCACCGCGGAAGACAAACTTATAGTTTAAATGAACTGCGAGTGCATTGATTAGCACACTGATAGTTCATTCACATGGTCTTCAGCTCCAAAACTGATAGCCCTTACATAGGTACAGGCATAGAGATGTAGACAGTGTGTGTAGGAGCCTGACATTGCACCCCCGATACTTTAAAGGCTTCTGTTTTTACTTGCAAAAATATGTCTATTTGTTATGTTTTAATTAAAGGGAACTTGGTCTTTAATATATTTCCAAAAATACATTTAATGATGTGTTAATGATTACAGAGTTACATTAATGTGTAACTCCATATAGTTTATCTCTGCCTTACAGTTCATTCTTTTTATTACCTCATAAGCATTTCACTTTTTATAAGTATGGTGGTCTGTGAAGTTATTTAGTTTAGTAGAATGCATGGGATTGCTTTTTATGCTAAATTTGCATGTGGTTATATGATCTTTTTCCCTTTTCTTCTTTCTTTTACCTACTCTTATCCTAATTATTGTCCTAGATAAGTACAACATTTTCAGGGTTTCTTTTCAGTATTCAAGTGCAAAACCTCAACATTGGACTTGATCCTGGAGGCCTTAAAAAAAATGTGGAAACACAGATGTAAATAAAGAGAAGAGATGGATATAAATAATGCAGAGCTGATAATAGCTGGTGACTACAACAGGAAATTCTTCCATGAGGAGCTCAATGAAATAGAAAACTCACATAGTGTGTACCCATGTAAAACCATTTACTAGTAAAGGTAGAAACCAACTTACAGAAAGACTGATGAAAAGCGCTTGTACATAGAAATAATGGCAGCATTTGCTCAATTTTGCACTTTTAGTTATTTTCTTGTAAAGTGTATGCACTATTTTGCACTACATATGTTTAAATTCATATGAGTTTGCACAAATTTTGTCTAGTTTTGCATATTTATTTGCACTTTAAAGTGCAGGTATTGATTTACACATAATATTTTGCACTATATGTGTTTAAATCCTATTATCAGCGATGCATTGTTTATATCCGTTTTGTCTCTTACAAATTGTCATTTGTTTTTGCTGGCTGCTGACTATTAGTGTTGGCGCAGTATATATTTTCTATATACTAATAAAGAGAAGAGAAGCATGCTCAGCAAACCTGATTTATGGCAGTTAAAAACTGATACATAGTTGATAACTGTTTTTAGTTGTGTAATTTGGTGAAATGTTACTGAAAAAAATCGAACACTAGCATGGATGACTTTGCAAACATACTGAGCATTGTACAGTAAATATACAGTAACTCTTTGAATACACATTGTAACTCTTAGACTATGAAAGATAAAGTAAGATTGGGAGAAATAACTTCATGTTACCAATACCTGATTCAAGATTCAACAACCTGTTCACAAGATGTACTGGAGCAAAGGTTTACCCCAACACCATGAGATGCATTAAATGTGCACGCTAAGTCTTAGTCCTTTATGTCGCAGGAATGTGTCTGATTCTGAAGGCGACACAACAATCTGAGCTCAGGCTAGTCTGATTAATGTGTCTCTGCTAATTGTCTGTAAAGTGGCAGTTTCAAGTCTGTTTGTAACCAAGCCATTGTACAGAAACTGGCTGTGAATGTGAAAGAGGGGATTAGGGGTGAAAGTGGAACAGAGGTTCTCTCTGAAACAGGGTGCCCTCCTCAAGGGTCACAAGTAACACCCCTTTCTTTCAGGTAACTTTACTATGCTCTGATAAATCCCAAAGGCCACTTTTTTTTTAAGCCATTCCCCTCTCTTCAGCTTTTGGTTCCTTTAATGCGACTTTGACTATTTCCCATGGCTGTTAAGGCTATTACTGAAGTTTATATAGTAGGCCTTGTGGCAAATAAACAGTCTCTGTTCTCTTTTGCATGCTACAGCCCATGACAACAATAGGCATATTCTACTTAAATGCTGCACAAAATGACCATTTACATCAGTGCCTAGTGAAGTCATATTTTATGACACGCAATGATGGCTAACAGAAAACACAATATGCCAAAAGGTTTTTTTTTAACATCATTATATAAACACTTAAGGTGCAGGACCTCATTTATCAAATTGTCAGAAATAAGAACTATTTGTATCGCTTCACAACAACTAGCCAGTTTCTTCCTTTCATTCCCAAGCTATCTTTATTGCTTTTAAATTTGTAATTGCTTGCTGTGATGAAACAAACATTTCTTATATTGGATATTAAAGGTGTTTGTTCAAAATATTATATATTATAATAGTTATAGACCTATGTAGAATATACTGTAAACTAACATCCCATAGGCATTAACCAACTGTCAAACAAATAGCTGACCTCTTTAGGTTGATTAACTAAAGGAATTCAAATGTTCATATAATACATTGTACGAAGATCCACTTCAACTATCCAATCATGTAAAAAAGCAAATCCCTGTTTACTTATTTCATCTGCACGTGATTGGATAACTGAAGTGATTATTTACAGAATTTACTGTATGGATATTCCCAAATCCCTTATTAAACCAGCCTCATTGGGTCAGATAAACCTTATTTGACTAAAATTAAATGACTTCTTCAAAGGCCAAAGATTTGACTTTGTTAGTATGTTGTATTATCAAATAACCAATAAATGTATAAAAGAGATATGAATGTCATTCACTAAGAGCCCATTCACACTGCCGCGACTTGTCAGGCGACTTGTCAGCCTGACAAGTCGCGGTCCATTGAGTAGTACAGGACCCGTTCTAATAGGAGCGACACAAGTCGCTCCGACTTAGAAAAAGGATCCTGTACTACTTTCGGGCGACCTCGGAGCGACTTGCATAGACTTCCATCATGTGAAGTCCCTGCAAGTCACGCTGAAGTCGCGGTGCACAGCGGTGCACGCGACTTCACAGGTTGCCCCCCGAAGTCGTGTCGCCTCAGTGTGAACCGGCTCTAATACTTAGGAAGCTTATAAGAACTAAATTTATATAAATATGTTATTGTTAGGTGCCATTTTGCTACACCTAGTAGACTTTTTGTTTATTTACTTTATTAAAGGCTAGATACAGTATCCTTTTTAAATAATTTACTTTATTTTATGTTTAGCGTATAGGAACTAAATTTATATGCATATTTTATTGTTAGGTGCTATTTTGCTACACCCAGTAGACTTTTGAATTACTGTATTAAAAGTCTAGATATCCTTTTTATATGTTTTATTTTATGTTATGTTGAAGTCAACAGGTACAGCTATAGGTTTATTTTCACTTGTTTACTAGGTTCTTCATAAAATGGACCTAAAGTCAATGCAGGTTAGACATATGCAGAACGAAAAAATGAGTTTACTTTCGGATCGATTGGTTATGTTATTAATTTCGTTTAGTTTCAGATTTAGAAAGAGATCAGTTTAGCTCAAAACTGCACCAGATTTTGCCCTCCTCAGTTTTAATAAATCTACTTTTTAATAAGTTTTAATAAATCTAGTAGGGATGAGCAAATTCAAGAGTTTTCATTTACCTCAAATTTTGGCAGAATTTTCCATTCAATGGTGCAATTGGCTTTAAATGGACACTGAGGGTTACAGGAGTAGCTTTCAACTATCATGGAGCTGTTCTTATCAGTCTCATTCATTTATGTTTTTTTCACAGAAAGATAAAAGAAATGAATTAAATCAAAAGAGAAAAATAAAAAATTCAAGTGTTAACATACAAGTAATAAAAAAAAAAAAAAAAAACACAACATTTTAAATGACAAAAAATTCAAAGAACACTGTGGGGTTGATTTACTTAGGCTGGGTTTACACTTATGAGAATTAGATGCAGGTTTCCCCGCATCCAATTCGCATAACAGGAGAGTGTGCCCGGCTTTTAATGGAGCCTGTTCACACAGCTCCGGGGCAGCTACGGTCCGAACTGAAAAAGGAACCTGTGCATCTTTGGCTCCGTTTGAGGTTAGAATTCAGGCAAAAATTGGGACCTGATTCGGACCTGAAACAGAGAACAGGGATGCATCGGACCCCTTGCTGTGAACCACAGCCACAGCTAGTGTGAACCCAGCCATAACCACTTCTGGACCAGAAGGTTTTACCCCCCTTAAAGACTAGGTCATTTTGTGCGATACAGCCCTGCATACTTTAACTGACAGTTGCGTGAACGTGAGGCGCAGTACCCAAATAAAATTGATGTCGTTTTTTACAACAAAAAGAGATTTCTTTTGGTGGTATTTAATCACCTCTACGATTTTTATTTTTTCCGTCATAAACGAAAAATTGAGCGATAATTCTGAAAAAAAAAAAAAAACAATAATTTTTACTTTCTGCTATAGAAACACAGCCAATAAAAAAAATAAAATGTGGAAAAATGAAATTCAAACTGCACTAACATAAACAAATGGAAAGAGCTGCTAGCACATCAACCGACATAAAGTTGCTCAAATAATGTATATAAATAAAGTGCAGCGCTGAAAAACATATAAGAAGTCCAATAAAGAACTACAGAATATATTGTGAAACTAATATACTAATATATAATGGTGAGTCCCAAGTGAAAAGATGAAGGTGACCCATCCAAACTGATATAAGTGATCAAAGATGCAGATAGGTCCCCATACCACCGGGATAGAAGTTGAATGCTCTCACCAGAAGTTGTAGACCCAGAATACTATACAGCAAATGGGTCATAAAGGCTAGATGTTAACCATGGGTCTCCCCAACCGAGACTGTAACAAATGGCCATGTAGTCTTGAACGAAGGTGGCTGGATCTCCCAATCAGACACTCATATGTGGAGAGAAGCCAAACGACACAGACATAGTGTAAAACCGCTTACAAGGAATTTGTTAAAAAAGGGGTACATATACACTTACAGACATTCATGAAAACAGCGCAGACAATAGGAATGAAGTTAGATGGCAAGTAGCGTGGTACTGACGTGTTTCGTCAAAATTGACTACCTCATAGGATGTTGTCCTATATCAACCAACTTCTTTGGTAGACCATGACGAGGCCTCTTCTGAGTGGAACCTGTCCTGTTAAACCACTATATGGTCTTGGCCACCATGCTGCAGCTCAGTTTCAGGGTCTTGACAATCTTCTTAAAGCCTAGGCCATCCTTATGTAGAGCAACAATTCTTTTTTCAGATCCTCAGAGAGTTCTTTGCCATGAGGTGCCATGTTGAACTTCTAGTGCCCAGTATAAGAGAGTGAGAGCGATAACACCAAATTTAACACACCTGCTCCCCATTCACACCTGAGACCTTGTAACACTAACGAGTCACATGACATCGGGGAGGGGAAAATGGCTAATTGGGCCCAATTTGGACATTTTCACTTAGGGGTGTACTGACTTTTGTTGCCAGCGGTTTAGACATTAATGACTGTGTGTTGAGTTATTTTGAGGGGACAGCAAATTTACACTGTTATACAAGCTCTACACTCAGAGTTGTCACATGAAAAGATATAATAAAATATTTACAAAAATGTGAGTGGTGTACTCACTTTTGTGAGATACTGTATATACCCGGAAGCAATGTCATGACATCTCTTCTGGTAACTGGAGCCTTAAAGGCGCCAGATTTAAAAACAAAATTACCGTATTCAAAACAGCCAAACTTGGCATTTTGAATGCTTTTAAGTGCCCCAGATTCCTCCATAAAGATTTTCTGTCACAAAGGATGTTTACATTACAAAATAAATAAGAAAAAACATTTTTAAAGCACCCCATACCTCCCTGCTTATGCGTACGTAAGTTGCGCCCGCAAATGTAAACAGTGTTCAAACCACACATATGAGGTATCACCGCGATGGCTAGAGCGAGAGCGGTAATTCTTGTACTAGACCTCCTCTGTAACTCTAAACGGATAACTGTTAACCACTTCAATACAGGGCACTTCCCTCCCTTCCTGCCCAGGCCAATTTTCCCCTTATAGCGCTGTTGCATTTTGAATGACAATTGCGCGGTCATGCAACACTGTACCTACACCAAATTTATGTCATTTTCCCCCCACAAATAGAGCTTTCTTTTGGTGGGATTTGATCACCTCTGGGTTTTTTCCTTTTTGCTAAACAAATAAAAAAAGACCGAAAAGTTTGAAAAAAAAAAACGTTTTTTTGTTTATGTTATACAATTTTGTAAATAAATAAGTTTTTTCCTGCACTGATGAGCACTGATGAGACTGCACTGACAGGCACTGATGAGGAGGCACTGATGGGGTGGCACTGATGGGGTGGCACTGATGGGGTGGCACTGATAGGCAGCACTGATATGTGGCACTGATAGGCACTGATATGTGGCACTGATAGGTAGCACAGATATGCAGCATTGGTGGGCACTGATAGGCGGCACTGCTGGGCACTGATAGGCGGCATTGATGGACACTGATAGGTGGCACTGACGGGCACTGATAGGTGGCACTGACGGGCACTAATGGGCACTGATAGGTGGCACTGGTGGGCATTGATGGGCGGCACTGATCGGCACTGACGGGAGGCACTGATGGGCACTAATGGGCACTGATAGGCGGCACTGGTGGGCAATAATGGGCACTGGTGGGCGACACTAAAGGATGGCAATGATGGGCACTTGTGGGCAGCACTGATAGGGAGGACACTGGCGGGCAGCACTGATGGGGACGGCAATGGGGGGCTCCCTGAGCCCTGATTGCCATCCCTGGCGGCCATAGTGGGCATCCCTGGGGTCATAGTGCCATCCCTGGGGTCATAGTGGGCATCCCTGGTGGATCTAGTGGCATCCCCCCCCCGAGGGTCTGCACTGGTAATCAATGATCTGATTACCAGTGCCGACCCCCCCCCCCTGTCAGGGGAGCCGCCGATCGGCGCTCCTTTACTCGTGCCTGTCAGGCACGAACTAAGGAAAGCCGATCAACGGCTGTTCCTGTTTACGATGTGACCAGCCGTGATTGGACACGGCTGATCACATGGTAAAGAGCTACGTCAGTAGTCTCTTTACCGAGATCGGAGATGCAGGGTGTCAGACTGACACCTCGTATCACCGATCGCCGCTCTGCGCGCCCCCGGGGGGCGCCCAGAGCTGTGTTATCCTGCCGACGTCATATGACGTCCGGTCAGGATAACTCAACCACATTCCCGCCGTCATTCTGTAATAGGGCGGGCGGGAAGTGGTTAAAAAAGTGTCACCTATGGAGATTTTTAAATACCATAGTTTGTCGCCATTCCATGAATGTGCGCAGTTTTAAAGCATGACATGTTGGGTATCTATTTACTTGGCATAATATCATCTTTCACATTATACAAAAAAATTGGGTGAACTTTACTGTTTTTTTTTTTTTTCAATTCAGGAAAGTGTATTTCTTCCAAAGAAAATTGCATTTGAAAGACCGCTGCGCAAATACAGTGTGACATAAAATATTGAAACAACTGCCATTTACAAAAAAAATAATATATATATATATATATATATATATACACAGTATGTATATATATATATATATATATATATATATATATATATATATATATGTTTGGGGGTTCTAAGTAATGTTTTAGCAAAAAATACTGATTTTAACTTGTAAGCAACAAGTGCCAGAAAGAGGCTTAGGCATTAAGGGGTCAAAAACACATTCAAAGTAGATGTAAACGCTTAAAGTGGAGCTAAACTCAAAAGGGGAAGTTCCGCTTTAAGGAGTAGTCCCCGCTCCTCTTGAAGTATTGGTACTTTTCAGAAGCGGGGGGGTACCCAATTTTGACAGGTACCCTCCTCTCCTACTTTCACTCTGACCGCCTAGACAATTGGAGTGGAAGTTCTCCTCCCTCCCTCCTGCAGTCTTCTGGGACATGTGAAATGTCCCAGAAGACTGTCTGTCCATTCACGATGTGCAGAGCTGCTCACACATGCACAGTGGGCACCCGGCTGTGGCAGGTTCATAGCCAGGTGCCCACTGCACATGTGTAAGCAGCTCTGCCCATAGTTAAGATGCTGGCACCAAAAAAGAAAAAAGAAGACAGTGGGTACAACCAGCAGGGGAGAGCACCCCACTGGATCATGGGGTGAGCACCCCGCTGGATCATGGGGCAGGTGATTACAGCTTTTGTAGCTGTTGACTTTTGTTTGTTTTTTTCACAGGAGACTTTAAGCGCCGGTTCACACTGGCGCAACGCTACTTTCAGGGGCGACCTCCGGGATCGCGGTACGAGCAGCGCGCCGCGACCTCGGAGCGGCCGCCACAGACTTCATAACATTGAAGTCTATGGCGGTCGCCTCCTGGTCGCCCCAAAGAAGCTCCGGACCCTTTTTCTAGGTCGGAGCGACTTGTGTCGCTCCTATTAGAACGGGTCCGTAGCTTCCCTATGGGAGGCGACCTGCGGCGACCTGTGAGGCGACCAGGTCGCCTCACAGGTCGCCCTAGTGTGAACCGGGGCTAAAGACATTAGGTTTGCTGTGTATCATCCTGCATTTCATAAACACTTGCCTTTTTTTGACAAATCTTTATTTAGAAGCATATAAAAGACATAGTAAAAAAAAATCCAAAAGAACATCAGACTCCAATACAAATTTGGTTACATAAGTGAGAGACTAATCTCAAGAGGATATCACCCAGGCACAACCAAATAGCTCATAAAACCCCAAAGCATAGTACAACAACATTTGTAACAAATTAGTGCAAAGACCCAAATAAAACACTTGCCTTTTTTTAAATTGAATCCTTCATTTAACCTTAACTCATTTTAGTGCTGCTGATTCCCTGCAGCCACTTCTTATCTGTAAACATAAACAAAAAGAAGGGCGCACCAGCCTAGCGCATTATCCTCAGTAGGCTTTTATTGGTAAAATTTAAAAAAATGGCTACTCACAAACATGCGATGTAAACCAGCATATCAACTCCATCAAACAACGTCCATGATGTTAGAGTCCAATGCCTCGTGAAGATGAAAGGCTAACGCGTTTCGAGGCATTGCCTCTTTCTCAGTGCCTCTTCCTCAAGGGCGCTAGGCTGGTGCGCCCTTCTTTTTGTTTATGTTTACAGTGTTTTTTAGACCACCCTGGTTGTAGAGGGCAGCAAGGCTTAGCCATTAGGGGATGCCAAGTGCGAATCCTAGGATAGAGGCAGTCTGAGAACCTGATTCTGAGCGCAGGAGCAAGGTGCCAAGCATCACAATTTTCTTTCCAGAGTAGCCACTTCTTATCTGCATGCATGCATGCAGTCTAATTATGGCATTTCTCAGAGGGGGATTTTCCTGACGGTGACAACAGTGGACCATGACTGCTGTATTCTTGTTCTTTGACAGGGTGACAACACAGAAGCATAATTTGGATACAGAGACAGAACACTTGTCACCCAGTAAACGGGAAGAACCTGAACAAGGACCTTCATGGCAGGACCACCAGACAGGAATATTATTATTTTTTTCATCAGGAGGTTTTTAATGAACAATTTGCAAACGTTACAGATAAAATAAACAGTTCTCCTTTCCAAACCGCAATCGCAGGCATCCAGGAACTCGTCTCCGGTGAGGTTAGCAACCGTTACCCGTATCACAGCCAGCCAGAAAGCCTGCCAGTTCCAGCCACAGGCCCACAGCCAGCAACCCACAGGCCCACAGCCAGCAAGCCACAGCCTGCCAGCCACAGCCCACAGTGGCCGCTTACCGGATTGTGTAGATCCCCATTACAGAGATCCATACCAGCTCAAATAATGGTTGTCTCAGGCACAATTGTCAGCTGAATGGGCATTGGATCCTGGTCCCAGAATCGTATATAGCCAGGGATAAAAGCCAGACCAATAAGGGTGTACTTTTATCGGTCTGGCTTTTATCCCTGGCTATATACGATTCTGGGACCAGGATCCAATGCCCATTCAGCTGACAATTGTGACTCAGTACCAGCAACAGGCCCACAGCCAGCAAGCCAAAGGCCCACAGCCAGCCAGCAAGCCACAGCCAGCCAGCCAGTAAGCAAGCCTGCCAGTGCCAGCCACAGCCAGCAAGCCACAGCCTGCCAGCCACAGCCAGCCAGAAAGCCTGCCAGTGCCAGCCACAGGCCCACAGCCTGCCAGTGGTAGCCAGCAAGACCCCAGCCTGCCAGCGGTAGCCAGCAAGACCACAGCCTGCCAGCAATAGCCAGCAAAACCACAGCTTGCCAGCCAGCAACTGTAATTAAGGTAAGAGGAGTCAACTTGGCCTAGGTATCAGAGAGCTATGTTGTGTTGATTTATTGTGGGTGTGGCTGGAGGCGGGGTGTGGATGTAGGAGTGACAAGGGTGTGACTGGAGGCGGAACATGGGTGGGGCCTGGAAGGGGCCCTTGATTTATTTTGCCCAGGAGCCCCGAGGGTTCTCAGTCTGTCCCTGTCCCTGACATTACACTCTCCTTTAGGGCAGCCTCGGGATGCCAAATTGAGCCATCTTTTGAGGGTAAACATTGTGAAAATCTTGTAAAAGTCTGAGCATGAAGGTTTGCTTCAGACTCCCAAGAATTCTCTTCGAAACCAAATCTTTTCCACTGAAAGTGATTGTAAAGTTTTGTTTTTTTTATTTTAAGTAACAAACTCTTACCTTGCTCTGTGAAGTGGTTTTGCACAGGGTAGCCTGGATCCTCCTCTTCTCGGGTCCCTCTTCACTGCTCCTAGTCCCTCCCTCCTGTTGAGTGCCCCCACAGCAAGCAGCTTGCTATGGGGGCACCCGAGCCGAGCTGCAGCTCCGTGTGTCTATTCAGACATGTAGCTGCGGTTTGGCCCCCTCCCCCTCTCATGATTGGCTAACTTACATTAATTGACAGCCGCTGGAGCCAATGGTGCCATGGCAGTGTCTCGGCAAATCAGGAGGGAGATTCCCCGATGGCCGAGTGACTCTCTTTCCAAGAGGTAGCGCCATTCTTCCAGTGCTGATTTTTTTGCCAGGAGTTCTCGATCCCCCACATCATAATTATTCTCTGATAGGCACAGTTTCTTAAAGAAGAATACCACAGGGTGCATTAGAGACTTTGGTCCTTGATGTTGAGACAGAATAGCCCCTACTGCATTTTCTGCCGCATCTACCTCTAGGATGTATGGCAGAGCAGGATCAGGATGTTTCAGGACCAGAGCAGAGGAAAGCGATTCCTTCAGCTTATCAAATGCGGCCTGAGCTGCTTCAGTCCTTGGAAACAACCTTGCTTCTTTGTGCTTTGTGAGTTGGGTAATGGGTGTTATGATGCCAGAGAAACTCTTAAAGGATAAGTCCAGGCAAAACCTAACACTAAACCTCCTCTTTGCCACATTCTAAACCTAATCAATCTAACCCTGCAAAGCAAAAATTGCTGTACTTACCTATTCTTCACCCGCTGCGGTCTCCAGCGATGGAAGCTGTGTGCAGGAGAGGACGGAAAACAGCTGTAAAATGAATGGGAAGTGATGTCACCCATAGACTTACTATAGGGCTTCCATTCTTGAATGCCTCTCCTGTACCTGCCTCCACACTGAAGCCACCGCTGACAGCTCAGCGTGGGACCAGACCGGATCGGCTGCAGAATAGGTAAGTACAGTGATTTTTGCTTTACAGGGTTAGATAGATTAGGTTAAGAATGTGGCATAGAGCAGGTTTAGCATTGGTTAGGGTTTTCCTGGACTTAGCCTTTAATACATTTTCTGTAACAATTAGCAAAACTGACAAATCATTGCACTCCTTTTTTATCGGTTGGGGGTAGCTGAAACTTTTTGAGGGTCCATTGCCATACCCACGGTTGAAATCAAGAGACCCATAAAATTAATGGTCTGGCGCTCAAATTCACATTTCTCCAGCTTTGCGTATAGTTCATTTTGCCTCAGGCTATAGACAACCTACTTCACATGTAATTTCAGGGAAACTGAGAATATGAGAATGTCATCCAGGGAGACAATCACGAATAAGTCCAAGAAGTCCCTGAAAATGTCATTGACAAAATGTTGAAAAGTGTCTGGCACGTTGCAAAATCCGAATGGCATAACAAGATATTCAAAATGGCCAAAATATGTTCAGAACGGCATTTTCCATTCATCCTCCTCACCGATCCTGACCTGGTTGTAGGCACCCCACAGATCTAATTTTGTGAATACCTTTGCAGAGCAAAGTCTCTGAAATAGTTCGGGGATCAAAGGAAGGGGATAATGATTTTTATTCGTAATTCGATTCAATTCTCTCTAGTCCACACATCAACAGAAAGAGTGGACAAAGAATATTCCTGCACCAGCTGGAGAAGTAGAAGGTTGGATGAACCCCTTCCCAAAATTCTCATCAACGTACTCTTTAAGGGCCACAAGTTCAGGCTTGGAGAGCAGGAATAATCCTGCCAAATGAAATCTCTGCCCCTGCTAACAGTTCAATAGGGCGCTCATAAGCCCGATAAGGAGAGAGAATGTCTGCTTTTTGTTTATCAAACACGTTCATGAAGTCGTGGTACACTGATGAAGCAAGCTCTTGAAATTCAGATGCAGGATTTAAGCAGCAAATAACTGGAACAGCATGGTGTAAAGTTTTGAGACAGTTCTGCAAACAGTAAGAAGACTGGATGGTAACCCCACCAGTAGTCCAGTTAATTTTGGGGTTATGAGCTTGCAACGATGGCATACCCAGGATGATTGAGAACAATAAAGAGGAAATGACATCTAGGCATAGCAGTTTGTGGTGGTCTGGCAAGATGTTGGCAGGTAAGGGCTGAGTCTCATGGGGGATTCTAGTCCTGTTCTAATATTTGATCCATAGGCTAGCTGTATAGAATGTCTCTGTTGTTTGGGTTGCAGTGGGATGTGATGTTGCTGGGTAAACGCATGGTCAATGAAGCAACTACAGGCGCCTGAATCAATTTTAGCATGAGCCCTGAACATTCTTTCTGGAAGCTGTAGTCAAACAGGAACAGCGGTGTGAGCAGATCTTGCTATGGTCAGGGGACAGGAATCATAAGGAGAAGAATAAGACTTACAGGTCTTGTTAGGGCAAGTGCTGGCAAAGTGACCAGCTGCTCCACAGTACAGACAGAGGTTATTCTGGCAATGATGTAACTTTTTCTCCGGTGACAGCAGTGACCAAAGAAGGCCCAATTGCAAAGGTTCAGGAACTTCAAGAGCAGCAGGAGATAATAAAGGATCAGGGGCAGTTGGATTAGCAGATACCTTTGGTACCATCCATGTGGGACGAAGCTGACTTGTCCTCCCGGATCTTCACTCTCTCAAGCGACAATCAATCTGAATAGATAATTAAATAGGAGCTTCCAAGGAGCTGGGTACACCAACCTGCGCCATTCCATCTTTAAGTGTGTCTGAAAGTCCCAGGCAGAACTGGTAATGAAGTGCGGCATCGTCCCATTCTGTTTTAGAACTCCACCACTTAAAGTCTGCTACTTAAGAGCATATAAGGTGGGTTTAGCTGTAGCTTGGAGACCTTCCAGTAGTGTGGAGTCCAGTCACAAGCCTTGTTCAGCGGGAGGCAGGCAGACAGGTGCAGAATCAGAATCAGATTAAAGGTCAGGAACAGGAAGAAGTTGATTAAGTGCTGACGGTGGGGTACCATATCAGGAAGCGGATACGTAGTCACAAATCCAAGCCGGGTAGGTACTATAAGCGAGAAGCAGATGTAGCAGGCAGAGGTGATTCAAGAGAGGTGTAACTGGGTCAGGAACAAGGTTAGCAGACATGGATTAGAATCAGGAACACAGGAATCAAATCTGAAGATAATCCAGCACTGAAGCAAGGCAGAATCTCAGTTTAAATAGGCTGCTGGGCGCCAGAATCTGTGGATGCATGAGCATGCCTACGTGTACGCGCACGTGCCCGCACGCATGCGCCAATGTGAATTCCAGTCCTTCCTCATCTTGGTAATTGCTCGTGGCTCTGTACATGCACATAAGAATTAGCATTTGCTGAACGGGAATGAGCATCTGTTGAACGAGATCCCAGGCAACGTATGTTTCTGACTCTCTCTCTTCGCTTCCAGCTTTTGGGATTTCCAACCCAACAACCCAGAGATAGGAAGTGCTATGTATATAATTAATTCTGTGATAAGCAGTACAGCTATTTATAAATTCAGACAGTAGAGGGCAGAAGAGCCCTACATGTTCTTGGTGCTAAAATAAAAAAAAAAAAAAAATATATATATATATATATATATATATATATATATATATATATATATATATATATATATACATATATGCATACAGTAGGTCTCATTTGACACTAAAGACTACACCTTTCTAGTGACAACAAAAAAGAAGTTTGTTTGCAATGTTGTCTGTATTTTGTGTCTGGTAAGCAGATTTTTTAAGTGCTGATGTTTTTAGACATGCTATTTTGGGTTCTGGTTTAGGTATTACCATCATCCTTGTTTTGCCTACCTTGATGGGAAGGTGGATATATAAGAATAGGTGATTCTAACCATACTGTGCTACTACAAAGGCCAGGATTGGCTGAAACATGTTATTGAATTGTTAATCTTCTACTTGTTATGAAGAATTAGACTTGAAAACTTCAAAAGTGCAGGTGTTTTGTGGTTTTTGTACAGCTGGGAAGAAGTGTTGCTGTCCACTGCCTGCAGGTGGCAGAGGTTCACCTCTGAACACATGCTGAGTTGATTATGTGGCCTGCAATGTTTGTCCTTATTAAAAAGAGCATGTGGGGAGAAGAAGGTTTTTTTTTTTTTTTTCTTTTTTCTATAAATGTTCTAGGTACCATGAAAATAGTGTAAGTAAACTTCTATAAGCACTGCTCAAGCATATATCACAGAATCAAAAATATTTTTTTGGAGGGGCGTGGCCGGTGGCAGTGGTGAATGGACACGTACTAGCTGAGCTCAGGAACTCAGAGGCTCCCTGAAGCAGCTAGCGGCGACATAAATCAAGCCCGAGGGCACAGTCTGGTCCTGGAAGGTATGGGGAATAAAACTAACCCGCTAACCCCATAAGGCGCTAACCCCATAAGGAAACAAAAGGACCCTGCAAATTAGGGGCTTTCCACAGCCCGCCCGGGAGTCCCAGAAAAGAAGATGGCGCTGGCCCCTCCTCTCACATTCACACAGGCACACAGGCTGCTCGTTCTGAACGAAGAGAAAGAAGACAGACCCAGCTCCAGCAACAGCATCATAACAACGCTGCATATCAGCATGATGGTTTCAGCCCTGTGAAGCAAAGAAGAAGGCTATCTGAATCAGAGGAACATGTAAGTGAATTTACCAATGATGTGACTCTGTATTCTCTGAAAACCCTTATGATGAAAAACTAGACTCCTTTCCAACCTCAGGCAAAGCAGTTTCAGACACAGATATTAAGGAAATGTTACAGTCCATGAGAGGAGCAATCCAACATGACATGCAAGCCTTTATGCAAAAATCAAAAATGGATTTAGACGAATTGGGAGAGAGAGTAGACTTTATTGAGAACAAAATGACTGACTTTACTGAAGCACACAACGAGCTAGTAGATGGTCATTTTGAACTGGAAGATGAACTTAAATAACTAAAACTTAAAGTGGCAGACCTAGAGAACAGATCTAAACAACAATAACATCAAATTCAGCGGCATTCCTGAAAATTTCAAGAACACTGACCTAAAACAATTTTTACAGAGAATGATTCTAGATCTCACCCTACACTACCAAACCAAGAATTAGTGATCGATAGGGCCCACAGGCTGCCGAAACCATCGCCCATCCCTGAAAAACTACAGAGAGACGTAATAGCCAAAATCCATTTTTTTCATGTTAAAGATAGGCTGATGGAGTTTGCAAGACATAACTCACCACTCCCAGATCTCTACGCAGGTATAATCTTGCACTCTGACCTCTCTCAAGCAACCATTTTGGCTCGGAAAAACCTGAACTCTATCACTAAAATATTACGCAAACACAAAATAATATACAAGTGGGGCTTTCCCACCAAACTGATGATAGACAGGAATAACACCTCATGTTTGATCTATACGATTGAAGATGGCTCAAACTCTTGAAATTGTGGGATTTACTTCCGATAAAACCCCTCAGGAAAAAATTCCACCTCATATTAGCCATGGCTGAATTATCCCTTTGACGACCTTCAATAAAAACCAACAATATCCTTATCCCTTCAATGTTTTGTCATTGTAGTTAATCAGGGATGCCTCATGTTCTCCTGCCTCATGCTAACCCTTTCCCCCACAATAAAAGTGCACACGAAATTTGCCTGGCAACTCAATGGTTTTTATATGTTCTACTTTGCTTTTGACCATGAGTAATTTTTTTCAATATGTACCTTCCTAAAGATCCTCTACTTTTCTTTCTTCCCCACGGAAGTTACACCATCTTTGGAACTCTTACAAATTCCATGGTTCTACTACTTTTAATATCTAAGCAGCACCTACATGATGAATATCTCCATCATGGTTAATCTCAACCTCTTGTCACTGAAAGTAAAAGGTCTCAATATCCCCTTTAAAAGAAAAGCTCTTTGGAACGACGCCTTAAAATTTGCAGCTATATTCTCTGCATCCAGTAATCACATTTTGAAAGAGATAATCCCCCCACGTTTTCTCATTACAAATTCCCTCACATATTCACTTCTAATAATCAGAAGAAGAAAAAAGGAGTTCTCACGATCATTAAAGACACTGTTTCCTTCCAACTTTTGGACTCCAGAATAGATTCCCAAGGGCGATATGTCATACTAGTTGCCAATACTGAGAACTCGATTTTGACAATTGCTAATATCTATGCTCCAAATAAAAATCCTCAGCAATTTCTCCAAAAGGTCCTTAAAATAATTAAGAAAATTCAGAAAGGAAACTGTTGTAAAATGTGGAGACTTTAATACCCCAATGGACCCAACCTTTGGACACTACCAAAGGAAGCCACTCCACTAGAATGGAACTGAAAGACATCTTCTCTCAGGAAGACCTTCATGATCCGATGAGATGTCTTCATTATCAGAAAAAGACTATACCTTTTATTCTAGCGTTAATAAGTCATATACTAGGATTGATTTTTTTTTTTATCACTGACAGAATTCTCCTGCAAAAAGTTACAGATGCCCGCATCCATAACATAACATGGTGGGACCATGCCCCAATATCAATAATTATTGACTTAGGGCAACAAACCTTTAACTCCTCGCTTTGGAGAAATAATGCTTACATCCTATCTCAGGAGAAACATCTGTCAGTGATGAAAGAAAGACTAAAAGAGTTTTCTAAAATCAATGATAATTACTCTGTTTCCATTTCCAGCTTATGGTGTACACATAAGGCATATGCCAGAGGGTTATTGATCCAAATGTCCTCTAGGAAAAAGAAAAGAAGAACACACACAGTTAACAACCTTCTAGCTAACATCTCCAAACTTGAAAAAGAACACAAAGCTTCCCCTAAACAGTCTCCTCTACTTAAACAACTTAGCGATGCAAGGAACGAACCATAAGCAAGATTAATAGCCAACCATGAGAAGTACCTCAAAAAACTTAAATTAAATCACTACTCTCAAGGGAACAAAGTAGGTATATCTAGCTTCCCAACTAAACAAAAAATACTATAACTAATTCACCATAGTTAAGGAAAAGTCCTAAATACCCACAAGAAATAGCTAATGCTTTAGCAGAATACTACAAATTTTTATATAACTTAAAAGATGCTAAGTATACCCCAGCCGTTAGATATAACTCGTTTCATAAACAAGAATAATCCCCCCAATTGTAGACGCTTCTACCCTTCAAAGTCTAAATGAACCAATATCTATAAAAGAATTGAACAGGGTCATCCAATTTCTACCAAAAAATAAAGCCCCAGGTGCAGATGGATTATCCAGCAAAAATGATAAGACATTTAGCAAAATGATAGCACCTCACTTATCTAACCTTTTCAACTTCGCTGCGAACAACCAATCTTTTCCTAAAGAGATGCTAGAAGCTGTCATTATTAAAATTCCAAAACAGGGAAAAGACCCAACATCCCCTACCAATTACAGGCCCATTTCGCTACTAAATTCTGACCTAAAAATGTATTATAAAGTTCTAGAAAACTGTTTGCTAGAGATAACATCTTATCTCATCGAACCAGATCAAGTGGGGTTTGTTAAAGGACGACAAGGCCCTGACAGTACTAGAAGAATGATTAACTTGATTACTCATATACAGCACAATCAAACTCCTTCTATGCTCCTTGGTTTGGACATAGAGAAAGCATTTGATAGAGTTCATGAGGATACATTGCGGATACCCTCAAAAAGTTTGGATTTTTCTGGCTCCATTCATGAAGCCATAATGTCCCTCTACACTATATCATCAACCAAGGTATTCACTTCAGGCAATATTTCCAAAAGCTTTACACTGTCTAATGGAACCAGACAAGGCTGCCCCTGATCACCTGTTATATTTTTATTATTAATCAAACCCCTTGCGGCATCTATTAGATCAAACCTTAAGATTACTGGTATAAAAATTGGACAATTAGAACACAAATTGGGTTTGTTTGCAGGCAACATAATCTTAACACTCTTTCGCCCTGATACCTCCCTTAATGAAGTTAGAAATACTTTAGATTCCTTTGGATTTGTTTCTTATTATAAGATCGACTCTAACAAATGTTACTCCTTATCAATGAATATTTTAAAGGAACAAGTTGATGACTTGCGGCAAAAATATAA
Source organism: Pelophylax lessonae (assembly GCF_965119305.1). Classification (NCBI taxonomy): domain Eukaryota; kingdom Metazoa; phylum Chordata; class Amphibia; order Anura; family Ranidae; genus Pelophylax; species Pelophylax lessonae. The sequence goes on from NC_138773.1 coordinate 191,877,331, forward strand.
ATACAACTGGGATAACCCCTCTATTTCTTATTTGGGGATTAAACTTTCCTATCCTAAAGCCAATTATATGAGGTAAAATATCCTAAGCTCTTAGACCAAATCAACCAAGACCTCCAATCTACTCAAAAAACTCACCTATCTTGGATCGGAAAAATAGTAGCATTTAAAATGCAAACGTTGCCCAAGATTCTATATTCCTTTCTGTCTCTTCCTATCCCAGTATCTCACAAATATTTCACGCAAGTCAACCAGAAACTAAGAAACTTTATCTGGAAGGAACAAAACTCAGGGTTGCATTCTAGATTTGGACTACGGTTAAATCTAAAGGAGGCATGAACCTCCCTGATGTTTGTCTCTACTATTACGCTTCATTGTTAGACCAGATGAAATACTGGTTTGTACATACTAATGATAAATTGTGGCTCAATATTGAACGTGAAATAGTTAGGGGTAATGACCTATTTTCTTTAGCCACCGCTTACTACCTAATTCGAAAGGTGAATATACCCAACTTCCTAACAATTAAAGCTACATTAACAGCCTGGAAATTTGTTTTATCCGAACTACAGCCATTAAGTTACCCAATCTATATACCAATACCGATTAGCGTTATAGAGTACTGCAAAACACACCTTAATGCATCATCTTGGGCCAAGCAGGGATTCAACTTTTATATTAACCTGCCTGATGGTCAAAAAATCCAGGTTTCCAAGAAGCTTAATACTAAAACTCACCTTAGGAACTTTAAGCCTGAAGTGAATGTGGAGATTCCTGCGTGATCTGGGACTTCTTTACCTTCAACAAGGCCAAGAATAGTAGAGGTTTTTCCCATTTCAATAAACTCATCTCCTCTTCCCATAAAACCAAAGCTACCAATATAATACAATGGGAAAAAGACCTATCTCAAACCTTCACGTGCAAATCACGGCAGAAAGCCATAAGGTTTAATAGCTCAGCATCGTCATGCATTGAGCACTGGGAAAATTCTCAGAATATATTAAACCACTATTTGACCCCATACAGACTATCCAATCCAATCCAAGATATTTCCATCCTTACCTTCCACATTATGGAGATGTAACACTAACACTGGCAATCTAATACATACATTATGGGAATGTAAAGCTTTATATAGCTGCTGAAAGACAATCTACTCCTATAGTGCGTCCCTTAATGGGAATTTAACTGCACTTACACCACCAATGGCCTTATTAGGAATAAATCTAGACCTATACCTGCTAAATTACAGGATTATTGTAGCCAATATCTTAATAGCCACGAGACTCAACATAGCTAAAATATGGAAAACTACTTTAGCTCCTAACCTGTCTGATGTCATTCTGAGACTAAACTCTCAGGCTCGCTATGAGCTAATGTTAGCCCACAAAAATTGTTCTACAGCTAAGTTTATAAAAGTCTGGCGAGCTTGGACCTCACATCCCAGAGCTTTGAATTATTTGAAAGATCCTAGAAACTATTAAATCTGTTATTGGTTTGCAAATTTCTCCAAGGCTTTGAGATTAGTAAGGTGACTTCCATCCATTCTTTTATTCCCTCTTTTCTATTTTATTAAGTAACATTCCCTTGTTTACAGTGAGTTCACTTTGGGGTAAACAAGGATTATATTAATGGTTAATTATTAGTGTTGAGCGAACACGGACTGTATTATTCGTGTTCGTACCGAATAATTGGATTTTTTGTACCCGAACACGGACACGGACACTTTACTGTATGTTCGGGTAAAAATCCGTGTTCGGTCGTTTTATTTCCGGGTTTTGCATGCTTTGGCGCTCTTTTCATGGCGGGCTTTCAACAGCCAATCAACAATCGTTTAACTGGTGTGCCTTAAGCCATCCCAGCCATGCCTGCAAATGTCTCAGTAGCTGTGATTGGCCGTCTGAAGCATGTGACCAAGTCTTTATAAGTTCGAGGCAGCCGCAGCGGCGTCATTATGCTGCTTAGATTCAGGGACAGAGCACACATCAACGTGCTGGCTGCTGATTAGGGAAAGATAGGCAGGAAAAAACCATTTGTGTCCGGATTGAATTGAGGGACAGGTCGGAGTGTTTAGGCAGGGCGAGTTGTAGGCATTTTAGGGATAGAGTCTGCTGAATTATAGGGTCAGTGTCTTCTACAAACTACAATCGATATTGCTGTGTGGGGGGTGGGGTCTGCACTCAATCCTGATCTACGATCTCTTCTCAATCCTGTTAGGGACAGAGTCTGCTGAATTTTAGGGAAACTGTGTTCTACAAACTACAATCGATATTGCTGTGTGGTGTGGGATTGGAGATAGGCAGGTGTCAGTGATCCACATCCATTTTTCTGTGTGTGAGCTGCAGTGAACACAATCTTTTTGGGCTGCAGTGAACACAATCTTTTTGGGCTGCAGTGAACACAATCTTTTTGGGCTGCAGTGAACACAATCTTTTTGGGCTGCAGTGAACACAATCTTTTTGGGGTGCAGTGAACAAAATCTTTTTGGGGTGCAGTGAACACAATCCTTTTTGGTGTGCAGTGAACACAATCTTTGTGGGGTGCAGTGAACAAAATCCTTTGTGGGGTGCAGTGAACACAATCTTTTTGGGGTGCAGTGAACAAAATCCTTTTTGGGGTGCAGTGAACAACATCCTTTTTGGGGTGCAGTGAACACAATCTTTTTGGGGTGCAGTGAACAAAATCCTTTGTGGGGTGCAGTGAACACAATCTTTTTGGGGTGCAGTGAACACAATCTTTTTGGGGTGGAGTGAACAACATCCTTTTTGGGGTGCAGTGAACAAAATCCTTTTTGGGGTGCAGTGAACAAAATCATTTTTGGGGTGCAGTGAACACAATCTTTTTGGGGTGCAGTGAACACAATCTTTGTGGGGTGCAGTGAACACAATCTTTTTGGGGTGGAGTGAACAACCTCCTTTTTGGGGTGCAGTGAACAACATCCTTTTTGGGGTGCAGTGAACACAATCTTTTTGGGGTGCAGTGAACACAATCTTTGTGGGGTACAGTGAACAGAATCTTTGTGGGGTGCAGTGAACACAATCTTTGGGGGGTACAGTGAACACAATCTTTGTGAGGTGCAGTGAACACAATCTTTGTGGGGTGCAGTGAACACAATCATTGTGGGGTGCAGTGAACTCAATCTTTGTGGGGTACAGTGAACACAATCTCATACTTCTGAAGGTTTGAGGGTGCTGCCTGTTTCATACTCCCCCTACTCCTCATCTAGCCTTTTAGGGGTACAAACAATAGTAATTGGGGCCTAGTGTGGTTGTGTACGTGTGATATACATACACTTTTTTGGGATCATATTTTCTATTCCGCTATTTAATCAAAAACCTTTGGGGATCAGTTAAATTGGGGGATAGTCTGTGTTGGTACGTGTGAGAGAGATCCACCTTTCCAAGTTGTTGGGGTTCATCTCATACTTCTGAAGGTTTGAGGGTGCTGCCTGTTCCATACTCCCCCTACTCCTAGCCTTTTAGGGGTACAAACAATAGTAATTGGGGCCTAGTGTGGTTGTGTACGTGTGATATACATACACTTTTTTGGGATCATATTTTCTATTCCGCTATTTAATCAAAAACCTTTGGGGATCAGTTAAATTGGGGGATAGTCTGTGTTGGTACGTGTGAGAGAGATCCACCTTTCCAAGTTGTTGGGGTTCATCTCATACTTCTGAAGGTTTGAGGGTGCTGCCTGTTCCATACTCCCCCTACTCCTAGCCTTTTAGGGGTACAAACAATAGTAATTGGGGCCTAGTGTGGTTGTGTACGTGTGATATACATACACTTTTTTGGGATCATATTTTCTATTCCGCTATTTAATCAAAAACCTTTGGGGATCAGTTAAATTGGGGGATAGTCTGTGTTGGTACGTGTGAGAGAGATCCACCTTTCCAAGTTGTTGGGGTTCATCTCATACTTCTGAAGGTTTGAGGGTGCTGCCTGTTCCATACTCCCCCTACTCCTAGCCTTTTAGGGGTACAAACAATAGTAATTGGGGCCTAGTGTGGTTGTGTACGTGTGATATACATACACTTTTTTGGGATCATATTTTCTATTCCGCTATTTAATCAAAAACCTTTGGGGATCAGTTAAATTGGGGGATAGTCTGTGTTGGTACGTGTGAGAGAGATCCACCTTTCCAAGTTGTTGGGGTTCATCTCATACTTCTGAAGGTTTGAGGGTGCTGCCTGTTCCATACTCCCCCTACTCCTAGCCTTTTAGGGGTACAAACAATAGTAATTGGGGCCTAGTGTGGTTGTGTACGTGTGATATACATACACTTTTTTGGGATCATATTTTCTATTCCGCTATTTAATCAAAAACCTTTGGGGATCAGTTAAATTGGGGGATAGTCTGTGTTGGTACGTGTGAGAGAGATCCACCTTTCCAAGTTGTTGGGGTTCATCTCATACTTCTGAAGGTTTGAGGGTGCTGCCTGTTCCATACTCCCCCTACTCCTAGCCTTTTAGGGGTACAAACAATAGTAATTGGGGCCTAGTGTGGTTGTGTACGTGTGATATACATACACTTTTTTGGGATCATATTTTCTATTCCGCTATTTAATCAAAAACCTTTGGGGATCAGTTAAATTGGGGGATAGTCTGTGTTGGTACGTGTGAGAGAGATCCACCTTTCCAAGTTGTTGGGGTTCATCTCATACTTCTGAAGGTTTGAGGGTGCTGCCTGTTCCATACTCCCCCTACTCCTAGCCTTTTAGGGGTACAAACAATAGTAATTGGGGCCTAGTGTGGTTGTGTACGTGTGATATACATACACTTTTTTGGGATCATATTTTCTATTCCGCTATTTAATCAAAAACCTTTGGGGATCAGTTAAATTGGGGGATAGTCTGTGTTGGTACGTGTGAGAGAGATCCACCTTTCCAAGTTGTTGGGGTTCATCTCATACTTCTGAAGGTTTGAGGGTGCTGCCTGTTCCATACTCCCCCTACTCCTAGCCTTTTAGGGGTACAAACAATAGTAATTGGGGCCTAGTGTGGTTGTGTACGTGTGATATACATACACTTTTTTGGGATCATATTTTCTATTCCGCTATTTAATCAAAAACCTTTGGGGATCAGTTAAATTGGGGGATAGTCTGTGTTGGTACGTGTGAGAGAGATCCACCTTTCCAAGTTGTTGGGGTTCATCTCATACTTCTGAAGGTTTGAGGGTGCTGCCTGTTCCATACTCCCCCTACTCCTAGCCTTTTAGGGGTACAAACAATAGTAATTGGGGCCTAGTGTGGTTGTGTACGTGTGATATACATACACTTTTTTGGGATCATATTTTCTATTCCGCTATTTAATCAAAAACCTTTGGGGATCAGTTAAATTGGGGGATAGTCTGTGTTGGTACGTGTGAGAGAGATCCACCTTTCCAAGTTGTTGGGGTTCATCTCATACTTCTGAAGGTTTGAGGGTGCTGCCTGTTCCATACTCCCCCTACTCCTAGCCTTTTAGGGGTACAAACAATAGTAATTGGGGCCTAGTGTGGTTGTGTACGTGTGATATACATACACTTTTTTGGGATCATATTTTCTATTCCGCTATTTAATCAAAAACCTTTGGGGATCAGTTAAATTGGGGGATAGTCTGTGTTGGTACGTGTGAGAGAGATCCACCTTTCCAAGTTGTTGGGGTTCATCTCATACTTCTGAAGGTTTGAGGGTGCTGCCTGTTCCATACTCCCCCTACTCCTAGCCTTTTAGGGGTACAAACAATAGTAATTGGGGCCTAGTGTGGTTGTGTACGTGTGATATACATACACTTTTTTGGGATCATATTTTCTATTCCGCTATTTAATCAAAAACCTTTGGGGATCAGTTAAATTGGGGGATAGTCTGTGTTGGTACGTGTGAGAGAGATCCACCTTTCCAAGTTGTTGGGGTTCATCTCATACTTCTGAAGGTTTGAGGGTGCTGCCTGTTCCATACTCCCCCTACTCCTAGCCTTTTAGGGGTACAAACAATAGTAATTGGGGCCTAGTGTGGTTGTGTACGTGTGATATACATACACTTTTTTGGGATCATATTTTCTATTCCGCTATTTAATCAAAAACCTTTGGGGATCAGTTAAATTGGGGGATAGTCTGTGTTGGTACGTGTGAGAGAGATCCACCTTTCCAAGTTGTTGGGGTTCATCTCATACTTCTGAAGGTTTGAGGGTGCTGCCTGTTCCATACTCCCCCTACTCCTAGCCTTTTAGGGGTACAAACAATAGTAATTGGGGCCTAGTGTGGTTGTGTACGTGTGATATACATACACTTTTTTGGGATCATATTTTCTATTCCGCTATTTAATCAAAAACCTTTGGGGATCAGTTAAATTGGGGGATAGTCTGTGTTGGTACGTGTGAGAGAGATCCACCTTTCCAAGTTGTTGGGGTTCATCTCATACTTCTGAAGGTTTGAGGGTGCTGCCTGTTCCATACTCCCCCTACTCCTAGCCTTTTAGGGGTACAAACAATAGTAATTGGGGCCTAGTGTGGTTGTGTACGTGTGATATACATACACTTTTTTGGGATCATATTTTCTATTCCGCTATTTAATCAAAAACCTTTGGGGATCAGTTAAATTGGGGGATAGTCTGTGTTGGTACGTGTGAGAGAGATCCACCTTTCCAAGTTGTTGGGGTTCATCTCATACTTCTGAAGGTTTGAGGGTGCTGCCTGTTCCATACTCCCCCTACTCCTAGCCTTTTAGGGGTACAAACAATAGTAATTGGGGCCTAGTGTGGTTGTGTACGTGTGATATACATACACTTTTTTGGGATCATATTTTCTATTCCGCTATTTAATCAAAAACCTTTGGGGATCAGTTAAATTGGGGGATAGTCTGTGTTGGTACGTGTGAGAGAGATCCACCTTTCCAAGTTGTTGGGGTTCATCTCATACTTCTGAAGGTTTGAGGGTGCTGCCTGTTCCATACTCCCCCTACTCCTAGCCTTTTAGGGGTACAAACAATAGTAATTGGGGCCTAGTGTGGTTGTGTACGTGTGATATACATACACTTTTTTGGGATCATATTTTCTATTCCGCTATTTAATCAAAAACCTTTGGGGATCAGTTAAATTGGGGGATAGTCTGTGTTGGTACGTGTGAGAGAGATCCACCTTTCCAAGTTGTTGGGGTTCATCTCATACTTCTGAAGGTTTGAGGGTGCTGCCTGTTCCATACTCCCCCTACTCCTAGCCTTTTAGGGGTACAAACAATAGTAATTGGGGCCTAGTGTGGTTGTGTACGTGTGATATACATACACTTTTTTGGGATCATATTTTCTATTCCGCTATTTAATCAAAAACCTTTGGGGATCAGTTAAATTGGGGGATAGTCTGTGTTGGTACGTGTGAGAGAGATCCACCTTTCCAAGTTGTTGGGGTTCATCTCATACTTCTGAAGGTTTGAGGGTGCTGCCTGTTCCATACTCCCCCTACTCCTAGCCTTTTAGGGGTACAAACAATAGTAATTGGGGCCTAGTGTGGTTGTGTACGTGTGATATACATACACTTTTTTGGGATCATATTTTCTATTCCGCTATTTAATCAAAAACCTTTGGGGATCAGTTAAATTGGGGGATAGTCTGTGTTGGTACGTGTGAGAGAGATCCACCTTTCCAAGTTGTTGGGGTTCATCTCATACTTCTGAAGGTTTGAGGGTGCTGCCTGTTCCATACTCCCCCTACTCCTAGCCTTTTAGGGGTACAAACAATAGTAATTGGGGCCTAGTGTGGTTGTGTACGTGTGATATACATACACTTTTTTGGGATCATATTTTCTATTCCGCTATTTAATCAAAAACCTTTGGGGATCAGTTAAATTGGGGGATAGTCTGTGTTGGTACGTGTGAGAGAGATCCACCTTTCCAAGTTGTTGGGGTTCATCTCATACTTCTGAAGGTTTGAGGGTGCTGCCTGTTCCATACTCCCCCTACTCCTAGCCTTTTAGGGGTACAAACAATAGTAATTGGGGCCTAGTGTGGTTGTGTACGTGTGATATACATACACTTTTTTGGGATCATATTTTCTATTCCGCTATTTAATCAAAAACCTTTGGGGATCAGTTAAATTGGGGGATAGTCTGTGTTGGTACGTGTGAGAGAGATCCACCTTTCCAAGTTGTTGGGGTTCATCTCATACTTCTGAAGGTTTGAGGGTGCTGCCTGTTCCATACTCCCCCTACTCCTAGCCTTTTAGGGGTACAAACAATAGTAATTGGGGCCTAGTGTGGTTGTGTACGTGTGATATACATACACTTTTTTGGGATCATATTTTCTATTCCGCTATTTAATCAAAAACCTTTGGGGATCAGTTAAATTGGGGGATAGTCTGTGTTGGTACGTGTGAGAGAGATCCACCTTTCCAAGTTGTTGGGGTTCATCTCATACTTCTGAAGGTTTGAGGGTGCTGCCTGTTCCATACTCCCCCTACTCCTAGCCTTTTAGGGGTACAAACAATAGTAATTGGGGCCTAGTGTGGTTGTGTACGTGTGATATACATACACTTTTTTGGGATCATATTTTCTATTCCGCTATTTAATCAAAAACCTTTGGGGATCAGTTAAATTGGGGGATAGTCTGTGTTGGTACGTGTGAGAGAGATCCACCTTTCCAAGTTGTTGGGGTTCATCTCATACTTCTGAAGGTTTGAGGGTGCTGCCTGTTCCATACTCCCCCTACTCCTAGCCTTTTAGGGGTACAAACAATAGTAATTGGGGCCTAGTGTGGTTGTGTACGTGTGATATACATACACTTTTTTGGGATCATATTTTCTATTCCGCTATTTAATCAAAAACCTTTGGGGATCAGTTAAATTGGGGGATAGTCTGTGTTGGTACGTGTGAGAGAGATCCACCTTTCCAAGTTGTTGGGGTTCATCTCATACTTCTGAAGGTTTGAGGGTGCTGCCTGTTCCATACTCCCCCTACTCCTAGCCTTTTAGGGGTACAAACAATAGTAATTGGGGCCTAGTGTGGTTGTGTACGTGTGATATACATACACTTTTTTGGGATCATATTTTCTATTCCGCTATTTAATCAAAAACCTTTGGGGATCAGTTAAATTGGGGGATAGTCTGTGTTGGTACGTGTGAGAGAGATCCACCTTTCCAAGTTGTTGGGGTTCATCTCATACTTCTGAAGGTTTGAGGGTGCTGCCTGTTCCATACTCCCCCTACTCCTAGCCTTTTAGGGGTACAAACAATAGTAATTGGGGCCTAGTGTGGTTGTGTACGTGTGATATACATACACTTTTTTGGGATCATATTTTCTATTCCGCTATTTAATCAAAAACCTTTGGGGATCAGTTAAATTGGGGGATAGTCTGTGTTGGTACGTGTGAGAGAGATCCACCTTTCCAAGTTGTTGGGGTTCATCTCATACTTCTGAAGGTTTGAGGGTGCTGCCTGTTCCATACTCCCCCTACTCCTAGCCTTTTAGGGGTACAAACAATAGTAATTGGGGCCTAGTGTGGTTGTGTACGTGTGATATACATACACTTTTTTGGGATCATATTTTCTATTCCGCTATTTAATCAAAAACCTTTGGGGATCAGTTAAATTGGGGGATAGTCTGTGTTGGTACGTGTGAGAGAGATCCACCTTTCCAAGTTGTTGGGGTTCATCTCATACTTCTGAAGGTTTGAGGGTGCTGCCTGTTCCATACTCCCCCTACTCCTAGCCTTTTAGGGGTACAAACAATAGTAATTGGGGCCTAGTGTGGTTGTGTACGTGCGAGATACATACACTTTTTTTGATCATATTTCCTATTCCGCTATTCAATAAAAACCTTTGAGGATCAATTGAATTGCGGGATAGTCTGTGTCGGTACGTGTGAGAGAGATCCACGTTTCCAAGTTGTTGGGGTTCATCTCATACTTCTGAAGGTTTGAGGGTGCTGCCTGTTCCATACCCCCCCTACTCCTCATCTAGCCTTTTAGGGGTACAAACAATAGTAATTGGGGCCTAGTGTGGTTGTGTACGTGCGAGATACATACACTTTTTTTGATCATATTTCCTATTCCGCTATTCAATAAAAACCTTTGAGGATCAATTGAATTGCGGGATAGTCTGTGTCGGTACGTGTGAGAGAGATCCACCTTTCCAAGTTGTTGGGGTTCATCTCATACTTCTGAAGGTTTGAGGGTGCTGCCTGTTCCATACTCCCCCTACTCCTCATCTAGCCTTTTAGGGGTACAAACAATAGTAATTGGGGCCTAGTGTGGTTGTGTACGTGTGATATACATACACTTTTTTTGGATCATATTTTCTATTCCGCTATTCAATAAAAACCTTTCTAGGGCAAGATCTTAAATTACAGAAATATGAGGAGACCGTCAAATAAGGGCCGTGGCCTGGGTCGTGGTGCTGCTGGTAGAGCTCCTGTTGCAAGGAGAGGACATGGTCGATCTGTGCCAGCTACACGCACAAGTGAAACACCTTTCTCAAGTGTTAGTAGGTGACAGAACCTGCATCAGTATTTGGTAGGGCATCAAACGCCCCTAGAAGTGATGAGGCCAGAACAAGTTGAGGCGATAGTAGATTGGTTTGCTGCTGACAGTGCCTCCAGTTCCTTCACATTGTCTCCCACCCAGTCTACTGCAGAAAGGTCAGAGTTGGCACCTGCAGCCAATGTCCAACCGTCTTTCACCTCACCCCCTTGCAAATCAGGCCAGCAGTCTGAGCCCCAAGCCATACAGCAGTCTCTTATTCTTTTTGAGGACTCTGTCAGCAGGGTTTCCCAGGGCCATCCACCTAGCCCTGCCCCAGAAGTGGAAGAGATTGAGTGCAGCGATGCCCAACCACTTATTTCTCAAGATGAGTACATGCAAGGATCATCGCAGCACGTCTCCGATGATGACGAAACGCAGGTGCCAACTGCTGCGGCGTTCAGCATTGTGGAGACCGACAAGGAGGGCAGGGGTGAAGACTGGGTGGAAGATGATGTGGAGGACGATGAGGTCCTCGACCCCACATGGAATGAACGTCATGCAGGTGACCTGAGTAGTTTGGAGGAAGAGGCGGTGGTCGCACAGAGCCACCAGCACAGCAGAAGAGGGAGCAGGGTGCAGAAGCGGAGCGGCCGTGCCCTAGACACTACGCCCGCTACTGCCCAACGCAGCAAGGGAACGAGCGCACCAAAGTCAGCTCAAAGGAGTTCTCTAGCGTGGAAGTTCTTTAGAAAATGTGCTGATGACAGGACACGAGTGGTTTGCACCCTGTGCAATCAGAGCTTGAAGCGAGGCATGAACCTTCTCAACCTGAGCACAACCTGCATGATCAGGCATCTAAGTGCAAAGCACGAGCTGCAGTGGAGTACACACCTTCAAAACCAAGAAACGTCTCTGGCTCATCCTGCTTCCTCTTCTGCTGCAGTCTCGGCCGCTCCAGCCACATCTGTAGTGATACCGGCACCTGCCACCCCGCAAACAGACGATCTGTCAGCAACACCACCACCTGGGTCACCAACAACCATCTCCACAATGTCCCGTGGAAGCGTTCAGCTTTCCATCTCCCAAACACTTGAGAGGAAGAGGAAGTACCCCCCTACCCACCCGCGATCCCTGGCCCTGAATGCCAGCATTTCAAAATTATTGGCCTTTGAAATGCTGTCATTCCGTCTGGTGGAGACGCACAGTTTTAAAAACCTTATGTCGGTGGCTGTCCCACAGTACGTCGTGCCCAGCCGCCACTACTTTTCCAGGCAAGCCATCCCTTCCCTGCACAACCAAGTGGGGGAAAATATCAGGTGTGCACTGCGCAACGCCATCTGTGCCAAGGTCCACCTAACTACGGATACGTGGACCAGTAAGCACGGTCAGGGGCGTTATATCTCCCTAACGGCACACTGGGTAAATGCAGTGGCGGATGGGCCTGAGGCGGATAGCAATTTGGCGCATGTCCTTCCACCACCGAGGATTGCAGGGCGCTTCAGTTTGCCTCCTGTTCGTAACTCCTCCTACTCCGCTTCCTCATCCTCTACCGCCTCCTCATCCGGACAGCGTAACACCTTCACCACCAACTTCAGCACGGCCAGGGGTAAACGACAGCAGGCAGTTTTACAACTTGCCTGTTTGGGGGACAAACCACACACCGCGCAGGAGTTGTGGAGGAGCATGGAACAGCAGACAAATGAGTGGTTGCTGCCAGCGAGCCTCAAGCCCGGCCTGGTGGTGTGTGATAACGGGCGAAATCTCATAGCAGCTCTGGGCCTAGCCGGTTTGACGCACATCCCTTGCCTGGCGCATGTGCTGAATTTGGTGGTGCAGAGGTTCCTTAAAAACTACCCCGATATGTCAGAGCTGCTGCAGAAAGTGCGGGCCGTTTGTGCGCACTTTCGGCGTTCTCACCCTGCTGCTGCTCGCCTGGCAGCGCTGCAGCGTAACTTCGGCCTTCCCGCTCACCGCCTCATATGTGACGTGCCCACAAGGTGGAACTCCACCTTGCACATGCTGGAAAGACTGTGCGAGCAGCAGCAGGCCATAGTGGAGTTTCAGCTGCAGCACGCACGCGTGAGTCGCTCTGCGGAACAGCACCACTTCACCACCAATAACTATAAAAACAAAAAGCAGAGCGCCTCTAAGTGTTATCAGTTTAATTAAAAGGGTATTGCAGGTACAGGAAAACTGCTCACATTTAAAACAGTATAAAATAGCTTTTCCTGTACCTGCATTACCCTTTTAATTAAACTGATAACACTTAGAGGCGCTCTGCTTTTTGTTTTTATTTTCATTTTCAGAGCTGACTTCTCTCTGCAGCTGAGCTGGCCCTGAGTGTAATCTATTTCAGCCATCAACTACACCAGATTAATGACTATACATGAACTGCATACCCCTTGATGCTATATAGGTATGTGTGATGCGCCAACTCTTATCCTGCTTCACCACCAATAACTGGGCCTCCATGCGAGACCTGTGTGCCTTGTTGCGCTGTTTTGAGTACTCCACCAACATGGCCAGTGGCAATGACGCCGTTCTCAGCTTAACTATCCCACTTCTATGCCTCCTTGAAAAAACAATTCGGGCGATGATGGAAGAGGATGTGGCACAGGATGAGGAGGAGGAGGAGGATGAAGAGGTAACATTTCCAAGGCTTTCAGGGCAGTCATTCGCAAGGGGCTCCGAGGGTGGGTTCCTGCACACGCAAACGCCAGGGACGCAATTGTCCAGCAGGGGCACAGTTCTGGAGGATGAGGAGGATGAGGAGGAGGAGGAGCTGGAGGAGGAGATGGAACCATGTTCACAGCAGGGTGGCACCCAGGCCAGCTCATGGCCATCACTGGTGCGTGGCTGGGGGGATACAGAGGACACGGACGATACACCTCCCACAGAGGACAGCCTTTCGTCGCCTCTGGGCAGCCTGGCACACATGAGCGATTACATGCTGCAGTGTCTCCACAACGACCGCCGAGTTGCCCACATTCTAACTTGTGCTGATTACTGGGTGGCCACGCTGCTGGATCCCCGTTACAAGGACAACGTACCGTCCTTAATTCACTCACTGGAGCGCGATCGCAAGATGCGCGAGTACAAGCGCACGCTGGTAGACGCCATGCTGCTGGCATTCCCATCTGACAGCGGGGCCACAGTGGAAGCACAAGGCAGAGGAGGAGGAGGAGGAGGTCGCCAACGCAACCAGGGCACCGCCAGCACCTCAGAAGGCAGGGTTAGCATGGCCGAAATGTGGAAAAGCTTTGTCAGCACGCCACAACAAACAGCAGCACCAGCAGCTCAGATGGAACGTCTTAGCAGGAGGCAGCATTTTACCAACATGGTGGAGCAGTATGTGTGCACACGCCTACATGTAGTGAATGACGGGTCTGCCCCCTTCAACTTCTGGGTCTCCAAATTGGGCACATGGCCTGAGCTTGCCCTTTACGCCTTGGAGGTGCTGGCGTGCCCTGCAGCCAGTGTATTATCTGAACGGGTATTTAGCACGGCTGGGGGCGTTATAACAGACAAGCGCAGCCGCCTGTCCAGAGACAATGTGGACAAGCTCACGTTCATTAAAATGAACCAGGCATGGATCCCACGGGACTTTTCCGTACCTTATGCAGAATAGCAATGGATACCGACCTTACCCACCCATTGTTCCATTTTTGCTCTTTCTCACTCTTTTGGGGTGTACCCTCATTTAAAATTTTTGAAAAGAAGCAGTGTTGGCTACCTCGTCCTCCTCCTCAGGGCCAGATTAATGTAGGGGCTATTGGAGCTGCAGCTCCAGGCCCCTACCTTTTATATAGGCCCCGGGTTGGCCATATTCACTGTTACCGCTCTTCTGTCACTTGTAAACACAGAAGTCTGGCTTCTATGCTCGCTTCCCCAGGCAGCACCCTCAGAACCTCCCCACACAGCGTGAAGGCCGGACAAGGAGGGACAGTTGGCGATGCATGGATGTGTTTATGGGCTTCAGAGACAGCATCCCATGTTGAATTAGGCATGCATGGCTGCACCCTTCCTCCTCTGGGTGCATGGCAAGGCACGGCCCTTAAGGCCCTTCAAAATCCTCAGCACCAAGCCCATGATGCTGTTAATCCGGCCCTGGTCCTCCTCCACCGCCGCTTCCACCTACACCGCCCATAGGTGTGCGCAGCCTATTGCATTAAGGTGTGCACCCCAAAGTTGAAATACACATGCATGTGTTTGCCAGCAGGGAGAGTAATGTATCGGGGCCATGTACCTGTAGGCAAGGAGAAATAGAGCAGAGCAGGTCCCAGGGAGATCTTTCCCATCTCCTCACTGGCAATGCTATGTGCCCTAGGTGATTAGGGTGTGCCCAGGCACACCCAGCACACCCTGTGCGCACGCCTATGTCACCGCCACATCCACCACCACCTCAACCTCCCTCCTACTCCATATGGGCCTCGTCCTTCAGAGATGAAGAAGAACATTGTTTTATTTTTCTGTTTTTTTTTTGTTGTTTTAAGTTATTTCCCTATCCACATTTGTTTGCAGAGCACTTGCCATGCTCTTAATTACGTTTTGCTGCCATTTGCAGCACTCTAGCCCTTTCCTTTGGTGTTTTAGAGCCATTTTAGTGCCTTAAAGTTCGGGTCCCCATTGACTTCAATGGGGTTCGGTGTCCGGGAAAAGTTCGGTAAAAGTCCGGGACACGGACCCGGACTTTTTTTTAAAGTTCGGCCGAACCCGTCGAACACGGACATCTAGGTGTTCGCTCAACCCTATTAATTATCTCAACAGCTGTCAGGTTGATTAAAGTTTATTAAAGTTGATACTTGTAATATTACCTATCGCATAATAAGAAACCCAATATATGTTATTTTATGACACTATTGGATCGATTTGTAACTATTATTTTTGTTATACTTTTGATAACTTAATAAAAATATTTAAAGTTTGTAGCACTGCCCCCGTAAGAGCTGCTAGATATTCACTCTGTGGGTCCCCCCGGTTACCAGCACACAGGTATAAGCAAATGCAATTTCTTATTATTGGCTCACACTTTAATAATCAGTCCAGGGGTATTTGGTTGTTTTGTTGTTCTATCTTATCTACTTTGTTTTTAGATGTGGAACAGCCAGGCTGTTAATTCATCCTGCCACTTTGGATGAATAGGAGTTAAGTCTCTTGGTTCCTTCAAGATGACTTGGTGGACAATCTCTTATCTTCAGGACACTCTCCCTAGTATCCTCTCTCTCTGCTGACACCCGTCCTCTGAGTATCCTATAAGCAGGGGAGGCCCCTCTCAGGTCAAGCCCCTTGACACGAGTCCCTGTACCCATCATACTGCAGTTACAGGGTCTCCAGTGTCTCCCCTCTCAGTCAGCTTCCCTGGACCTCTTGGTTCAGCTCCTCTCAACCGCTAATCTGGCCCTTAGCATGACCACCAGCGTCCGCATGGCACCTCTACAGAGGAGGAGGCAGCCGCCCCCTCCCCCCGGGACTCCGCTCTCCAACGAAAGACCCCTCAGCACATGTGCCCTTGGATTTTTTACAGTATCCCAGAATGCACCGAGGCGACCTGCCCTCTGCCAATCATCAGGACTGTATCAAAAGCCTATGCACCCATTCGTCAGGTTTCCTCCCACTGTCCAACATGCCTCCCTATTGGATCAGCGGGAAACACTCTCCAGACTGAATGAATCGCAAACTGAGCACAATGAGCAGACCTCACTAACAGATCCCACTCTCTCTGGTAGGCAGAGAACAATATAGATTTACCTGCAGCCCCTCTGGTAAGCAGACAGAGCTCAAAATTATACTTCTCTCACTAGCACCTACCTAGGAGGGTGCTACAAGTAAAAAAAAAAAAAATATATATATATATATATATTTTTTTTTTTTGCTCTTATCAAACAGATATAACAAAACTATGTCAAAATTTAACAGAGCATATTGAGTAAACAAGAGTGGTTCATTGTGAAGCTTTACGTACACTTTAAATGTTGAAAGAAAGGTTTTTTATTATGATTAAAAATTAATAACTATTGGATTATGAGATCTGGGTTCTATATTTTAAAGCTAAAATTATTCCACCAACATGCCAACATCGATGTCATGTAGTAATGTAACTTTTCATAAACTTAGTTAGCTGTCGATGTAATTTTTC
The DNA here is from genome assembly GCF_965119305.1 of Pelophylax lessonae. Taxonomy (NCBI): domain Eukaryota; kingdom Metazoa; phylum Chordata; class Amphibia; order Anura; family Ranidae; genus Pelophylax; species Pelophylax lessonae. Next base: position 191,893,889 of record NC_138773.1, read on the forward strand.
CTCTCTTATTATAGCTCAGCCTCACACATAGAAAATCGCATGACAGCACATAGGACATAAATAGACTTAAGACATAACATTTAAATACAATAAAACCTTTAATAGCAGAAAAATCAAGCATAATATTTGTGTTCCATACCTTCCCCTTTGACAGTTTTAGGGTTGCTACTAAAATTCCATGCACATTTTAGGAAAGTCAGTGAACAATTCTATATGATTCAAAGATGCAGCAAGACAGAACTAGTTCACATAGACTGGCATTAAAAATAATTGTCATTAATAATTTAAAACTGTATTGCTGTTTCTAGTGCTGCCATGTTTTTACACAATACCTAAAGTTTATAAATTTCAAAGATTCCAACATTGCTTAGACACTCTCCATAATTAGATGCCAAGACACAAAATGATTATCAATGCAGCCTATTGTATAAACCATATTATATGAGCAGAATTTCTGTTAACTGCATTATATGGATTATGTTATATTATGTCATATTACATTATATTATATGGGGATGGGGGGGTCTATTAAAAAAAATTATATGAAAAATAATCATCAGATTGTGTATGTTTTTATTCCTATTATTGTCAGCCCCATCTAGCAGCCAGACTTGGGTATTTTTTTGAAATATCCCATTCCGGACCAAAACCAAATGAGGGGAACCTCTGATGACTTCCATCATCCAATCATGTTTAAGCAAAAATGCAGATTTTTATTTTCCTTGCATGTAATTGGGTATTCTTTGCAAAGCAAAGCTTCACCTCATTTACTAAGCTCTAAATCAACTGCACTTGCATAGTAAATTTGCCTTTATTAACCCCTGCACGCCTAAGGGTAAAACAAATGGAAATGCCCAAGCACAATTTTGAGACTTTGACATGTGTTAGTAAAACTGTACATATCATCACAACTACTTTGTGCATCCAGGTTAATGGATATCTCCTGATTTTTTTTTATTATCAAAAGAAAATTGGCCCAAAAAAGTAAAAATATATAATTTTATTAAATTTAGCTTCTTTCATAACTTTCCACCAAAGAACAATTCTAATGCTCCTGACGTTCGCAGCGTTACCACATTTGTGTATGTTAGTTGTTGGTGTACCCACCCGTAGTACAGCCCAAAAACAATAGTGCCAATTTTGCTTTTTTTTTTATCCTACCTAAAAAACACTGACACTGACACTGATATTAAAAAAAAAAAAAACCATGTAAAAAAAAAATACTAACCCTGACCTTTGACCCTGACCTTGACCCAAACACTAACCCTGGAGCTGACCTAGATCAAACCTTCATCTAGGTATTTTTTTTATATTATTATTTATTTATTTTTACACACATACTAAGTATCTCTCTCCTCTATTCGCAGAGAAAGAAAACCCGTGACTGATCACTGTGATAGCCAATCAGAGGCTATCACAGCCATCAGGTGACCCGGAATCAGGAGATCCAGGTCCTGATCGTTAGTACAAGGCCCAATGCTCTCCATGAGACCCCGATCTCTGTGTTGGGAGTGTGCCTGAGGCCCCATTGAAAAATGCCCAGTCCAGTGGGGCCACATATTTGTGCATGGTCCGAGTGAAGGGGTTCAATCAACCCTTAAGTCTAGCTTTGGGACAAAAACAGTTTAATGGGACACCTACCTTTTATATTTGGTATCTCTGCTTTTGGCTTGCTCTAGTTTAACATCACTTGTCCTCAACATTTTGGACTTGTGAGAAATTGTGGTAGCTCTATTCTGGTAGGACATTATTCTATATGTGTGTTGGAGATGTAACTTGTGTTTTAAAAAACTAGTTTATGAGCGTTCTCCCTAGTTCTGTTTTTACCTTAAATGTCCTGTATGGGTACTTCCCTGCATTTGAACGTGGGGGGGGGGGATCAGCTTGAGGCGTCCTGATTCCCTAGGTTGCTGAACACTTGGTGTCACTTCACGTGGTCGTGCCCAGATAAATCTGTTTTTATACTGTGCGTATTAGTATTTTGTGTTACTAAAAATATATCCTGTTTGATCTGACTTACAAGTAGTTGTTCATTGAGGGTTTTTTTTTTTCCTCACTATAAATAGGTATTGCATTGTACCATACCTCTCTATTTCTTGCTCTCCTGAAGAAGCAGGTGGCGCATTCTGTGAAATGCGTAGAAAGATACTTATTATATGACAACAACAAAGACAACTATACTGTTGTAATCCCCTTGAGTCCATATTAGAAGGTATAACCGTCTTATGCAAATATGCTTTGATACATATCTGTTTAGAGAGAAGTTGATTATGCCGAAATAATTTTATGCCTTAATTATGTTAAATGTTGTATTGTCTCTATGTTAACATTTTTGCCGGAATAAGCTGTGTTGGATGTATATTCCCCTCCTTATTTTATAATTTATCGTACCTGTGTAATCCTAGGGACACCCCAAAAGGCCACTTTGTAGTAATTTGGTTTTGGTCTGTGATTAATGGGATATGGTGCCTTCAATCTAGGTCTTTGGCATCCCATATCTGTCAGGAAAACACCACGTTATGGCCACCAGATGGACCTGATGATAATGGGAAATAGGCATGTTATACACAATACCACGATTATTGGTAATGGCAGTGCAAAGGCATAAGGGATTCACATAGCAAATTTGTTATAAATAGACCCAATGCTGTGTTCTGCATTCATAATAATTAAATATTTTTTTGCCTACCGGTCTTGTAGTTAGGAAGCTGAGATACACCAGGCCATGTGTCCTCTGTTGGAGTTCCTATTACCTGTAAAAAAAAAAAAAAATGTAATATTTTGAACATACCTGACCCAACAGCTGTTTTCAGTACAAAGACAGCCATCACAATATTCACTAACAAAGCAATTTTTTTTGCTGTAGCAACAACATTTAGATTTCCAGTGTAACCAAAGCTAATCGAGGCTGGTGGGTTAAACCTTGTGCATTCATATGACTCCTTGCACCTCTCTTGCCTATTTTAAAGCGGAGTTCCACCCAAAAATGGAACTTTCACTTTAAGGCCTCCTGACCCCCTGACATGCCACATTTGGCATGTCATTTCTTTTGGGGGGGGGGGAGCGGGTAGCTAGATTTGACAGGTACTCGCTCCTACTTTCGCTAGGGAAATTCTCCTCTCCCCCTCCCTCCCTGCAATCTTCTGGGACACGTCACATGTCCGAGAAGATTGCCCGTCCACTCAGGACGCGCAGCGCGACTTGCACATGCGCAGTACACACACAGGTGTGAAGCTGCAAGTTTGATGCTGGCGCCGCGGGGAGAAGAGGGAGAAAACCAAGGCTCCCGCCGGCCGCATCACTGGACCGGGGGACAGGTGAGTGTGTGTTTATTAAAAGTCAGCAGATACACATTTTGTAGCTGCTGACTTTTAATAAACAAAAACTCTGCTTTGAGATTTCAGAAACCTCTACACCTACAATAACATATACAGTAGAATCTGCTTCATTATCCTTCACATTTGTTGCATCTTCAATTTTTTATGTCTTCTATGTTATTTGTAACTCCAACACTGAGTCATAATCATATATATATTTAACACCTTACTCTTGCTTTTATATCTTGCCATGTATATTACTATAATCACTATCTAAAATCTTTTTATATTGGCTCTGAAAAAAGGGGAGCCCGCATCCCTGAAACACATTGGATGTAGAATATAATTCCAGACATTAAACCTTAAACAAATCATCAAGTTGTACACCCTTGCTTATTTGGTGTTCCTCACCATACGCTCACTGATTGTTGACCAAAGTAGGGCCATAGCATATGCCACACACACACAGGTGCAACCCCAACAAGTTGCACAGCAAAATAATCCCATCTGGATTAATACATGTCCAATATTAGCAGATGCAGCATCCTCCTAGGCTAAGGATGCTAGGTAAGTTTAGTGTGGCTTGCTCTGTAGCCAGAGGAGCTGTGATCTGCTGTTTTGATCTGTCTGGGCACTTGATTAATTCCCCTTGAACCTGTTGAGAGCTTTCTAGAGTTTAGGGTGGGGAAATGCAAATGCCCAGGCTGTGTTTTTGACTTGCTCCAGCCAATCCCTGGGGAGGTGTGCTCAAATGGTTGGTGGGAGGCAAGTAAAAAGCCAGGAGCCCAGAGATATGTGTTCTTCCCCTGCAGGAAGGGGGACCATGTGCTTCAGGGGGCTACTAAACCCTGAACCCTCCCTGGCTGGCAGATGGACTACTCCGTCCCCTGAAACAGGTCTTTGGCCTTGCTTCTGCTGGAATTCGTGAGTAGAGCTAAATCCCCTGAGCTGCAGATTCTCTGGTCCCCAGCTGTGGATGTTAAAAACTATGCCTAGTGTGATGTTCTATCTTGTCGCCTTCAGCTGCAAGAATCCAGACTGCTCCCATCTACTCCTAATAACTGCCCAAATCTGTCTTATAGTCTTCAGCTAAAAGAAACCTAGACTGCTCCAGTTTACCTCCATGTCCTACCCATACTCTAACATTCTTCTGGTCTACAGCTGGGAGTGAAAGACTGTTGCCTACTATCTAGTGGAAAGATGCCCCTACTAATTCTGTGCTTAACCATTTTAAGACCGGAAGGATTTGCCCCCTTCCTGACCAGGCCCTATTTTGTGATTCGGCACTGCGTTACTTTAATGGAAAATTGCGCGGTTGTGCAACGCTGTAACCAAATAAAATTGATGTCCTTTTTCTCCCACAAATAGAGCTTTCTTTTGGTGGTATTTGATCACCTGTGGGATTTTTATATTTTTCACATTCTGCTATATGACATTCTCAAAAAAAAAAAATTAAGAAATCAAAATTTTTGCGCAAAAGTTATTGCGTCTACTAACTACGGGAATGATTTAGGCCATTTTTACTAGTAATGGCGGTGATCTACGAATTTTTGCAGGACTGCGACATTGCGGCGGACAGATCGGACCCCTGACATTTTTGACACTTTTGGGGGGGGGGGACCAGTGACATTACTACAGTAATCAGTGCTAAAAAATATGCACTGTTACTGTAATAATGACACTGGCAAGGAAGGGGTTAACATTGTGGGTGATCAAGGGGTTAAATGTGAGCCTAGGGAAGTGATTCTAACTGTGGGGGGTGTGGCTTCTGAAATGCCCATAGAGACATGTGATCCTATATAGAAGGATCACATGGCCTCTATGATCATTACAGGGAGAGGAACGGTCAGCTGTGTTTACAACAGCTGACCTTTCTTCTCTCTCAGCGGGGAACGATCGCGGGTGTCAGGTGGCAATCGGAGCCGCCTGCCCTGTGCATCGGCTTCCCCGCTGACGAGCAGGGGTGGGAGCAGGCTGCTGGTGGCACGCACTCGCCCCCTAGCCTCGTGCACGAGAGCGACATACAGCTACAGTGATCTGCCTGGGAGCGGCTGCCTGCTGCTGTATAACTGCGGCAGGCGGTCGGGAACAGGTTAATATTTTCCTGGTCCACAGCTGGGAGTAAAAGACTGTGTTGTTTTCACCCAGAGAAAGTGTCCTCTGCAAAATCTGAGTTTTGATGTTTTGAAGTATCTCATTCATTGTCCTCTCCAGTTACAAGTTTTTGGCATTAAATTAAAAAAAGACATCCGCTAGACCAGTGATGGCGAACCTTGGCAACCCAGATGTTTTGGAACTACATTTCCCATGATGCTCACGCACTCTACAGTGGATATGAGCATCATGGGAAATGTTGTTTCAAAACTTCTGGGGTGCCATAGTGAGTGAACTGTTGCTGTGTGCCTGGCTGTATTGGCACTATTGCAGAAAATAACTTGTTATACTCATCGGCTCCTACAGCGGTAACACTATATAAACAAAATGTGTTGCGCTAGAAAGTGAATGAGTAAAAAAAGAGGACATAAAACACTAAAATGTATTAAACAAGTGACGTGAATACCCTCTAAACGTGAAAGTGATATAAATCAATAATGAGAGGGACTACCAATCCCAGCATGTGAAATAATAAGTATTTGAAAAAAGTCCTTTAATACAGAAATAGTCCAAAAAATATATTAACATAAAAGTCCTTAGGTGAAAAAGAAGGGAGTAGTGAATCACAGATGAGAGGAACCACAAGTCCCAGCAATAGCAGAATGTCCAACAGAGCTTCCACTGAGTGGCACCCGTGATCAAGGGAGATGTAAAATAGGCTGCTTGCCAGATTGTTATGATCATCTAATTTAATAGATAGACCAAAACACACTTGTCAGTAGGGGCCAATCAGAGAAATCGCACAGGACAGGACCAATCCTCACATGTAGAAGGGTACGGCCCATAGGGAATAGTCTTCTCAGTGCTCAAGCAGGGACTTTTTTTAAATATTTATTATTTCACATGCTGGGATCGGTAGTCCCTGTCATTATTGATTTATATCACTTTCACGTTTAGAGGGTATTCACGTCACTTGTTTAATCATTTTTAGGCTCGGTTCACATATATGCGATGCGGGAAGGCTGCGAATTCGCAGCCTTTTCCCGCATCGCACACGCACCCCCGGCAGTTCACACTGCCATATGCGATACGCTGGGGGTGTCAATGTAATCTTAACGACACCCCCAGTTTGATCGCATATCGCAGTGCGATCGTGCAGTTCGCACAGGATGGGATCGCACAAGTGTGAACCGCTGTGCGATCCGATCCATACAAACTGTATGGCTAAACTCGCACCGCACAGCTGATCGCATGTAATGTCGGAGCAGTGCGCTCCGACATTACATGCGAACCCGGCACTCGCATCAGAGCCATTGATCTTTCAATCTCTTCGGAAGGCTTTTGTACATTTATCATTTCACTGCAACTTATTACAATTCACTTTTGGTGGAGGGCCAGTCTCTCAACTCTAGCATCCAGTCACCTAATCTCACCCCCTATTATAGTATATAGCCCCTAAAAGAATAGAGAACTTAACCCCATAACTAAACCTTAAAGTAGAACCACAGGCAAAACTTTTTTTTCATTTTGGATAGAGCAAGAGAGGGTTATAACCTCCGTCAGATTTTTTTTTTTTTTTTGCAATCTGTATCCCATTGGGGAGATTTCCCTTCACTTCCTGTCCCATAGCAAAACAGGAAGTAAGAGAGAATCCCTGAAAATTAATGGAATTTCTTGGGAACCACCAGGTGTCCCCATTCGCATCGCACCCGGTGCAAACACGCACAGGAGGCATTTTTGCAGCCGCATCAGGATCGGATCGCACAGCGGTTCACACTTGTGCGATCCGATCCTGATGCGGCTGCAAAAATGCCTCCTGTGCGTGTTTGCACCGGGTGCGATGCGAATTTAGCCATACAAACTGTATGGCTAAACTCGCACCGCACAGCTGATCGCATGTAATGTCGGAGCAGTGCGCTCCGACATTACATGCGAACCCGGCACTCGCATCAGTGTGAACCGGGTCTTAGTGTTTTATGCCCCCTTTTTTTACTCATTCACTTTCTAGCGCAACACATTTTGCTTATATACTGATTTGGACTTTGTTCTTTGAGTCAGTGTATGCAGCTTGTTTTGGTTTCATATTTTTTCACTGCTTTTACTATTTTTTGATGTATATAGCGTTAGCACTACACACACTAATTAGAAGCATAAAAAGGAGGAATCAACACACCACACCAACATGCCACTTTTAAATAAGTAAAATATTAGCTTGTCCTTGTGTGAAAATTACAATTTAATTGTAGCTTTTATTTTGTGTTAAATCATAACTAAATGCAAACTTTTTGTTTTGGATAGAGTTAGGAAGGCTTGCCATTTTTTTTGTCTTCACCCCCCCCCCCCTTTCTTTAAGGGAGATTCACCTTTTCTAGTTGTCCTGTTTACCATTATCATTGAAAGTGAAAGTAAAAGAAAATCACAAATTCTGGGTTGTCCCCAGAGAAGTAATAGAGCAGAAATCTTACAATGGGGACACCTGGTGGTTCCCAAGAAATTCCATTAATTTTCAGGGATTCTCTCTTACTTCCTGTTTTGCTATGGGACAGGAAGTGAAGGGAAATCTCCCCAATGGGATACAGATTGCAAAAAAAAAAAAAAAATCTGACGGAGGTTATAACCCTCTCTTGCTCTATCCAAAATGAAAAAAAAGTTTTGCCTGTGGTTCTACTTTAAGGTTTAGTTATGGGGTTAAGTTCTCTATTCTTTTAGGGGCTATATACTATAATAGGGGGTGAGATTAGGTGACTGGATGCTAGAGTTGAGAGACTGGCCCTCCACCAAAAGTGAATTGTAATAAGTTGCAGTGAAATGATAAATGTACAAAAGCCTTCCGAAGAGATTGAAAGATCAATGGCTCAAGGAAATTGGTACCCAGGAGACCAAAGACTTATTATATTTCCCTCCAAATACCCCTTCCAATTGGAACCCTCTCTCCTAAAATGGTCATTGTTAATCGCTCAGCAATACGTAAACACCTTGGTAAAATCTCACACAAGACCTGGTTTTGCCATCCTTGTGTGAACTTTGTGTTTGACTTGCTCTATAATATTGCTTTTTATATTTGAAGCTTTGTGCAAGAGCATATTTTATTTAAGCATAGATCACAGGTTTCATGTTTCTTTGTAATCAGCAAGTTACTGCATCACTTTCCAGACCAACAAGAGATATGAGACTAGGAAATGAGGGCTCAATCAAACCTAAATGTATGTACCATGTTTCCCCCAAAATAAGACCTACCCTGAAAATAAGACCTACTGTTATTTTCAGGGAGGGCTGCAATATAAGCCCTGCCCCGAAAATAAGCCCTAGTTTAAAGTGTTTGTAAAATCCTAGAATCCACTCTATCACTGTTTTATATCATGTCCAATGTGTGTTTCTGTATTTTAATTGTGTCAAATACCGTTGTTACAGCGCCGCTCAGTGCTCAGCTGATCTCCCGCTGCTCTCCTTCTCTTCTCCCAGCTGTCAGCCGGGGATCTCAGCCCCTCCCCTCTGCAGTGCTCAGAGCGGGTCAAGGACAAGGCCATCTTGCCGAATGGGCACTCTGGGCAGTTGCCCGGGGCCCCACTTGCCCGGGGGGCCCCAGCGACCCAGCGACCCAGCGACCCAGCCCCAGCCAAGCATTAATCCCAATTTCTGTGTGCATCCCGCCGCCGAACTTAGCAGGTGGCGAGCGCCTGTTGGACCTGCACTGCTGTCAGGCCACTTGGGCCTTGGAGGGGGAGCCCACAACTGCAGGAATGCCTGTCCACCTCCACGGGAAAAGCACACACAGGACAGTTGAGTCTGACTACCATCCGTGTGTGTGTTCATCGGACCCAGCCGCCAAACTTGGAAGCTGTCCTTAGCCTTGCACTGCTGTACCAATAAATATCACCTTATCGATAATTTGCATTTTTATTCTCGTGGGTGATTGTGTAGGCAGGGCCCCAGTGCGCTGCATTGCCTGGGGCCGTTTAATGCTCTTAAGATGGCACTGGTCACGGAAGCGTCGAGCGGCGCTGTAACAAAGGTATTTCACACAATTATAATATAATATTCTGCGCTTCCATGACCCACTCTGAGAACTGCAGAGGGGAGGGGCTGAGATCCCCTGGGAGAAAAGAAGGAGAGCAGCGGGAGATTAGCTGAGCGCCGAGTGGCACTGTAACGAAGGTATTGACGCTGGACATTCGGCATTACAGTACTGTGGGGGCCAAATTAAATAAATAAAGGGGCCCTTTATTTCTACACAGCAAACAGCCCACAACTGTTTTTTTCAGCTTTAACCTCGAAAACGGAGGTTGTAGGAGGGTCCCTGTCCAAGCTCAGGGGGGGTCTAAGGAGCAGCAAGACTGTGCCGGCAATGGGGGGAAGACAATAGAGATGTGGATTCTCTTTCTCCCCAAGCGCAGTCCATTGACTATCTATAGATAATTTTCATCTAGGAAGTTCTGTTACTTTTCTATCATTCCCTCTGTAACTGATCGCCCCATAATACTCACCAACTGTCACAATCACCATGGCGATACCGAGCAAACCGACTGCGCTGTACCGAAGGTATTTCACACAATTAAATTACAGAAACACACACTGGACATTATATAAAACAGTAATAGAGTGAATTCTAGGATTTTACAAACACTTTTACTAGGTTCACACAGGGGATTCCTGACAGGCAGGGAGGGAGAGAAGACAGCACATTACTGTACACGATAAGACCTACCCCGAAAATAAGCTCTACTGTGTCTTTTGGTGCCAAAATTAATATAAGACCCGGTCTTATTTTTGGGAAACACGGTAATAAGGCCCCTTTCACAATGGCAGCCAAAGGACAGTAAAAACAGGCTTTTGAGCAACAGTTTTACCACCCTAGACAGCTTACCTAGATCGTAAAATACAACCGGAGGGGTCTGTACACATTTTACAAGCCACATAAAATTTTCCATGGCCACAATGCAAAGCATCACAGCCACAGTAAATTTAATGTGGCTTGTCGAGTTCATAGATGATACTGCCTGTCAAACTCGCCCATTCAAGTCAATGGAACTGGGGCACATTAATTAAAAAAATTGGTGTTATGCTATAGGCAGAAGAAACACCAGCCAGCTTTAGTTCCTGACCTAGGCATCAGGCTCTGCACTACACTAGCCTAAAACATGCTACGCTGGCATGCATTATAGGAATGCTGCATTTTTAAAGACTCCATTTTAACTGCCTTGAATGGCAAATTGCAAGTGAATGTACCCCAAATGCAGCAAGCAGAATTTCCAAAACATTGTGAACCCACTGGATTTTCTCATGATCATTTATTTTGCACTGAAAATTATGTACAACACATTTAATATATACAAGCCCTAATGTTCAAGCAGATTGTGCTGTCACTATAATGCTGTATGTAAAAAATCTGCTGTAAAGAATATTTGTCCCCTCTTTTTGTGAAGTGACGTGTTTTATATAAAGGGAATAAAGGAGAGAGAGAAAGAAAGAACCAACTTCATAAGAAATCGCATTTATACATTGATTGACAAGCTTGGTAATTCTTGAAAGATAAAATTTGAATGATAAATGTTTCTTTTTCAACTTGAGCACTGTGATCAAAGCATACACCCTGTGAAGTGGGACCTTCTGCAGGCAGTGGGGAAAGCCTAGAAAAGGTCAGGCAATGAATAAATGATTTAGAATGATGTTACATGCCGATATATTAAGAACCCCTGCTATCACTTTCTAGGTGTAGATGGTGCATCTCTAGAAATGTCAAAGAAGTGCTGATAGACATTGGATAAATGTTTCCTTTATCCAATGTCTATCAGCAATGTCTATCCTTTATCCAGACCTTCCCACGGGTACAAAACTCTGACAACTCTCCAGCCACTGTATGAACCCCCTTCATGCATAAAGTGGAAGTTTGCTATTTGCAAATTATTGAAAATGGGAGACGGGTCAGAATGTACCTGTCTAACATGTATGGGGCCATGGCATGACATTATAGATATGATATCTAACGTGATTGGTCATTTAACTGCTAATAGCTATTGGTCAGTTGGTACTTCATATGATTGGTCAAATAAAGGAAAATTTCAAATCTTGGAGTGTGGAAAAGAGGTAAATAACCGTTATTAAAACAGTCTGCGGGAGCCGAGGAAGAAGAGCTGTATTACTATGAAGAAGTTACTATATTGGGTAATTCGAGCTTCTTGGCTGGGTTACATAAAAGTTTGTGGTAATGGGATGGTTTGAGCTTTTTGGCTAAACCATATATAAATTTGGTTGTATCCCACGTGTAATGTAAAGTTGTTTTTTAATTACTTTAAAAATAAATGGCCGTGGCCAATTATATTCAATGCAGGTTTCATTGTCTCTTTATTTTATGTAATACATTTGAATACAATTATTTATATTGGTTATAATGTTCTGCCTATGGCACCATTGTAACAAACAAAATGTCCTAGAAGTGGATGCGTCTGAAACAGGAGTATGCACCCTCCTGTCTCAGCGTCGAACACCCGATGGACCCTTACTACCTTGTGGGTGTTACTCCAAGAAGCTGTCCCCAGCTGAATGCAATTAGGAGATTGGAGACAGAGAGCTCTTGGCCATTATCCTTGCTTTCAAATAGTGGAGACACTTGCTTGAAGGTTCTTTGGTTCCAGTTCTCATTCTCACTGATCATAAGAATCTGGCGTATCTCTCTTGTTTTAACTATGTGGTCTCCTGTTTGCCCGTCTCCAAGAATGTTAAAGCTGATGCCTTGTCTTGCCAGTATTCTGAATTTTCCAGGGATGACTCCGTGCCGACACCGGTCATACCTTCAGAGCATATCCTGGCTGCCATCCGCACCAATTTAACCTCTCCTCTTAGGGAACAGATCTTGGCTGCCCAACCTGATGTTCCCACAGAGACCTGCTGGCAAATGTTTTGTACCTGAGGGGTTGCGCATCAGACTGTTGTGCACGTACCATAAATCCAAGACTGACAGTCATCCTGGTAAGAACCAGTTGTCCTGGGCTATTTCCCGTCAGTTCTAGTCATGTTGCTGCATATGTGGCTGCTTGTTCGGTCCATGCCCAGAACAAATCTATGCTGCACCTTCCCCTGGGACTACTGCATCCCTTTCACAATGGGGAACTTCCCTGGTCTCACCTGGCCATGGATTTAATTGTGGAACTTTCCGCGTCTCGAGGTTACACGGTTATTCTCATAGTTGTCGACCGGTTCTCCAAAATGTGCCACTGTGTTCCGCTTAAGCGGCTGCCTACCACTCAGGAGCTTGCCTCTGTGTTTGCTAGGGAGGTTTTCCACTTACACGGGTTGCCTAAGGAGATTGTCTCGGACTGTGGGAGCTAATTTGTCTCCAGGTTCTGGCACGCCTTTTGCTCCCAGTTGGGTATTCAACTTTTCTTCTCCTCGGCCTACCATCTGCAGTCCAATGGTGCCGCTGAGCATTCCAACCAAGCTCTGGAGCAATTTCTCCGCTGCTATATCTCTGACCATCAGGACAATTGGGTTGATCTGCTACCCTGGGCAGTGTTTGCCAGGAACTCTGCCATCAACTCGTCTTCTGGAATGTCTCGCCACAGGACATCCCGGCTGTGGAGGATCATCTTTGTACCCTCCGTTCCTCTTGGGTGTAGATTCAAGAGTCTTTACGGGTCTCTTTAAGGGATAGTGACAATAAAGCACTGTATGTTTAGTATCACTTTAAATAATAATCACTGACTCAAAATGCTGTATTAGTATTGTTTAAATATTTTTTTCTTACTTTGAACATGTGTGTGCATCCTCAGTCAATCCCTGTAGCTGGAGCTACCAGGAAGAGGGGACAAACTCCTACATAGGGACAGGCTCGAGCGATTGCCATCACCAGATGGGGGCTCCATGTTGTACATTTGAGAGAGCACTATAGATAAAGTTTTAAACCCATAGCTGTACACCTGATCATAGGGACTGTGGTTTTCCCTACCTGCCATTAAAATCTCCACACGGGGCAAGGTCAGTATTTTGGGCACATTCACAGGGGCTCTATTAAGATGTGTTTCCACAGTGTAAATTCATGCAATGATGACAATATCAATATACTGTTATTATGTAATACTTAATGCTTTTTTCTTGTTACAATTGTACACTGCAGAAATGTCGGTATTGCTCGGTCTCTCTGGCCCTGACGAAGCCTGATGCGAAACGCGTTGGCTCATTGGGACCCACAAACCGAATATCACCAAAGACTTCTTGCATCAACATCAGCTTGAAGCATGTATTGCTCCCATAACAGGGATATATTTCTGCGCTGCTGTTTTTAATATATTGGTTTATATATGAGGGATGTCATATGTATTTCTTTGCATACCCCTCATTTGTACACAAACCCTTTTTTTTTAGATATATCAATAAATGAATTAATTTTAATGTGTCGGTTCTCTGGTCTTCCTTCTCCCAACTAGCCTTGAAACCCCTACTTTGTCTCTAGACTTTGTTTTCTGCATATATTGGGGCACGGTTGATTTTTTCTACATAGCAGGTGGATAATACACCATTTCTTCTTATCCGTGTACAATGGGAGAAGGAGAACCAGATATTTATATGTGATTTTTGTTTTTTGATAAGATATCCTTGATGTCCTGTTAAATTAATTTTGTATTTCTCATAAAAAATATTTGTTGTGTTATAACTAATCTCTCTACCTACCTTCTTGTTGGGGTATAGCAATTATTTAAGACATATGATATGGCTGACTATCTAGAAAATGATTGGGAGGGCTACATGTTAAAGATTCAAAAGGAATGTTCTGACACCACAGGGGGGGGGGATGTAGAGCTAGAGGTAGTAGTACAAAAGTTACAGCGTGCACTTGAGCGCAAAGCCAGCTTATTCTGGCATATAAGATATTTTCAGAGATATATTGCGGAAGACCTGAACCCGAAAGGATTGCGGGTTCAGGTCTTCCCCAATATCTGGGAGATCAGTCCTGAATTCAAAAGCCAATGGGAACACAATTTTAAATTGTGTTCAACTAAAATGATGGAACTGTTGATGGGCTATTACCAACAACAACTACAAGCCCTGGATTTGGAAATCACTAATATGCAGACTAATTATAAACCAATATTTGCGAAAGCAATATTTAAAGAAAAGGAGAAAGAGGTTAAGGAACATTTAGAAAGCTTCACTAAGGATCTAATTCAGAAGAAAAAGAATAAATTCTCTAGGGACAAGTTAGCATTTGGAGGTAACCAGGCATATGCATGGCCCCAGCCACGCAATAATCCCATTGGTCATAGATGGAGGGGATATAATAATAGAAATAACACATATCCTAATGACAGTGAATCTGACTCTAATGTATCTCAAATCTCTTTTTCTTCTTGGACTTCCCAACACTCACGACCACAGCATCGATCAACCAGAAAAAGGGCCAATATGCAGGATGAGCATGGTGGCACTGATAAGAAAAGATTGGTGGAGGCTGTATCTCACTCACAAATTTCCGGTAACCTTGGTGATGGGGCTTCTAATTCGGAGTCTATCCCGAATTCTAACTTAAACACTCAGTTAAACACCATGGAAACAAATCCCAATTACAAATTGCATAGTAATATGATTCACAGTAGAAATGAAAATACAACTACGCACACACAACAAGCGCTTATTACTACTTACACTGGCACACAAAACAGTAATAACACAGGAGCCACACCTAAAACCACGAACAAAAAACAATGACAACAATTACCTTATAAATCACCTACACTATTTTCTATCGATGACGATACAGCAATTTTTTCAATTATAAATTTATCCTCTTACACCTTATCACTAAACGAAATGGAGGTCCTTTGTCGGGGTCTGAGTTTTTGTCCAGATCAGGATACCACACATTTTGATATCATAAAAGATCTAAACTTATTTGCACCTAAGCTTACGTACAAATACATTTTTGACAAGGAAAGACAACAAGTGAGAAAAAATAAGGAAATGTCCGAACTGTGGAAAGACTTCACAGTACGAGACTTTAGAGCCCTTAAAGACCTCATTCAACTATTAGACGAAAACGAAGCTCAGTCACAGGAGGAATTGATAACGACACTAACGATGGAGGACACCAGTTCCTCCATTACATCAATCACACAAGTAAATAGAGAGAAGGGACATGTCCCCACGGGTATTCCGAATGTCAAAAAACAATCCACCAAATTTCCCCCCCTACAAACCATCCCAAATATCTGGGCTTTCATGAACAAAATGATGACAGATATTAATTGTCTGAAGCTAAAAAACAAAGAACAGGAAAGTATACCCTCTCCTTTGAAAGAAGCCATTATCTTAAAAACAACCCTGCAATAGTAATCAAACCTTCGGATAAGGAAGGGAACATTGTGGTGATGGATCATCTTGACTATCGGAATATGTGTTGGGACATTCTCAAGAACCGGGATTGGTATCGACCAATTAACATAGAGAGGATCAATTCTGCCCGTGTACAGTTCACGAGATACCTAAATGAGGCGCACAACAATGGCATTATTGATAAAGAAACCTACGATTACCTTAGAATTGATCTAAGAAGAACACCAACATTCTATGCGCTACCAAAAACGCATAAAAACACGCACCACCCTCGCGGACGACCAATCGTCTCGGGGATTGGTTCATATACAGAGCCTTTAAGCAGGCTGATTGACCAGTATCTCCGTCCACATGTGGTAAGCTTGCCTTCATATATACAAGACACTCCGGATCTGTTAAGAACTTTATATGATAAAAATATGCCACCAAATTGCATTTTGATAGCTCTAGATATTGAGGCCTTATATTCCTCCATCCCACATGATCTAGGTCTGAGAACAGTAAAACAATTTCTGAATGAACGGGGTCCACTATTTGAGACATACAATCAATTCATCTTAGATGGGTTGTCACATATACTCCACAATAATATATTCACTTTTGATGGCTCCCACCTCATCCAGGTGCAGGGCGTGGCCATGGGCACTTGTTGTGCCCCGGAGTACGCCAACCTGCACCTGGGGGGGTGGGAGCAAAGTCTTTTCAGTGATGAGTCCCTCGCTATGTCCTCAATAGACGATGTCCTCAATATTTGGGATGGAGGGATTCAATTGTTTGAAACCTTCTTTCAGGAATTACACAAAAACACTTTGAACCTTAAGTTCACTATGAATTGGAGTGAACAGAGAATTTACTTTTTGGATACTACCCTTTTCTTCAAAGAAAATGGTCAAATTGGGTCTACATTATATAGAAAACCCACGGCGGGAAATACCATTTTACACTCTGCCAGTGCACATCCCAAAACATTAATCAACAGCATTCCATATTCACAGTATCTTAGATTAAAACGGAATTGCTCAGAGGACTCAGATTTTAAGGAGGAATCTGACAAACTTAAATCACGCCTCTTGAAGAGAGGATATTCAAAAACTATATTACGTCGATCATTCAACAAAGCAAATAAGAAAAATCGCCATGATCTCCTGTTTGCTAAAAGGGAGAAAAATTATGATAATAAGGTAAGATTTATTACCACGTACTGTAAACAACATAAAGAAATTTGAAACGTCCTTACCAACAACTGGGATATTTTGATGAATGATCCAATAATATCAAAATATCTGGATACCCGCCCTAATATAACTTTTAGGAGATCCAAATCCATCAAAGATAGTGTAGTCTCAAGCCATTACAGCAGACCCAAAGACACTGATCGTACATGTAAAGGCCTATACAAATGCGGAGAATGTGATTTTTGTCCATTTATTCTAGAAGGAGATTCCTTCAAGCTACCAAATGGACGAAGGAGATATATCAATCAGTACATTACATGTCAGACCAGAGCCGTGGTCTATATTATGTTTTGCCCATGTGGAGCATTCTACGTGGGCAAAACTATTAGACCACTGTGGACCACGTTTCTTACATCAACAATGGCCAGATTAATACTCCAATCGGAGGCCATGTAGGCCTCAAACATAAATTTGACCAATCTCTGATCCGCTTTACAGTCCTGGATGTCATTCCAGATGACGGGAGAGGTGGCAATATAGACAAGAATGTACTGACTCGGGAATCCAGATGGATTTATGACCTCAGAGCTACTGTACCCCCTGGGTTAAATGATATGCTTAGGTTCAAATCATTCCTGTAACATTCATATGCATCATAGGCCCAATCATCTTATAAAACTCTAACCTGGATAGTCTTAAGTCTAGACACATATGTCTTGTATTTCTCTTTTGTTTCTTCTCTGGTATTGTGAATAAAATCCTCATCTATGTTGTAATGAAATTGTACCCAATAGTAATGGAATGTGCTATACATGTATATATACTGTGGACGCATCTAGGCCCAACTGTGGGTGTTAAGTGCTGACCTCTGCCGTTCTTTGGAGTAATTCTTTCTCCCCCTTGTATCCATATAGGTCCTTGTGTCACGATCTTTGATGTTGTAATACATTTTATTGATTTATTCAGAATGGGCTGTAGGATTGGGATTAATAAACCCTGTGTCCGCTATGATTGTGATGGCATGTATGTTTATGGGGGATTGGTATGATTTTCTATTTGGATGTAGTGCTCTTTCATTTGGTGATGTGATTGCCATTTGGTGAGGCAGAGTTGGCTGCGGTCCACATTATTTTAATGTATACTGTTCGGCGTATAGGCGCCTTACATAGTTCATAGTCATGGCCGATGTAGTTCTTCTGGTTTCTGACGCTGGAACGCAAGACTGCATCACTTCCGGTTTTAGGATGAGACATATCGGCGAGTTCCGCTGTACACGTCACTCCTGGAAGCATCGTCGATAGTGAGCTGCGTGATGGCTCTGTTTGGCGCCAAATGGATCATATATCCTAGTATAAAAACCTACCCTGGAATACTAAGGTATGTAGCGGACACATCCCTGGAGACATCTATACCGATAATTCACGATTATAGCTCCATATAGATGACCTATATTCTGTCATTATAGGCTACCTCTAGGGTCATGAATGGATGTCATGACTCTGAATGGTCTGTAACCTAAGCCATTCAATAGCCTGCCTCCATATTCTTGTGGACTGTTTTGAAGGTATGTGACCCTCTATATGGATCGCTCACTAATAGTATCTGAAGTATCACTACCTCCCCATCCCCCCTTTTCCCTCCAACCCCCCCCCCCCCCTCTGGTTTTGTCCTACATTATCTGATCAATATTTTTTTAAACTCTTCCATAGTATATATTACGGAACCGTTTGGCGTGCTCTCTATCCCTTAATAAGGCGGACTCCACTTATGAGTTGGACGAGTACATCCTAGGGCAGCAAAATTAACTATAACATATAAGAGGTGGGTAGAAAAGTGGTTTATATGTCAAATGGAAGAGTATTTGCTTTGTTATACACAGATATCTTCAAATATAAATAATCCCTTTCCCATCAACATTCTTTTGATGAAAATATTATTGTCCACAGCACTGTCACCGTGTTCCCCCTGGCCTCTTGAACCAGAAAGAGGGGACAAACCCCTACATAGGGACAGGCTCGAGCGATTGCCATCACAAGACGGGGGCTCCATGTTGTCCATTTGATAGAGCACTATAGATAAAGTTTTATAACCATAGCTGTACACCTGATCATAGGGACTGTGGTTTTCCCTACCTGCCATTAAAATCTCCACACGGGGCAAGGTCAGTATTTTGGGCACATTCACAGGGGCTCTATTAAGATGTGTTTCCACAGTGTAAATTCATGCAATGATGACAATATCAATATACTGTTATTATGTAATACTTAATGCTTTTTTCTTGTTACAATTGTACACTGCAGAAATATCGGTATTGCTCGGTCTCTCTGGCCCTGACGAAGCCTGATGCGAAACGCATTGGCTCATCGGGACCCACAAACCGAATATCACCAAAGACTTCTTGCATCAACATCAGCTTGAAGCATGTATTGCTCCCATAACAGGGATATATTTCTGCGCTGCTGTTTTTAATATATTGGTTTATATATGAGGGATGTCATATGTATTTCTTTGCATACCCCTCATTTGTACACAAACCCTTTTTTTTTAGATATATCAATAAATGAATTAATTTTAATGTGTCGGTTCTCTGGTCTTCCTTCTTCCAACTAGCCTTGAAACCCCTACTTTGTCTCTAGACTTTGTTTTCTAGCTGGAGCTATTGTTTTTTTTTTTGTTTTGTTTTTTTAGTATTTCCACCTTTATAAGCCAACAGGGGGGTTGATACATGAGCTTTCTGCTGTTTGCAAACATGAAAGAACACTTTAGGCATGATCCAGGGAGGAAGCTGGCCACTGGATGGTGTAGACCTCAGCCCAACAGTTGCTTGATTACATTCTCACACTTGCTTTTGGAACAGTAATCAAGCAACTGATCAGCACAGCACAGTTCAAGTCTGCACCAATTTGTGACCAGCAAGGTGGAACATGCCTGTCTAAAAGGTTGCCAGGATTAGTTCTTTCACTCTGGCTCATTACTTATCATCACTTACACTCTACCCTCAGTATATCTGAATGGGTGGCTACAAAGGAAGATATTGAGCGAGCAGAATGAATTGTAGACACAGACATAAAGGAATAAAATGCAGATGGGGATGTCTGGTATGTTTTTAATGTATTTATGAGGACTAAATGTACACAGGCGTTTAAAGAAACAGGATGAAACAATTGAGAATTGAAACTTAATTAAATTTAACTTATATGTCAATTTAGTTTTTTGACCATAGTTACACTTTAAGATCCAATTTTTATAATTCAATAAAAATACAGCCACTGTGTTTGGGGGGATTAAGTCTCCATTCACACTACTATCAGCCTGACAAGTCGCGGTCCGTTGTGTGGTACGGGAACCGTTCTAATAGGAGCGACACAAGTCGCTCCGACTTAGAAAAAGGTTCCTGTACTACTTCGTGGTGACCTGGAGCGACTTGCATTGACATTCATTCTGTGAAGTCCGTGCAAGCAACGCCCCCGAAGTCGTGCCGCTTCAGTGTGAATGCGGTCTAAAACACCCTATCTTTGGGCCCTTTTATTTTTGTTTTTTTTGCTGCACAACCAAAAGAAATTAGGACAACCCAAGCATCAAGCTTCAGCTCCAACATGGATACCAACATCAGCTATCTTTTAAACCCCAGAAAAGGGATGTCCTATTTGAAACGCATTGGCTGTATTTTTAGGGGACTACCAAAATAAAATGCATCTTAACTACCAAGTAGTAACTACTACCAAGTACTGTAGGTGCTCCTGATCCATCACACCCTGATGCCTTTTTGCAGAACAACCAGAATCCTGACTGTTTTTTTGGGAGTTGAGCAGACAAGGACGAACACATTTTAATCCCCACAACCATTTTCGCCCCTCAACTTTGGTTTGCTCTACTGGCACTATACAGACAGATCATCCAGCATAGACTCACATACCAAAGTCTCCTACACTATTTATACAATGTCATGGAATAAAGCAGTACAGTATATGGAAATAGAGAGCAACAACTATACAGGCAACAATTTGCACTCTATTTTTATTGGTAGGTGTATAAAGGGGCATTGAATGGTTGATTATTTAAGTAGGAAGCATATTCTCACAAGCATGGTTTGGTTTGGATTGATTGCAGTAAATAAACAGCATTGGGGCAGTACACCTGCATCAGCAACTGCACATTGCATAAAACGCTTAAGTAGTTTTACAAATGCAAAAAGAAGCTGCAGGTTATTGCAACAGTTATGGCTTTTAAAGAATTTTAAAGACATTCTCAGAACTTACCGACCAGATTTTTTCTAGTTGTTCAAAGGCATCTGACACCCCAGAGAATGCTGGGTATCCCTGAAGCATTTCTATGCATATGCAACCTGCGCCCCTGAAAAACAATAAAAAAACAGCAGTATGTTTTTAAAAGTTTACACGTGCCAGGACTTAAATGTCTTAAAGTGATTGTAAAGTCTTTTTTTTTTCTATTAAAATAACATACATATTATACAGTACTTACCTCCTCTGTGCAGAGGTTTTGCACAGAGCAGCCCAGATCCTCCTTTTCTCTGGTCTCTCTTTGCTGCTCCTAGCCCCTCCCTTCTGTTGAGTGCTCCCACAGCAAGCAGCTTGCTATGGGGCACCCGAGCCAAGCTACAACTCTATGTGTTTATTCAGACACGGAGCTGCCATTTAGCCTCACCCCCTCTAACTCCTGATTGGCTAACTGAGTTTTATTGACAGCAGTGGGAGCCAATGGCACTGCTGCTGTGTCTCAGCCAATCTGGAGAGAGAGTCCTGGACTGCTGACCCACTCGTGGGCATTGTTGGATAGAGAGGGGGCTCAGGAAAGTATTAGGGGGGCTGCTGCACACAGAAGGCTTTTTATTTTAATGCATAGAATGCATTAGGATAAAAAAAACTTCTGACTTTACAACTCCTTGAATAACAGGGTTTCCACTTCTGGACATCATTAAGCACTTCAATACTGGACACTTTTACCCTTGCCTGCCCAGGTCAATTTTCAGCTTTCAGTGCTCTCACACTTTGGATGACAATTACTCAGTCAAGCAACACTGTATTTAAATGAAACTATCATTTTTTTTTTTTTTTTTTTTAGGCAGATAGAGCTTTCTATTGGTGATATTTAATCAACACAGCGTTTTTTATTTTTTTTTTGCTATATAAGCAAAAAGATACTGGAAATTGTGAAAAAAAAAAAGAAAATCATGTTTTTCTTAGCTTCTGTTATACAATCTTGCAAATACATAATCTTTCTTCATAAATTTAGATGTATTCTGCTACATAAGAAATAACCAAAATCAGTGTATATTTTTTAATCTGTGTGAAAGTATGAGAATCTACAAACTATGGTACATATATCTGAAAATTGATTAATCCTGATGTACTGACTGCCTGTCTCATTTCATCAGGCCCTAAAATGCCAGGACAGTACAAATACCCCCAGGTGCAAAGCAGGGCTCTTGCAGACTGTAAGTATAAGCTGTTTGCTCATACAGGCAGTTATACAACAACAGGAAGAATTAATCAACTACCTAGAGTGCTCAACATTGGATTGGTAGTTGATTGAGAACTCTAAGCCAAAAGCTGCAAAGGAAACTTTGTAAATGAATGACGGAGCCCCGCACAGCCGCTCTCTTTTCAAATAGTGACAGCAGGCATATTCAATGTAATTGTATCTAAAAAGTACAGTATTAAACATAGGCATACCTCATTAAAACTTTTAATAAATCCCGCCTCCAGTCTGCTTGTGATCACTAGGCCATAGCTTGTATAGGGAAAATATAATGTATTTATGATAATTTATATAGGTCTAAATTACATTTATAAAGAAATAAATAGGATATATATTTATTATTTATATAATGTATAATTGAAAGTGGGCCCCTCTTCCTTTGTTAAATAACATGCTCTACATTTCAAACTGCAATATATATAGGGGTATCTAAGAGTAATGGAAAATATGTTGTGATTGACAAAGCAGAACTACACTGCATCTGAGCACCACAAACCAATAACACTATTTAATTAATTTTCAATATTCAAAGCCCACTTCCGCATCTATTCATGTTGCCACGCTTTATTCTGCTGCAAAATCACTTTGAAAAACACCCCCCTAGCATTTCTGGTCATGGCCATCTTGAGTAAGGGCAGATGATACATGAAGCATTTACTTCCTGGAATCTATCTGCGTATAGCTCAGGCACACAGGCAGGAGGGCATGCTTAGCTGAGAAAGCCCCTCCTCTCCTCCTGAAGACTCCTGGGTTGTATGACATAACTTGCCTAGGCCTGGAAACCAGGAAGTAACTGAAGAAATATAAAAAAAATGTTGAAAACAAATACAGTGGGGAATATAATTATTTGATCCCCTGCAGATTTTGTAGGTTTTCCCACTTACAACGAAATAAGGGGCCTTTAATTTTTATCATAGGTGTATTTTAAAGGGGCCTTTAATTTTTATCATAGGTGTATTTTAAAATGATAGATACAAAATATCAACCAAAAATCCAGAAAAAACACACAATAAAAATGGTATAAATTGAGTTGCAGTTCAGTGAGGAAAATAAGTATTTGATCCCCAAGAAAAACAGGACTTGGTGGAGAAACCCTTGTTGGCGAGCACAGAGATAGAATGTTTCTTACTAGGTTTGCACACATCTCAGGAGGGATTTTGGTCCCTATATACATTTTCTATAGGTCTGGAGAATGGCTAGGCCACTCCATAACCTTAATGTGCTTCTTCTTGAGCCACTCCTATGTTGCCTTAACATTATGTTTTGGGTCATTGTCATGCTGGAAGACCCATCCACGACCCATCTTCATTGTTCTGACTGAGGGAAGAAGGTTATTTTCCAAGATTTTACAATACATGGCCCCGTCCATTGGCCCTTCAATGCGGCAAAGTCAGTCTGTACCTTTAGCAACCCCAAAGCATCATGATTCCACCTCCATGCCTGACTGTAGGGATGGTGTTCATAGTCAGGATTTTTCTTCCTCCAAACACAGCGAGTCGAGTTAATGCCAAATACCTCAATTTTGGTCTCATCTGATCACAGCACTTTCTCCCAGTCCTTCTCTGAATCATTAGATGTTCATTGGCAAACTTCAGATGGGCCTGTACATGTGCCTTCCCTGAGGAGGGGGATTTTGCAAGGGCTGCAGGATTTTCAATTAATGGCGGCATATTATGTTACCAATGATTTGTTTAGTGACTGTGGTCCCAACTGCCTGGAGATAATTCACAAGTTCCTCCCATGTAGTTCTGGGCAGATCCCTCACTTTTCTCATGATCATCCTTACCCCATGAGGCGAAACCTTGCACCGAGCTCCAGACCAAGGGCCATTGATGGTTATTTTGTATCACCGTATTTTCCGGCGTATAAGACGACTAGGCGTATAAGACGACCCCCCCTAATTTTCAAGTTAAAACATAGGTTTTGGGCTATACTCGCCGTATAAGACTACCCCCCTTTCCGAAGCAAGGCAACACCATTGAAAAATAATCCGATTTCTTATAGATCTCCAAGGTACCCCAAGTACTGTAATACATGTAATCTCTCATAATATCTCCAAGGTACCCTAAGTATAAGTATTACCGGTAGATGCAATCTCAAGACGGTGGCTGTGTGGGAATCCTGTACCGGTATATCGTATGTACCGTAGCTTCGGCTACATACAGTATACTGCGCTGAGCCAATCGCAGTGAGCGATGTATTCTATTATTGAATGCAAAGCCTGCTCAGATTGGCTCAGAGAGGCGGGCTGATGTTACTCCGCCAATCCGTGCAGGCTTTCGCATTCAATAATAGAATACATCACTCTCCCTGATTTGCTCAGCGCGGTACACTGTATGTACCCGAAGCTACGGTATATACGGTATACCGGTACAGGATTCCCACACAGCCAGCGTCTTGAGAGATTATATCTACCGGTAATACTTATACTTAGGTTACCTTGGAGATATTATACTCGGCGTATAAGACGACCCCCCATTTTTGGGGGATTTTTTTGAGGTTCAAAAGTAGTCTTATACGCCAGAAAATACAGTACTTTAGTTTGCGAATAATCTCTCCAACAGTTGTCTCCTTCTCACCAAGCTTCTTCTTGATGCTCTTGTAGCCCATGCCAGCAATGTGCAGGTCTACAATCTTGTCCCTGACGTCCTTTGACAGCTCTTTAACACAAAAACTGTATCCCCCTTGGACTGGGACTTTGCAAATGGTAACTTCAACACCAAAACATATAAAATATTTTGTTTATTCATTTGTATAAAAATATTTTTGACATACACAAAATGACAAACATTGTTTATAAATTTCTATACATCTCACAGCCATAGAGTTGAACCTTCCAATAGAATTGTATAGTGTGATGCACCACAACTCCTGAGGACCCTACGCGTTATGGGACCATGCCCTTCTTCAGGGGTGATGAGGAGAAGATGCACCAATTCACAATATGTGAATTTTCTATCCAAAACAAAGTATCACAACAAGTTCCCATTATTAAATTATTAGTGCATTACACAGTATACTAGATAGTTCATGTGGCACAATGTTTCTTTGAGTCGTACGTACCATCAGATTGTGTTAAAAAAGCATAAGGCTGTGAGTCCCAATCCAAGGGGGATACAGTTTTTATGTTCAAGACTGTATAAGGATGACGGTATCCAACACCAGGCTCCAACACTTCTAGGTATTTTAGAATTTGACAGCTCTTTGGTCTTGCCCATTATGGTGAGGTTTAAATGGAAGAAAGAGATTCTGTGAACAAGTGTCTTTTATACACATAACGAGTTGTCGTTAGGAGCACCTTCTTAAATTCACACAACTAATCTGTGTACCACATGAGCACATACTACAGCCAGTCTGTGGGAGCCAGAATTATTGTTGCTTGGTAGGGGATCAAAAACGTATTTTACTCACTGAACTGCAACTCAACTTATAACATTTGCATCATGTGTTTTTTTTTCTGGGTTTTTGGTTGATATTCTGTCTCTATCATTTAAAATACACCTATGAAAGCAATTATAGACCCTTCATTTCTTTGTAAGTGGGAAAACTTACAAAATCTGAAGGGGAATTATTTTTGCCGCTATAAATTAACCTTTCTATCTATTTATTAAGGCTAGTAGCATAAGGATTAAAAATAGCCAGAGTTTATTGAGAGTGGGAATTTCCACATTAGGCTGATCAGTAGAACTAAAGACGTTGTGCTGCCACACAGCTTTAACTGTCTAGCAGTTGTTTTTACATGTTATGTTATGCTATGTTATTGGTATCTTCCTTGCACCCCTGCTTTTTCTGGCTAGATGGTTTTTCCCATCCTTCATTTCCTGCTGTAACTCCCATTTTGTTTAGTTGTTATGAGAAGACTGCAGAGTGTGGAAGCTGTGTAACTTCATTGGAAATTTACCTATGGAAAAGCCTCTATGTTTATGCCTTTGCTAACTTGAAGCATAAAGAAGCATTTTTAGAACACCTCTGGAGTCTTTATTCATTGAGTAAACTATCTGTTAAAGCCATCATTCAACCTGCTGCACACACTTACAGACTGGGGGTCTACAAGAAGGTCACAGGTACAATCGATGCTGAGACAGAACAGTAAATTTCCATGAAGAATCCATCACAGGTATCTCTGCAGCTTAAGTAAGTAAATTTCCAAGAATCTGCAGCTTCACAAAGTAAATTTCCATGAATCTCCAGCTTCAGAAACGTGAGTACCACACCTGTGTGTCACCAGAAGCATTACTCTGCATATGAAACCAGACACCTACTGAATGCTTCATTACTATTACAGCCTTCTGTGCTGAGGTATCCAGTTTGAACTAGTTCCAGCAATAGCTAGCTATTGTATCAAATACCCAGCACCTCAGCCCAGCCTGCTTACTAACAGAAGTCACTACTTACAGAGCTGAGCTCTGGCAGATTTCTAAAAAGACACCAGAAATACAGTACTTATTATGTCTGACAGAGATCTCACAGAATTACCTGCATTTAGTCAAGATAAAGCAGACTCCTTACATCATTCTTCTCGTCCTGTCAGAGCCCCTCATCCATCCTTGAAGGCAAGGGAGGTTTATGAAGCAAGTAAGGAAGAAACATCTAGAAACCTGACTGCATTATGGGAAAAGACTTTAAGTTGTATAACAGCCACTAATGAAACTAGCAACAATTCTGAGCAATTGAACACTGCTCTCTCAAGGGTTAAGAAGGCATTTGAGAATTATAAAAGACTTTCTGAGAAGTACTATTCCCTATTGTCACATTCCAACATAGAGGAAGCTGCATTGGAATTAAAGGACTTTACTTCTAATGACCAGCAGAGGCATAGCACATATCTTGAAGCAAAGGCACAGATAGAAGGTAGATTAGCACAGCTACATGAAACTACATCCTGTTACTCTGCTTCTTCCAGACACTCAGGAAAATCTTCTAGGTCTGCCCGCTCATATCATAAATCTTCTTCTAAGTCATTACGGTCCTGCTCTATAAGGTCAATACTGAGCGACCAAATACTCAAAGCTCACCAAAAGGTTGCAGTAGCCCAGGTTCAAGCCGCCTGCTCTGAAAAAGAAGCAGCCATCAAGGCAGAAGCTAAATGCAAGGAAGCAGAAGCTAAATGCAAGGAAGCAGAAGCTAAACACATTCAGGCAAGAATACAAGCAGAAACAGAGGCTCAGCTAGAAATTCTTCAGAAGAATAGAGAAAAGGAAGTAGCTTTAGCAGAGTTATCTGTCTTGGAACAAGCCCTATTGGAAGAAGAAGGAGCAGCTTGTACCAGCTTGGCTGCTTGTCAAGACCCTGTTGAAAGGACCCTACAGTTTGTCTTAACTCAGAACCACGACAATACAGTCCCACCTACAGTTGGAGATTCTTCTCATAATCATCCAGCAAGTGGATCAGAAGGCAATGTGTCGCCAAAGCATGCTGGTCAACTAGACACAGCTACTAACAGAGACACTCCACAACTACCGCACGTCACAAAATCAAGTGAATCAACCTACGCAGCTCATGTGCCACCACAACCCTATGTGCATAGAGATTACAAGGGCACAGCAGAAGACTACAGAATGAACTCTTTACCCCCTTTGATACAGCTCTCTTTAACTTCAAATGCTCAGAGACCTTCAGACGACAGACCCTTACCTAAATTAAACCCATCTGCAACACCTTTCTCTCTACCTACCAGCCAACATCAGATACCATGCATGGTCCAAGACGGCACACCATCATTAGACCCTGTGGCTATAAAAACTGAAAGCACTGACATTGCAGAGTTCAGCAAGTATATGATTCGACGAGAGTTGATTACAACTGGACTGTCTAGATTTGATGACCGCCCAGAGAACTACAGGAGTTGGAGATCTACATTTAAGGCGGTAACCAAGAACTTGGACATTGATCCTCAAGCAAAACTTGACTTACTAATAAAGTGGTTGGGGCGTCAATCTTCAGAACAAGTAAAGAGACTTAAATCTGTCTACATTTATAACTTTAAAGCAGGCCTTGATGCTGCCTGGGAACGTCTAGAACAAGACTATGGGAGCCCCGAAGTCATTGAATCTGCCTTATTCCAGAGACTTAACTACTTTCCTAAAATCTCTGTTAAGGACAATCATAAGCTTAGAGAGTTAGGTGACCTCCTTCATGAACTTGAAATTGCTAGGTTAGATCCTAGTTTACCAGGTCTTAGCTATTTAGACACTGCTCAGGGCGTAAATCCTATTGTAGCAAAGTTGCCTAGTCATCTTCAGGGAAAGTAGACTAGTGTAGGATCAATGTATACGTATGAACATCATGTTTCCTTCCCTCCCTTTTCTTATTTCGTAGAGTTCGTGCGGAAGGTTGCAAGATCCAAGAATGACCCAAGCTTCTTCTATCCAGATACAACCACCATTCCTTTAAGTACTTCAAGGGGTATTGCCACCAACAGTAAATTCAAGGATTTAAGGCATCCTATTGCCGTGAGGAAGACCGCGATAGCATCCAACGTCTTAGCTACAGACATTAAAGCTAGCAATCTTAATCAACAGTGTCCTATTCATAATGCGCCACACTCTCTC
Source organism: Pelophylax lessonae (assembly GCF_965119305.1). Taxonomy (NCBI): domain Eukaryota; kingdom Metazoa; phylum Chordata; class Amphibia; order Anura; family Ranidae; genus Pelophylax; species Pelophylax lessonae. The sequence continues at coordinate 191,922,848 of NC_138773.1, forward strand.
TCCAAATGTCGTGCATTTAAGGACAAGCCTATTGAAGAACGCAAGTCATTTCTCAAAGAGCATAATATCTGTTTTAAGTGTTGTGCATCCTCCGATCATTTAGCTAGAGACTGTAAGATCGCCATCAGATGTTCTCTTTGTAACAGTGCCAAACATTCATCCGGCAGCAACCTCAAGACTACATCAGATGATGGCGGGGAGAGAACTGAGCAATATGCCAACCCCGTAACCACAAGGTGTACAGAGGTATGTGGAGAAGGGCTTCATAGCAAGTCTTGTAGCAAGATATGTCTTGTAAGGGTTTTTCCTGAAGGATGTCCACAAAATTCCACAAAAATGTATGCCATACTCGATGATCAGAGCAATCGCTCATTGGCCAGTACAGAATTCTTTGACCTATTCAACATTCAAGGAGAGACCTGGTCCTATACCTTGCAGACATGTGCAGGAAAGGTCAATACTTCTGGAAGAAGAGCCCATGGCTTCATAGTCGCATCAGAATATGAGGACACAGAGTTTCCTCTTCCAATGCTAATCGAATGTGACCAGCTACCGAACAACAGCGAAGAAATCCACACACCAGAGGTTGCACGTCATCACCCTCATTTGAGCCACATAGCTAACTACATTCCACCACTTAATAAGGATGTTAAGATTTTGATTCTACTAGGGAGAGACATTCCTAGAGTTCATAAAATAAGAGAGTTATGTAACGGTCCAGATGATGCTCCTCAGGCCCAGAAACTTGATCTTGGATGGGTGATAATAGGAGAAGTCTTGGACGTAGCTTCCTACAAAACTAATGTTACCTGTCAATTGATGAAATGTCCATCGCACTATTATGTGAAGGAAAGACTTGAATTTAAAAACCAAGTTCCATATCAAGCACTTCAAAGTATCAACTGCAAGCTCACTTCTCAAAAGGACTTTGGTGATTCAGGGTACCAGACTACTCGTGATGACAACAAGATTGCCCCTTCAGTCGAAGACAAGGAGTTCATCAAGATTATGGATGAAGAGTTCTTCAAGGACAATTCCAACAGTTGGGTAGCTTCATTATCCTTCCGAGTACCAAGGCTTACTCTCCCTAACAATCGAGAACAAGCTTTAACCGCATTAGCGGTATCCCCGAGCGTGACTCGGGGTAGGAATTTTCTGCTATTAGCGGTATCCCCGAGTCACGCTCGGGGTCAATGGGCAGAGCGTGCAGACAGCGCAGCGGAGCTTCTCTTACCTTATCCTGGCGATCCAGCGATGAGCTCTCATTGCTGTGACCGCCAGTGAGATCTCCGCCGCTCGTCTGTCGGTAGGAGGACTTCCTAGTTCCGTTCCCTGCAGCAGCAATGCTGCATGGGAGCGGAACTAGGGAGGGAAATTCAAAAAAAAAAAAAAAAAAACGTTGCACAAAACACATAACACATTTTATATTATATATATGCATATATATATATATGCATATATATATATATATATATATATATATATATATATATATATATATATATATATGCATATATATATATATATATATGCATATATATATATATATATATATGCATATATATATATATATATATATATATGCAAATATATATATATATATATATATGTATATATATATATATATATACCTATATACACACACATATATATATATATATATATATATATATATATATATATATATACACACACACATATATATATATATATATATATATATACACACATATATATATACATATACACACATATATATATAATATATAACGCATGAATTATAATCTAATCAATAATATAATTTTATTATATATATTATATATTAAATAATAAAATAATATTATTGATTCGATTATAATTCACTTGTTTGTGTTTCAAATTTATCACATCTGGGATGTCTACTAGAGACTTGTTTTGGTCAGGTTTAAGTCAGTAATTACTAAGAATTGTAGGCCTATAATACATAACGCCAAATTTCCATGAAAAGAATTGTACCGCTTTTGGAACAGAATTCCTGACAGAATCATACCGCCAGGGAGGTTAACCAGATTTGCTGCACTTAAGAAAACTCTCCGTAACAAACTTGAGAAGCAAGAGCACTTTCTAGCATTCATGCAGAAGATTTTAGTGCCAGCAGTTGTCCTCACACAAACCATTTGGTTTTCAGGACCCAAGTTTTTAATGGACCAATCTTCTACAAACTCAGAAGAAGATATCGATTTCCACCTGGAGGATCTTGATACTGATCTGGAAATCCGGCCTGAAGTTGTAGCATTGAGTTCCAACATCTGCTCAAGAAAAATTTGGAGGATGAAGATGACTCCACAGATATGGGGGATGGAGCTGATGAATGGATGCAGGCCAAGACTCTGGTTAAGCCTCCGGACCAGCTGGAACTCAGCGAGGCTGAACTTAAGGAGGAATTCACTCATATCCTGACTGCAAACAACCCTCATGCCCCCCAGAACATTGTGAGGTACAGTTTTAAGGAACGGGCCTACAAACCCATTAGCATCGTGGACCAGCTGGCCGTACACTTCTCCCTGGATGGAAACATGTCACACAAAGACTCTGATGAAGCGCGGCGACAGGGGGCGAAGTTGGGAGTCATTGAAGAGACTCAGATCAACGACTCCACAGAGCCGGGAGACAAAGATACAGATGGGAAGTCTGACACTCAGGCTAGTGAAGAATGGACAGAAGGTGAGGAAATACCATCCAGGAACAAGAAGGAGAGAAAACTGACCAACCAGTTCAATTATAGCGAGAGAGCGTCCCAGAGCATTAACAAACCCCTGCGGGAGCGAGCTTCTCAGACAGAGCCACCTCCAAGGACCACCTTCTCCGCCACTGCAAACCAGTGGAAATTCAATCTACCACACGCTTCACACATGGGCGGAGCATGGGAACGTATGATTGGGATGGCAAGGCGCATACTGGATTCTATGTTGCTTGATGTGAGTTCTTCATGTCTTACCCATGAAGTACTTACTACATTCCTTGCTGAGGTCGCAGCAATAATCAACTCAAGACCGCTGACAGCTGTATCCACAGACCCAGAATGTCCAACTGTTTTAACTCCAGCTGCATTATTGAGCCGGAAAATTGGACAGATCCCAGCGCCAAAGAGCATCTTTGATGAAAAGCACATATATAAACGTCAATGGAGATACGCTCAATACCTTGCAGATTGTTTCTGGGACAGATGGAGGAGGGAATACCTCACACGTCTCCAAGGACGTAAAAAGTGGCATACCCAGAAGCTTAACTTAAAGGAAGGGGACCTGTTTCTTCTAAAAGACAAGCAAACTCACCGGACATACAGGTTTATTATTCCAGCATTTTCTTTTAATTTGACCACAAATATTTAAAATTACACTTATTTCATAACTAAAATGTGATGTTTGTCTTTTTGAACACAAGGAGTCACTTTGGTGTCATTTTATTGTTACAACATTGATAAATGAGATCACTTAGCTCTCTTAGTTTTATTTTGCCATTCTTCTATTATTTCGCCACCTATTACAGAACAGGTTGTGGTATCTTTGTACCTTTTCATGTTTTTTTCCCCCAAAAATTACTATTGATATTGCTTGGCTTCTTACAGTATGACAATAGAACTTTATAAGTCACTTTCCGAGTTCCCTGTCCTGGTAGGCCAGGAACAAATGTTTTAATAAAGCAGCCCTGACTGCTACTGATCAATAGTTTGCAGGTATGGCGGAAACTCTATATTAGAAGTCAGCTAGTTATTTAAAGTGGAACTTTAGTTAGAAATGTAGGTCTTGCTAGATCACATCAGGTTGGCCCCTTTTGCAGATATAGATATATAAAGCATTAAAAATAAGTGTCTATACTGTTTAGAATCCAGTAATACACTGTCTCATCATGCTCAGTTGCTCTGCATTTTTAGACACTGCAGGGTTTGTAGAGGCCAATCTGCTAACAGCCTTAAAGCGGAAATAAACCCTCCTATCCTTTACAGCCAAGGAAGCTGCTTCTGTTTGATCTGCAACTGCCATGGTGCTGCACATCAATTACGACATCAGCCATTTGATGGTTTGACAGTTTGTTTGAGGACACAAGCAAATGTGACAGTTACTGAAGGGACGCGGCGTGTGCCCCGCCATTTTGTATAGCATGTGCCCCGCCATTTTGTAACATCACTGAATTCATTTTGTGAACATACTCTGCTAAGTTGCTTTAACTTCAGTTAGGACAGATAATATTGCACGTATTTTACAGTTAACACATTTTCTATATATACACTTATGTTTCCTGTAGATACTGCCACCTCTTGTTCCTCTTTTCATGTTAGTTTGAAAGCAGTATTGCTAAACTTTCTCTTAGTTTTAACTGATAGATTCTACATTATTTAGTGGCCACCATATAAGGCCTTTGAAGTATTAGGACAAACTAACCAATTATAATCGTACAAATAACCTACCCTAGACACCCCCCCCCCTTACTGTGTATCCTGTGTATTTGTATAAAATATATTGAAATGTATTAAACAGAGTCCTTTGAACCACACGCAGACTACTTGATTCTATTTCAGTGGCAAAGGGCTCTCTAGGATTAGACTACTTATTGGTCCGGGACCACCTGAGACAAAACACCTACAGTTACCAATCCTGGCATTCCAGGAATGGAGCTGTTTTTTTTAAACTGGTAAATTGATGGGTTTAGTTCCCCTTTATGATTTACTGCTGTTCAGGGGCTCTGGGCTTCAGCAAAATAGCAGCCTCCAGCAAGAAGAAACAGGAGCAATGCTGGAGGCAATTTACAGCACACACTAATATTAGTAGCATAATTATTAATGTGAATGTATGTTCCTTGCTAAGGAACATTATTTTTTATCAAGCTGTTATAGATAAAGTTCTGTTTTAAGTCTGTCGCTTCTAGTAGTCCTATTCATCATTATTGTGCTGGCACAGGATGCAGATGCAAATGTAGGATAACTGTGCCCTTGTATAGTCAGTTAAAGCTACTTAATGGGACTGCTTAGCCTAAAGGAACCCTTAAGGCTATCCCTGTTTGTTGTAAGATCTGAGCATCCCGCTAACTGACAGTGATCAAATGAACAAGGTGATGATTGCACAAATTAGCAACAAGAACATTTAAAAAGCATTCTGTTGTCCACATTTCTGCAACAGCTGTTCCTGACCTCTCTGCCTCAGTTACTGTATATGCTTGAGGAATTCATAGATTAAAAACAAATGGTGTAATCAGTGCAGGGCCCTGTTTATGATACATATGCTTTGAAGATCCACAGCAGGCACACAATCACTATACTCTATACTGTCAGTACTACCTGTCCACAATCGTGGGGGGGGGGGGGGGTAGATTCCTGAACAAGACTTCCCATGCCAATGAGTCCCTAATGGCCTCATCAGTTGCCAGGCTGGTATACTCATATACTCAATTTTTCTGCTCTTATAACAAACTCACATCTATGCTAGCCAACAAACAGATATTTTGTTCAACCAGCCAATTCACACAGCCATTGCCATCCTTTGCAGTAGCAGTAAAAAAAAAAAAAAAAAAAAAGAAAAAAAAAAAAAGCATATCAAAACAATAAAAATGTATGATTAGGAAAAATGTTTTTTTTTTTTATAGAGAAATACAGTAAAGGTACATACAATACAACAACTAAACTGTTTGATATTTTTTATGGAACAGTTACATATTTTTAGTGAATGAAAAAAAATAAAAAGACATACCCATACTACTTCTGTATATAAAGTATATACTGTATGAAAAATTACAATATTTGAAATTAAACACATCACAGCTAGTCAAACCTCTGCAACTCTGCAACTATCAGTACAACTATCGGTACAAGTCAGAACTTGAATGACAGTACTCTATTATTATTATTATTAAAGGAACAACACCCCTATTCTCCAAAAATAATCCATACACATTCACTACTTAATGGCCCTGTAAGCTATCTTTTATGAAATTGTCTCATTGCCTTAATTTGTTTTTATGCCTCCTTGTAATGTCCTCTGTGAGCTCCCAATGCCCTCCTTTTCCCGCTGACTTACATTTGTTTAGAGCAATCAGTGCAGCATACTAGTTGTGATCATGTGCACTGCTCTATACACACTACAAATCCCATAGTCCATAGTATCTAGTTCATCTCGCTTTGTGAACAGCGAGTCCATGAGATCTACGGTCCCGGCCCCTTACCACGCCAAGGACAGCTGATCACGTGATGTAAACAGCAGCCAGCGATCCAGCCGATCGACACTGCTGTCAGAAGGACATCAGTCCCGAAGAGGAGAGGAGCATCTGTGCCCACCAGTGCCACCTACCAGTGCCCACCAGCGCCACCTACCATTGCCCACCAGTGCCACCTAACAGTGCCCAGCAGTGCCACATAGCAGTATCTACCAGTGCCCCATCATCAGTGCTGCATATCAGTGTCACCTATCAGTGCCGATCATTGCCCATCAGTGCCACCTATTAGTGCCCATCAGTGCCAATGAGTGCCACCTATCAGTGCCGCCTATCGGTGCCACCTATTAGTGCCCTTCAGTGCCACCTACCAGTGTCCTTCAGCGCCTCCCATCCGTGCCAACCATCAGTGCCACCTATCAGTGCCCACCAGTGCTGCCTTATCAGTGCCGCCTTATCAGTGCCCATCACTCCATCCATCAGTGGATATTAGAGCCCATCAGTGCTGCCTCATTAGCACACATCAATGAAGGAGGAAAATCACCTGTTTGCAAAATTTTTTAACAAAACTATAAAAACTGTTTTTTTTTTTGTTTTCAAAATTTTCGGTCTTTTTTTTTGTTCAGCAAAAAAAAAACAGCAAAAAAAAAGAAAACCCCAGTAGTGATTAAATACCACCAAAAGGAAGCTCTATTTGTTTGAAAAAAAATAATAAAAATTTCATTTGGGTACAGTGTTGCATGACTGCGCAATTGTCATTCAAAATGCGACAGCGCTGAAAACTGAGAATTGGCCTGGGCAGGAAGAGGGTTTAAGTGCTCAGTAGGCAAGTGGTTAAAGCATAACTCCGGGCAGATATATTAATGCATCATTGTAAAGGTGCATTCATACCTTTAAGCAAAATGTTCTTCTTTCCATTGATTGCTATCCAGGTCATGAGAAAATCAACCTTTCTGAAGTGGTTTACAGCACTCTTTCCCCTTAAAGAGGAAGTAAACCCTCCTCAGGAAGTTGTACCTATAGGTAAGCCTATATTAAGGCTTACCTATAGGTACTGTAAATATCTCCTAAACATGCACCGTTTAGGAGATATTTACCTTTAATGCAGCCAGTGACGTCACTGGCGCATGCGCTCTGAAGGAACGGCAGATCGTGCCGTTCCTTCAGAGCCCCGTGCCGTGACCGTCGGCTCCCGCGCGCGTGCGCGGGAGTGACGTCACCGCGGCTCCGGCCAATCAGATGGCCGGATGCCGTGATCCCGGAAGACGGACGACTATACATGTCGCCCGTCATACAGGTAAGCGGACGGCACGGCGGGGGCTCGTTCTAAGGTAAGTATTTCATAATGAGCTAGTATGCGATGCATACTAGCTCATTATGGGTTTCTCTTTCAGGATTTAAAGAAGAGAAAAAAAAAAATTATAGGTGTACAACCTCTTAACAGTGTTAATAAACCCACAGCAATAAAAAATCAGTCTATTTATGCAGTAAAGCATGTTTAGTATACTCACTGTGGAACCTAAAGGGTTAATCCTTTGCATTGTGTAAAAAAGGCTGTTTGATCATGTCTCCTCTGAGATCACCCTTCTCCAGGTGTCTCTAACTCATCTCTGGATATTATAGAGGCCAGGGGACAAGATGCACATGCTTAGTTGGGAGTGTATTGCTAGAGAGTTTTTTTTTTCTTGGGAGAGTGCATGTGATCAGCACAGGGCCAATCAGCACTGTCCAGGTCAAGTGTCCTGCAGTCTCTTCCTACAAGCTTTACCAGACACTTGTCATGCCTTGGCCAGGAGTTGATCTGGTGATCAGATGTGTTCTGGGTTGTCTCCCTGCTGCCTGGGCCACTGGGTGATTCCAATGCTTAACTACCTCCCACCCGGCCATAGTACATATACGGCCGGGCGGGAGTCTCGTCCTTCTGAATGGACGTTCCGGAACGTCCTTCAGAAGGAGAGAGATCGCGCCGCCGCGGGCACGCGCAGCGGCGCGATCTCGATGTGCCTGTGTCCCTCGGACACAGAGCGACATCATTCGGCAGGAGGGCCCTGTGATTGGCCCTCCTGATCACATGACGGCTGTGTCCAATCACAGCCGTCATGTAATGTAAATAGAGCCGTTGTAACGGCTTCGATCTCTTCTCCTCCTGACAGATCCTGTCAGTGAGGAGAAGATCAGAGGATCGGTGCTGCTGCGGGGGTGATCAGTGAGTATTTCTAATTACTCACTGATCACAGGGGGGGTCTGTGCTGGTAATCAGAACATTGATTACCAGTGCAGTCCTGGGGGGGGGGAGGGGTGCCACTAAGCCACCAGGGATGACCACCAGGGATGCCCACTATGGCCACCAGGGATGGCAAGCAGGGCTCAGAGAGCCCCCCAGTGCCCTCCCTATCAGTGTTGCCCACCAATGGCATCTATCAGTGCTGCCCACCAGTGCCATTATTGCCATCTATCAGTGCCGCCCACCAGTGCCCATTATTGCCCACCAGTGCTGCCTATCAGTGCCGATCAGTGCCCCCCATCAGTGCCGATCAGTGCCACCCATCAGTGCCAATCAGTGCCGATCATTGCCGCCCAACAGTGCCACTATCAGTGCCCATCAGTGCCCATCAGTGCCGCCAATCAGTGCCCATCAGTGCTGCCTATCACTGCCCATCAGCGCTGCCTATCAGTGCCCACCAATGCTGCATATCAGTGCTATCTATCAGTGCCACATATCAGTGCCCATCAGTGCTGCATATCAGTGCTACCTATCAGTGCCCATCAGTGCTGCATATCAGTGCCACCCCATCAGTGCCACCCCATCAGTGCCACCCCATCAGTGTCTCCTCATCAGTGCCTGTCAGTACGGCATCATCAGTGCTCATCAGTGCAGGAAAAAACATATCTATTTACAAAATTTTATAACCTAAACAAAAAACTTTTTTTTTTTTTTCAAACTTTTCAGTCTTTTTTTATTTGTGCACCAAAAAAGAAAAAACCTGACGGTGATCAAATACCACCAAAAGAAAGCTCTATTTGTGGGGAAAAAATGACACAAATTTGGTTTATGTACAGCGTTGCATGACCGCGCAATTGTCATTCAAATTGCAACAGCGCTAAAAGCTGAAAATTGGTCTGGGAAGGAAGGGGGTTTAAGTGCCCTGTATTGAGGTGGTTAAAGAGGAAGTAAACCCTCCTCTGCAACTTTTACCTATAGGAAGCCTATGATAAGGCTTACCTATAGGTACTGTAAATATCTCCTAAACATGTACCGTTTAGGAGATATTTACCTTACATGCAGCCAGTGACATCACTGGCGCATTCGCTCTGAAGGAACGGCCGCTGGTGCCGTTCCTTCAGAGCCCCGTGCCGTGAGCGTCGGCTCCCGCACGCGTGTGCGGGAGTGACGTCACCGCGGCTCCGGCCAATCAGTTGGCCGGTTGCCGCGATCCCGGAAGACGGGCGACTGAACATGTCGCCCGTCATACAGGTAAGCAGGCAGCACGGCGGGGGCTAGTTCTAAGGTAAGTATTTCATAATGAGCTAGTATGCGATGCATACTAGCTCATTATGTGTTTCTCTTTCAGGTTGAAAAAAAAAAAAGAAAAAAACTGTATGGGTTTACAACCTCTTTATCAGCTACCTTTTGGTATGGGACTCTTGCACCACCCAGTGGCCAGCTGTTGTCAGTAACCTGATACTATGACCCATAAATTCCCTCTTCCACTTCCTTCTGGTGCTTTAGTATAGGTTTTACTTCCTGCCGTTTATGTTGCTGACTTTGGCTTACCCTGACTACTCTTTGGATCATCCCCTTTGGATTGTAACGACTCTGTCATCAAACTCAGCTCGCTTTTGACCTCCCTTCGGATCACCCCCTTGGATTGTACCAACTCTGGTTAACGAACTTGGCTCCCTCTGGACCACTCTTCCGGACTTTGCTCCCTTGGGGCCTGGCTCCTGACCTACTCCTAACCGTGAATCATTTTCCTGAGTTTGCTGGTTGCACTTTTATTTGAGGTCCCAATATTTCAGCTGCAAGACCCTATGCACTCCTTCACCTGATACCGGGATAACAAGACTACTGGTCAGGAAACTGGAGGAGTGGTCTGGCAGGCCTAACACTGATACAAGTCACAAGACTGTTATATACTGCTGAGAAAGGGTATTTAGCAGTTTATATTTACTAAAACTATTGCATGTCAATGTTCTGTGTACTGTAGGAGACCAGATATAGTGAATGCAGGGTCCTGGGGTTAGTAACACTTTAACTTCTGTTATATAAGACCAGTTGCCGATATGCTCTCAATCCGTCTAGCCACCGGTCTTGTAACTTCCCTGCTGTAGCTGTTTAAAGTAGTGAGCAGTGACGTAATTATGCCTGACTTGCTGTAGGGGGTACACCATGGAGTCTCAGACTCCTGGTCTGATCCACCCCCTTTATGTGCATCCAAGCTCCTGGTGCAGACACACCAACAGCCCCCAGCTTTGTCCACACATGCATCTATCATGTCTTTCATTTCCCTTTGAATCATGGGAAATGTAGTTCTCTAAAGGAGGAGCACAGATGTAATGTGTGACTATATCTAAAGTCCTCCTCCTGGTGCTCAGGGGCAGATTTTCGGTGGAACACTATCACAACACAAAGCTGAGATCTCAAAAAGCGAATGTTTTTCTCATAAAATTTGGCTGTAGTTTTAATTGGCCAGCAGGGAGAATCTTCTGCTTTAATAAAAAAAAATATATATATATACAGTATATATATATATACAGTATATATATATATATATATATATATATATATATATATATATATATATATATATATATATATATATATATAATCAGAATCCTGGAGTTCAGCTTTATCAATAGTATACTTCAATAGCCTTTTTCTTTTTAAAGCAGAATTTAGTGTTACTTTAAATACAAATCATATATACATCGGAAATTGGTTATCTGTGTGTTACAAGGCATTTTAGGATTCGCAAACTAAATATCACAAGTACTGTTTTAAAATTGGAGCGATCTTAGTGATATGCTGCTACTTGGTATTCTACACCATCATCCACTGGCAGGATAAAGCAGTTTGTATTGTCTTTCATCCTACTTCTGCAGTTCATGCTAGCAGGGACTGCATGCATACAAAACACAGAATAGTATTCAGAGCCTGACTCTGTATAGCTCCTTATTTTCCATCTCTTTCCTCACCTATGTCTCATTTCTATGCCCTTTCTGCCCTTAAAGATGTACCATATACATAAAAGAATAGACTGGGTTTTATGATGAATTAAAACCTGACTGCTGCTCAATGTGCATGCTTGTTTTAGTTGAAGCACATACCACCTGTCTATTGATTTTCTTGGATATACCTAGCCATGCAGGGATACTAATGTTATTACTGAAATCAGAACTGTACATCATGGAAAAGCCTTGCAATGTTAAAAGGAGCAATCCAACTAAAACTTCTGTTCAAGGATGGAGATGGTCTAGAAATAAGTTTGGTGCTCAATCTTTTTACTGTTTAAAACAAAATATAAGGGGCCCCAAGGCTCTTGTATCCTCACTGGGAAGACTGACCCTTTTTGTTTGCCCTAATTGTCACTAGTACAGAAAGCGATGTGAAATCCAAAATTGTACAGTTGTCCTTCCAACAGGAGGTTAGGATATACAATATCTTCCAAAACCTCTATTTGGAGACATTTGTATGCAGGTGCCTAAATTACTGATTAGGTGTGTTCTATGTTAGCTATTTTGTTCTGTGTTAGCACTGTAGCTTTACATCACTGGGTGGTGCATAAATTGCATCAGTCATGTCTTGCCCTTTTTTTAAGCTGGTGTTACTGTTGCTATAGATATATATATATATATATATATATATATATATATACACTGCTCAAAAAAATTAAAGGAACACTTTTAATCAGCGTACAGCATCAAATCAATTCTAACTCCTGGGATATTGATCTGGTCAGTTAAGTAGCGGAGGGGGTTGTTAATCAGTTTCAGCTGCTTTGGTGTTATTGAAATTACCAACAGGTCACTAGATGGGCAACAATGAGACAACCCCCAAAACAGGAATGGTTTTACAGGTGGAGGCCACTGAATTTTTTTTCTCGCTCTATTTTTTTTCTGTTTTTCACTAGTATTGCATTTGGCTAGGGTCAGTGTCACTACTGATAGCATGAGGCGATACCTGGACCCTTTAGAGGTTTCACAGGCAGTCCAACTCCTCCAGGATGGCACATCAAAATGTGCCATTGCCAGAATGTTTGCTGTGTCTCCCAGCACAGTCTCAAGAGCATGGAAGAGATTCCAGGAGATAAGTGGTTACTCTAGGGAAGCTGGACAGGGCCATAGAAGTTCCTTAATCCATCAGCAGGACTGGTATCTGTTCCTTTGTGCATGGAGGAACAGGACTGCCAAAGCCTTACAAAATGACCTCCAGCAGGCCACTGGTGTGAATGTCTCTGACCAAACAATCAGAAACAGACTTCATGAGGGTGGTCTGAGGGCCCAACGTCCTCTAGTGGGACCTCTGCTCACTGCCCAGCACCGTGGAGCTTTGCTTTTCACAAATGAGAGCAGGTTCACTCTGAGACATGTGACAGATGTGAAAGGGTCTGGAGAAGCTGTGGAGAATGTCATGCTGCCTTCATCATGAACGGTTTGGTGGTGGGTCAGTGATGGTCTTGGGAGGCCTATCCATGGAGGGATGCACAGACCTCTACAGGCTAGACAAGTGCACCCTGACTGCCAATAGGAATCAGGATGAAATCCTTGTCAAACCCTATGCTGGTGCAGTGGGTCCTGGGTTTTTCTGGTGCACATCAATGCCCAGCATTGTGGCGAGAGGAGGCAGCTAGTTCCTAGAGAATAAGGGAATTGATACCATTGAATGGCCCCATGCTCGCCTGACCTAAATCCAATAGAACACCTCTGGGATTTTATGTTTCGGCCCATCCGACGCAGCCAGGTTGCACCTCAGTCTGTTTAGGAGCTCAGTGATGCCCTGGTCCTGATCTGGGAGGAAATACCCCAGGACATCATCTGCCTCATTAGGAGCATGCCCTGACGTTGTCAAGCATGCATACAAGAACATGGGGGCCATACAAACTACTGAATGCCATTTTGAGTTGCTGCAATTAAATTTCAGCAAAATGGACTAACCTGCTGCATAATTTTTTCACTTTTTTGGGGTGTCTTTGACTTCAGCCCTCTGTAGGTTGATTTTCATTTCCATCAAATGATGTGGCATTCTTTTGTTCCTACATTACCCAGTCCATACCAGTATAGATATCCAGCATGATATTTTTCCCCATTGAGATCTCTTCAAAGTGTTTTTAAATTTTGTGAGCTGTGTATGTATATGTAAATGTATATGTATATATAATATTGTAAGGGATCAGAAGGGTAAACACCCGGCTCAGAGACAGTCCAAAAGAAGTAAAGGTGCTTTTATTTAGCTTTAAGGCAAAAAAATCATTGGTATTTGTGATGGGCGCATCAGATCCCTGTCCTCACTAACTCGTGACAAAGGACCAGCCAATCTCCCACCCTGCTGTCACTTACAGAACAATGCCACTCTCAGCTGCACCCTGCACAAAGATCTTCAGCTTGCAGGACCACATTCTAGGTGCCAGCAGGCTGAGAGCGATTTTCACTGAGCTAATTAATCAATTAACCCTTCAACTGCCACCACCTCTGTTTGGTCAGAGCAGGAGGAAGCTCGTAATTTTAGAAATACCAATTATGATTTTAGAATAATCGTCTGTAACAGTCAGCACAGACAGGTATATTCAGATGATTTATCCTATACAGTAGCACTCTTCAAGGTTCTTTGTTTGCTTGCATTAAGAGCTTAGGGACAAGGTTAACACTTTTCAAAATAAGGTTTTAATAATGAAAAGGTCAAAGTTGGTGCAAATAAAATATTTATAGAAAAAAGGTGTTTCAAAGAGACCTAATTCAGCAATAGAAAAATAAGGTAGAATTGAGGAGGAAGAATACTTGCAGTCAATGTTCTGGGTATTATCAGAGTTCAATTGATGAGCCAGGTGTAATCGGTTCTCAAACTTGATATATGTTCCTGCTTTGATGTTAGCATGAGAACGCCTCACTGGTTAGGGGTCTCCCTTTTTCTCTGGGATCAAAGGGGTGTTGACAGATGCCCCTGACTTATAGAACGGAGTGGCCATGGGCTGTCCTGAGTTCATGACAAGATCAGGTCCCTCCTCTTTGGACAGTTTTATACCACTATTTATATCTTGAAATATGTATTGGTTACATTATTTAAACTGCTAGTTCAGCATGTAATTTCACATCCAGGGATACCAAACACAGAATATTTCAGATAAACTTGTCACCCAGGGAATATCTGACAGCTATCTTCCCTCCTATATGTGATAGTGTGGTCATGCATGATCTCAATTCGTTCAGTATGACATTTCTTATCCAAATATATACTTATTAATGTCATGTTTCTGTCTGCGTTTATGAATCGTGTGTGTATTATGTTTTGAATTGGCAGAGCTCTCTGATTGCCAGAGATGTATAAAGTACTAGAGACCCAGACTTGAGTAAAAGTACAAGTGCTCCATCAAAAAAGGGACTTGAGTAGAAGTGGAAGTGCTCTTTAAGCACCACACTTAAGTAGAAGTACTAAAGTATTCAACATTTTTTTGTACTTAAAGTGGAGTTCCACCCATTTTTGGAACTTTAGATCTATGTAATCCCCTTTAAAATGGCTTTTACCAATGGAAACTTTTTTTTTTTTTTGCTAGTAAATACCTTAATTTCTGCTTTATTCCTCCTCTCCTCACTTCCGGGTCCGATCGGCGATGACGTCATTTGGCGATTTGCAGTGTCTGCTGGGATGTATTCTATTCCAGAAATCTCGCAGTAGCTGAGCTGTACTGAGCCGTGCCTGCCCCGCCTCCGCCCCGCCTCCTCTCCTTGAGTTGTATTGTATGCAATGTATTAAGGCCTCCTCCGCCCGCCTCCCTCGAGGCGGGGCGGAGGCAGGGCAGAGAACGGCCTTAATACATTGCATACAATACAACTCAATGAGAGGAGGCGGGGCGGAGGCGGGGCAGAGAACGGCCTTAATACATTCATACAATACAACTCAATGAGAGGAGGCGGGGCGGAGGCGGGGCAGGCACGGCTCAATACAGCTCAGCTACTGCGAGATTTCTGGAATAGAATACATCCCAGCAGACACTGCGAATCGCCGAATGACGTCATCGCCGATCGGACCCGGAAGTGAGGAGAGGAGGAATAAAGCAGAAATTAAGGTATTTACTAGCAAAAAAAAAAAAAAAAAAAGTTTCCATTGGTAAAAGCCGTTTTAAAGGGGATTACATAGATCTATGTATTCCACCCTATTAAAAACGGGTGAAACTCCGCTTTAAGTATTACAAGTAGTTTATTTTAAATTTTCTACTCAAGTACTGAAAGTAAAAGTACAAGTATTGTGTTATGTAGTTATTAAAGAAAGTAGTCAAAAGGCCATGGCCCCCCTCCCATTTTAGATCCCCCCTTGGAGCAGGCCAGGGTCCCCCTCCCATTATAGATCCCCTTAGAGCAGGCCAGGGTCCCCCTCCCATTACAGATTCTCTTTAGAGTAGGCCAGGGTCCCCCTCCCATTATAGATCCCTCTTAGAGCAGGCCAGGGTCCCCCTCGCATTATAGATCCCCCTTAGAGCAGGCCAGGGCCCCCCTCCCTTTATAGATCCCACTTAGAGCAGGTCAGGGTCCCCCTGCCATTATAGATCCCACTTAAAGCAGGCCAGGGTCCCCCTCCCATTATAGAGCCCCCCTAGAGCAGGCCAGGGTCCTCCTCCCATTATAGATCCCCCTTAGAGCAGGCCAGGGTCCCCCTCCCATTATAGATTCCCCTTAGAGCAGGCCAGGGTCCCCCTCCCATTATAGATTCTCATCAGAGCAGGCCAGGGTCCCCCTCCCATTATAGAGCCCCCTTAAAGCAGGCCAGGGTCCCCTTCCCATTATAGATTTCCCTTAGAGCAGGCCAGTGTCCCCCTCCCATTATAGATTTACCTTAGAGCAGGCCAGTGTCCCCCCTCCCATTATGGATTCCCCTTAGAGCAGGCCAGTGTCCCCCTCCCATTATAGATTCCCCTTAGAGCAGGCCAGGGTCCCCCTCCCATTATAGAGCCCCCTTAGAGCAGAACAGGGCCCCCCTCCCATTATAGATCCCCCTTAGAGTAGGGCAGGCCAGGGCAGGTCCCTCCCCCCATTGAATAGATCCGATCCCCTTAGTGAGTGACTTGACTTCATGACAGTTCTTACTTCTCCTACCTTAGGCTGTCTGGAGTCCTCCAGCCTCTCTCTCCACAGTCCCCAGTCCAGTCCCCCCTGCTAAAAGAAGAATATATTCCAGTTCTCCCACGCTGGGCGGCCGCACTGCACAGTGCCCAGGGGGCTCGTTCGAGATCCTCTTTGCCACTCCAGCCCTGAATTTACCTCCCTACGAGCCAATTCCAGGAAGGGCCATGAACTTGACCATTGCCAGAACCTGGGGATGGTCCCAAGGGGCCCAATTGGAGCGAGGCACAGTCTTGGAGGTAGCTGGGAATGAGTGCACAGAAAGAGATTTGGAGGTGGGTGAAAACTTTGACACCAGATCAGAGGGCTTATTTATTAGATGCCCAGGCAGACAACAAGTTGGATGTCGTCCAAGTGCTGCTAAAATGGTGAAAAGACACTGAACAAGGGAATTCAGGCCCGAGTGTTCTTCAGCTGGAGAAGGAGATGTTAGAAGAAGGGTCATCACCCTCTCCGGCCAGTCCCAGCCCTGTGAACAGGGATGCCAATGAATTAGGCGCTCCCCCTGCCTCTTTTTATGCAGATATGAGCCGTCTAGTCGACAGTCTGGTCAAGAATGGTTCTAATGGTGCAGGACAAAGCTACAGGCGGCTGTGGTTCTTCTCTGACCAACTACCAGCTCCCACTGGAGAAGAGGAATTTGAGAGTCGGATGAGCCAGGCCACCCAGGCTGTGGAAGAGTGGAGTGTGCCCGAGGCGGTGAAGAGACAGCGGCTCAGTGAGAGTTTGAGGGGCCCAGCTTCTGAAGTGATTAGAAACCTGAGGCTGGGCAACAAAAACTGTACGGCTAAAGACTACATAGATGCCCTGTTTGCTGTCTTTGGATGAGTGGAAAAAAATACAGATCTGTTGTACAAGTTTAATCATACCCACCAGCAACGGGGAGAGAGATTATCTGACTGTTTTCCAGGTGGACAAGATGTTGCACCAGATTCTGCTAAAAATCTGCTAGACCCTAAAGATGCTGATCGAGTGTGGCTGGACAGGGTGCTGCAAGGGGCTCGGCCTAATCACCCCTACCTACCCTGAGTTGATGAGTGAAGTGAGAGAAGAGGAGGCCTTGCTGGAAGAAAAAAGCCAAGGTGTCAGAGCTGTTAAGCAGTGAAGGGCGGAAAGAAAGGGCCTCTGCCCGTTTAGCTTGAGTGGAGAAAAGTCTCTCAGATGAAGAGTGAAGTGGATACGACTTAGGTCATTGTGAAAACCCTGGAGAAAAGAAGTCTGAAGAAAAGCAAGTTCCACCAAATGAATGATCCGGGTGGCACAGGCCCAAACTCAAATGTGCCAGACCCCGATGCAAGTCATGGAGACTCAGGGAAGAGTTCAAGAACCAAAGACTTAAGGGGTTGAATCTTTCCCCCCTCTGAGATAAAGGGTGTTTTGAGTGTGGAGAAGTTGGACATTTTCGGGCCAAATGCCCCAAGCAGGGACTTAGTCCTCAAGTGTTGGAGGAGCTGTTGAAAGCTTTACAGAAATTCTTCTTTCCAAAGAATGCGGAAAACTTCAGGGGACCTCAGTGAAGGAGCCAACTGAGCATCCTGAGATTAAAAAGAGCTCCAGCACTAGCAAAACTGGTAAATGCCACGGGATGGGGCCCTCTGACCGGTCCTCCCCCTCTACACTTAATTTACAAGAGGGGCCACCTGGGTTGGGTGAAAAGACACAGGGGGGTCAGTGCATCTTTTCCACCAAGGAAGAAGAGGATCTGGTCTCCCATCATGAAAGCGGTAGAAGTACAGACTGCTGAGTTCCCTAGAAGGGACACATCCGTATGTGAAATGAGAACAGTTTCTCCCATCAGTTCCACTCCAGTAACGCCTGTAATAGAGACACCTAGAAGACTGGAAAGACCGGCGCCAACCGCACGGCAAAAATTATTTACAGCCACAGAGGGGAGGATGCCTAAGAAGTTGGTGGGGCCCTCTCCAGTGGAGGGAATCTATACTAAGGCCTTGTTAGACACTGGGGCTCAAGTGACGCTGTTGTATAGAGACTTCTATGACAAGTATCTGAAACATATTCCACTGTGCAAGCTGGAGGAGTTGGAAATTTCAGGGCTTGGACCACAGAAGTTTCCCTATGATGGGTATATACCCATAAAAATTGCTTTTAATCCATCAGCAGATGAGAAGATAAAGGTCTTTGACGCACTGGCGGTGGTGTTCCCTCGGCCCCCTGGGGTGAAACAGAACTCTTTGATCATTGGGACTAATACAGATCTGGCGAGGAGGATGCTTACCCCCTTGGCCTTGAGGGGCTCTCCAGCTGAAGAAGTACACCCTCAATTAAGAAAGGCTTTTCAACGAGTGATACAAGAACAGAAGGCTCCAGTGGAAGGAGTGGGGAAGTTGTGGCGATTGGACACTCGGGAGCAGATGTTGGGATCAGCCGGGTTCTTTGGTTATGCTGGAAGGCAATCCACTGGGGGAAGACGCGGAGCTGGATCTAGTCCCAGAAATAGTCCTTACGAAGGTTTTGTGGAGAACTGGAGGGAAGGTTCCTGTCGGTATTCGGAACATCACTGAGCAGCTGGTCAGTCTGAAACTTCATATGGTGTTTGGGCGGGTGAGTGTTGCCACCCCAGTGACCTTGAAGGATTTGGTCCAGAAAGAAGAGAGGAGTGAGCAGAACGAAGACCCCCAAGATTTGATGCCCTGCTGTCCCATGGTGGGAAAAACTTTTTTTGAAACTATTTCAATGTAGGATGTGCAAAGAGCGCTCAGCATCAAATCCAGCTGAGTGAGGAAAAACCTTTTCGCGAGAGAGCTCAGCGGATCCCTTTGATTGGTTTGGAAGATCTTTGAGAACAGCTGGCGGAATTGCAGAAGTCGGGAGTTATCAGGGAGTCCTGTAGCCCATATGCTTCTCCCATTGTAGTATTTCGGAAGAAGAATGGGACTATTAGGATGTTCATTGACTACCGAACCTTGAATCGCCAGACCATCCCTGACCAGTATACAGCTCCCAGAATTGAAGATGCCTTGCAATGTTTGTCAGGAGCCAGGTGGTTCAGTGTACTGGACCTGAAGAGTGGCTACTACCAGATACCTATGCACCCTGATGATAGAGAGAAGACTGCTTTCATTAGCCCATTGGGTTTCTTTGAATTTGACCGTATGCCACAAGGATTGTCAGGTGCCCCCGCTACTTTTCAAAGATTAATGGAAAATACTGTGGGTGATATGAATTTAGTCAAAGTCCTTGTATATTTGGACGATATTCGTGTTCGGAAAAACGTTGGAAGGACACGAAGCTCATCTTGAGAAGGTTTTCCCAGAGGCTCTGTGAAGGACTAAAGTTGTCCTTGGAGAAGTGCCAGTTCTACCATATGTCTGTCACCTATTTAGGCATGTGGTCTCAGCAGATGGGGTGGCTACTGACCCCAAGAAGTTAAAGGCTGTTGCTACTTGGCCCCGACCAAGGACGGTAACTGAACTGCGGTCTTTCTTGGGGTTCTGCTCCTATTACTGAAGATTCGTTAAGAATTTTGCTCAGATAGCAAAGCCTTTGAATGAGTTGCTACAAAGGGAAATTGACAAAGAAGATTTGCAACCGAGTGTCAAACAACCACGTTCAAAGGGACCTAGAGGGTCTAGAGAGTCTATTCAAATCAGTGGAATACCGGATGTGAGCAAGCCTTCTGGAAATTGAGGGGCAGTAGTGGACAAGCTGCGGGATTATCTGTATGGGGCCTACTTCATGGTGAAGACAGATAACAATCCGTTGACTTATTTGCTGACTAAGGCTAACTTAGATGCCACTGGACATCGGTGGTTGGCTGCTTTATCGGAGTTCTAGTTCTAGCCTAAAGTACCGACCTGGAAAGGGTAATCTGGATGCAGACGCCCTATCCAGCTGACCTCATTCCTCAAATGGAGAAGAAAGTAACTGGGTGCACCTGACCTCAGAGGGAGTTCAAGCTGCATGTCAACAGAAACAAACATAAAAAACTGGCGCAACAGGACTCAAAATGAACCTCAATAACCTCCTAGGAAAATATTAATGGGAAGATGCACGGACCTGGATGTTGTGTGGCAAAGTCCAAAAAGTCCATAAGAAGCACCGGTCTGTGCACTCCAGAAGGCTGCTGACTCTCAAGACGAGAAGAAACTTGCAATATACTGGAAGATAAGAACAGCGCCACTCTAAGTGCAGTAAAACCAATACTTTATTTGACATCTAATAATGCTGGGTACTCACAAGATAAACGATTAAAAAGCATGATGAACGTATGTAAAAAGATCCATTAATCCAGTGCCTGGGCGAGGAGGGGCTGATGTGCTCCAAACAAGTCCGTCCGACTGCGGGAGTGAGCAGTATCCGGACCCCGAGGACACCTGCAACGCCTCCGGCGGCGGACTTCCGGGTTGGGCGTAGAGCGTGGGCGTGATGACGTAGGCGACGCGTTGTCGGAGCATGCGCTCCTTCCTCAGGCCTATGAACCCGCCATCTTGGAGAAGGGCATTATATAGGGGAGGAATGCTCGACTGCCGCAGGGTCCTAAGAGGAGTCCTATGCGGCAAATACCCTCACTGAGGACACCTGGACGGCAGTTCTAGCCTAAGAGCTAAGCGGGTATGGTAGAATATATGCACACAGAGTATACATAAATAGATAAAAGTGGTCATATAATACAAACTACAGAATTACTAAAAGAAGAAAATAACAGACCTGTTGGATAAAAACCTAATAGTAGGAAATATTGTATCTGGAACCGATCCTAATGGCAGCAACAAATAGTAATAATAATAATAAATAATAATAATGATAAATAAAAATTAAATAAAAAAAAAAAATAAAAAAAAAAAAATTAATTATTAGCTTAGCTCTTAGGCTACAACTGCTCCGACAACGCGTCGCCTACGTCATCACGCCCACGCTCTACGCCCAACCCGGAAGTCCGCCGCCGGAGGCGTTGCAGGTGTCCTCGGGGTCCGGATACTGCTCACTCCCGCAGTCGGACGGACTTGTTTGGAGCACATCAGCCCCTCCTCGCCCAGGCACTGGATTAATGGATCTTTTTACATACGTTCATCATGCTTTTTAATCGTTTATCTTGTGAGTACCCAGCATTATAAGATGTCAAATAAAGTATTGGTTTTACTGCACTTAGAGTGGCGCTGTTCTTATCTTCCAAGCTGCATGTCAAAGAGTCGAATATCGACATAAACGAGCTACTGGAGCAGAGGCAGTGGGAGTCTCTCCGGTGGGGGTGCCTTATTGCTACTGTGATTTAACTCAAGTGCGAAGTCTGGAGCTCCTTTAGTTAAGAAAAGAAGATATGAGGAAGGATCAGAAGGAGGACCCTCTGTGTGCTCTAGTGAAAGCAGCGCTAACTTCAGGGGATCCTAAAACCTTACTGGGTAGCCCAATTGGAGGGGTTAGAGTAATTTTTAAGGACGTGGACAAGATGAAGTTGGAAGACGGGATTGTCTACTGCATGTGCCTTGCAGAAGAGGCAGACGTAGTTCAACAGTTGTTCTTGCCAGAGAAGGATCGGTTGATTGTACTAACAGCCCTTCATGATACTCATTGACATTTGGGGCCGGACTGAACTTTCAAGTTGGTCAGAGATTGGTTCTATTGGCCTTTTTATGAGGAAAGAAGTGGAAAGTTATTGCCACTCTTGTATTTAGTGTATTCCGAGGAAGACTTTACCACATAGAGCTGCTACAATGGGCCATCTGCAAAGTCAAGGACCTGTGGAGTTAGTGTGCATTGACTTCCTGTGTCTCGAACCTGACCTGGGTGGGCGTAGTAATGTTCTGGTTGTGATGGATCATTTTACTAGATATGCGCAGGCTTTTCCAACACGAGACCAGTGGGCTAGTACAATTGCCAAAACGCTTGTGGAAAAGTTCTACGTCCATTATGGCCTACCACTACGTATACATTCTGATCAAGGCCTGGGACTTTGAAAGTAAGCTCATCCGAAGACTATGTGAACTGCTAAATATATAGAAGTCCAGGACAACTTTGTATCATCCAAAGGGAGATCCTCAACCTGAGAGGTTTACATCCACAGGGAGATCCTCAACCTGAGAGGTTTAATCGCAAAATAAATATGTTAGGAACTGCTAAATATGTTAGGAACTTTGCCGACGGAGAAAAAACATTGGGGTGATCACATTGCCACAGTAGTGCATGCTTATAACAGTACAGTGAATGACTCCACTGAATATTCCCTTATTGATGTTTGGGAGAGAAGCCCGATTACCAGTGGATCTGGCTTTTGGAACATCAGAGTTCTTTATAAAGGTTATGTGGACCGACTTCGGAGGAATGTGAAAATAGCCCATGAGAAGGCCCTTGAAGCATCTGCCTTAAGAGAACAGCGGAATAAGAAGAACTTCGACTTAAAAGTGCGAAAGGGGAAGATTGGTCCTGTAAGGGCATGGCATAGAAATCACTTGTTACCTATTTTAGATGCCATTAGGGTACCAGCAGTCTCTGATGCTGATATTCCTAAAACCCCCACTTTACGATATGGGAAACAGCGGGCATCAAGATCTTCAAGTCAACAAGAAGAGGAGGAAGATAGTGAAGATGAAGAAGTGATATTTGATTGGTGGTGGCCCTCTTCAACGGAAGATACGTTTGGAAGCAGTGGGTCCTCTGTGGGAGATTGGCCAATGTTACCTTTACCTGTGAGAGAGAGATCTCATCCTAAGGACTTACAGCCCTAAGGACTTACAAAAATCTAAGGATTCAGGTAACCCTGTCTTGACTGTTTATAGAGAGGCTCAGGAAGTTGGTACAGAGCTTGTTGAACCGGTGGACATGCCATATTTTTAAGAGGTTCCAGTTATCCCTTCACCATCCAGCCCTGAATTATTTAGTACTGAAAACCCTGACCCTCTCCCGGAAGAAAATGTAGAAACACCTATTATGGTTTAGGGCCTGGTGTTACCTTGAGTGGAAGATAAGAGAGATGTATCTGATAAGTTGGAAGAGCCACAACCAGGATGTCGTTCATGGAGACCGGAGCCAAACTCGTGGAGGACGGATCGATCTGAGAGGTGTTAGAGGACACAGTTGGTGACGGAGGCCTGAGTGTGCGGCCTAGAAAGAGCGGAGCCCATCCTCAGCAGTGCGGATGCTGGTAGTCACAGGGAGGTGACGGATCCAGTTGAGTACGGAGCGGCAGAAGCTGAACTGACTGACCGGAACAGCGAGAGCCGAACAGATGAATTGATTACATCTGATTCATATATTTTGGTATAGGTTTTATCCTATTTATTTGGTAAGAGGTTATCACCATCCCTGCGCTACTGAAATTCTAATGAAAAAGCAAGTTCCCGGTTTTTTTTTTTGGATGAATGTTATTTTTTATGTTCACATGTGGACACTGCTGCATTAAAAAGTGCCTGGTGACAACTGAAATCGCAAATATAAACATGCATCCATCATACACTGACTGCATATAGGATTTCATATACACCACTACATTGGGATATCACACTGAAGAGTGATAAAGAGCTCCAACTGCCGGCAAAGATTCTGCAAGGCCTTGCTAGAGCAGGAACTTCATTGCTCACAATCCTTAAAGGGAACCCATTGAAATGATGGTAGATTCTTTTTAGGTAAACATGAGGTATTGCCAGTTCTGATTTTAGAGGAGGTTAAGCAGTGTTCATGGTTAATACATTTGCAATAGCTCTGACAGTTAAAGCTGATAGTTCTTTCAGTCACTCTTACTCATTAAATATAACACTGTTGATTAAGCAATTATTTCTGCAGTGTCTGTCTTTTGAGCTCCCTTGTATTAAGTGGGGTTTTAATGGATTGATACTGCAATATCTGTTATTACCGAACCCTATATGTTCTTCTTAAGTTGTTGATTTACCTTTATCTCAGTAAACAGTCAGACTTTTATCTCTTCTATTGTGTCAGTGTATTTTTGGAGATCATCTCTCAAATGTCTGAACCTAAAGTGCCTAGTGGGATGGATACTTCTCAGGGTCAGGTGGGTGCAGAGGAACTTCCACTAACCAGCAGCCCTCAAGGGGTCATGATATATATATATGTAGTATTTTGCCTGTCACATGTTTCCAGCTGTGATTTATTGGGTCTAAGGGAGTCTCCTCCCTGTATCCAATAAGGCAGCTTGTTGGACAGTGGAGGAAACATTACCAGTAGCACACCAGGGTTTATGGCTGTCTCAGTGAGTGGGCATTCTCGCAATGCATCCTGGAATTGGCTATAAACCCTGAGGGAGCATGTGACAGGGCGTCTTTTGGCGGGAGCAAAGTCCCAGGAGGAGGTGGACGGCTGTCTCTCTTCCTGCAGGTGTGAGGAAGGTGGTTCAGGCAGTTGGCCTATTGGACCAAGTGTGGAGCTGGGCTGCAGAGGACCTAGAGAGCAGACCAGTGGAGCTGCTGGCAGAATCTTTTGGGAAAAACCATATGTGAGTACAAAGGGGACTGCCTAAGAGAGGGGGCCATTCCAAAGAAGTCAGGGGATCAAGGAGCAAGCTCACACAGGAGTGTATCAGTAAAGGGGGTGCCGTGTAGTTAACCCTAAAGATTAGGAACAAAGGGGGTGCCAGGAAGGGTCCTGAAGTTGTTTAACAGTACAGTACAGTTTACCTCAGGATACAGTTTACCTCAGGAAGCTCAATTATTTACTTCACTGCTAAGAGCAAAGTGAAGCAGTGGCCTAGTTGTGACTAGCGCCATTCAGCATTACTCAGCATTTTTCAAGTCATCCCAGTCCATTGTGCATAGTGTATAAAGTTTGAGTATCCCACTCATTCCCTTCTCCCATCCAAGTTCCAAATAAAAACACAAAAACCAAAGATACTGGACTGTTTCCTGACTGAGCTAAAACACTTGGGAAAATGTCAAACTGTCATGTTGTTGCTAGTGGTAACCAAGGGAAACCTGTAACCAGCAGCTCCCATGGGAGTAGTACTATATATATATATATATATATATATATATATATATATATATATATATACTCACACTCTCATGTGACAACACTGAAGAAATTACACTTTGCTACAATGTAAAGTAGTGAGTGTATAGCTTGTATAACAGTGTAAATTTGCTGTCCCCTCAAAATAACCTAACACACAGCCATTAATGTCTAAACCGCTGGCAACAAGTGAGTACACCCCTAACTGAAAATGTCCAAATTCGACCCGGTTAGCCATTTTCCTTCTCCGGTTTCATGTGTCTTGTTAGTGTTACAAGGTCTCAGGTGTGAATTGGGAGCAGGTGTGGTAAATTTGATATCACACTCTCATGCTGGTCACAGGAAGTTCAACCTGGCACCTCATGGCAAAGAACTCCCTGAGGATCTGCCAAAAAGAATTGATGCTCTACATAAAGATGGCCTAGGCTATAAGATTGCCAAGACCCTGAAACTGAGCTGCAGCATGGTGACCAAGACCATACAGCGGTTTAACAGGACCGGTTCCAGTCAGAATAGAGTGGTCGCCATGGTCGACCAAAGAAGTTGAGTGCATGTGCTCAGCGTCATATCCTGAGGTTGTCTTTGGAAAATAGACGTATGAGTGCTGCCAGTATTGCTGCAGAGGATGAAGGGGTGGGGTCAGCTTGTCAGTGCTTAGACCAGGCATGTCCAACCTGCGGCCCAGAGCCCCAGGCAATGCGGCCCATTGCCCCCTGACAATTTTTTTTTTTTTTTATGGGGAAGAAGGAAGTTGGGTCGGGGACACGGCCACAGCGGCTTCCAACTAACTGTAGGCAGAGGCTGCCTCAGAAGGAATAATCCTCTAGTTGTGTTAAATTAGTGCTAGGGGGGGCGGCAGCGCGGGAAGGGCGCAGCAGCGTTTTATTACTTATATACCTTAACTATAGTATATATTTTATATGCGGCCCGAGAAAATTTCTCTACACTCAATGTGGCCCAGAGAAGCCAAAAGGTTGGACACCCATGGCTTAGACCATACGCCGCACACTGCATCAAGTTGGTCTGCATGGCTGCATTCTAGAAAGAAAGCCTCATCTAAAGATGATACACAAAAAGCCCGCAAACAGTTTGCTGAAGACAAGCAGACTAAGGAAATGAATTACTGGAATTATGTCCAGTGGTCTGATGAGACCAATATAAACTTATTTGGTTCAGATGGTGTCAAGCGTGTGAAGCGGCAACCAGGTGAGGAGTACAAAGACAAGTGTGTCTTGCCTACAGTCAAGCATGGTGGTGGGAGTGTCATGGTCTGGGGCTGCATGAGTGCTGCCAGCACTGAGGAGCTACAGTTCATTGAGGGAACCATGAATGCCAACATGTACTGTGACATACTGAAGCAGAGCATGATCCACTCCCTTCGGAGACTGGGCCACAGGGCAGTATTCCAACAGAACGACCCCAAACACACCTCTAAGATGACCACTGCCTGGCTAAAGAAGCTGAGGGTAAAGGTGGCTAAGCATGTCTCCAGACCTAAACCCTATTGAGCATCTGTGGGGCATCCTCAAAAAGAAGGAGGAGCGCAAGGTCTCTAAAATCCACCAGCTCCATGATGTTGTCATGGAGGAGTGGAAGAAGACTACAGTGGCAACCTGTGAAGCTCTTGCAAACTCCATGCCCAAAAGGGTTAAGGCAGTTCTGGAAAATGGTGGCCACACAAAATATTGACACTTTCGGACCAATTTGGACAATTTCACTTAGGGGTGTATTCACTTTTGTTACCAGTGGTTTAGACATTAATGGCTGTGTGAGTTATTTTGAGGGGACAGCAAATTTACACTATCATACAAGCTGTACACTCAATACTTTATATTGTAGCAAAGTGTCCTTTATTCAGTGTTGCCACATGAAAAGATAAAATAAAATATTTTTTCTTCAAAGGGCCCATTCTTTAGGGGCCAGAAGCTTTGGACGTTTATGTCCACTTGTAGGTGGGCTGTAAAAAAAAAAAAAAAAGATGTAATCAACCTCCTGCTTTTACCGCCCCCTGTCTGCCTATGTGAAAAGGAGCCTTAAAGAGAAGCTTCATTCTCCCCCAAAAAAATTAAGTCAGCAGCTACAAATACTGTAGCTGCTGCCTTTTTTAATATAAGGACACTTGCCTGTCCAGGGATCCAGCGATGTCCATGCCCAAACCAATTCTTCAATCGGCTTCGGGTGCAGGCGTTGGTGTCTTAGCTAAAGAAAACTGGCAGTGAACCCTCTGGCGTCACAGCTAGTCTTCTACTACACATGCACTAGTCGCGCTTCGGTTTGTGAATGGTCTAGGCGTGTAAACCCAGTTTTACGCTGACACCTGCCAGAAGTTCAAACCACTTACTGGTGAATCCAAAACTAAAGAGTTTCCAGGATGTTGAGGCATTTTTTCTCACAAAGGATTAGAAGATGAATAGCCAGATTGGCTGAGAATGGTGCAGACATCCCTTGGACAATATTAACACAGTTTTTTCTTTTTTTTTTCATGGGGAATGAGTGGGGGCATTATTAATACTGCACAGCTTGCCGAAAAATTAAAGGCCAGTCGTGTACCTGGTGGCACCTGGTGCAAATTGTTTGTTTAAAACCTCTCTCCCTCTTTATGTCAAAATGATTTTCAGTAATAACAAAAATAAAATAACCTTAATGTCCAGAAGAAGGCATTGTTGGGCCTCAGTTGGTCCATTCTGGGATTGTGTCCATTGGCTAATGTTTTCAAAGCTAGACTGTCAACATACCTTTTGATCACATAATGTTAATACTTGCAGATGTCTTGCTGTTATTACTCGGAAAAGGGGGGGAAAAGGGCTGGACTTTAATTGCGGCGCATGGTGGGATGGACCGTGCGTCTCCATCCCTAATTTCATTTAGAAAAAAAGCAAAAGGTTGGGACTTTATATGAGAGACATGACGGTGACAAGGCTGGTAGGGTTAAAATATAACATTTATTGTTGTATACATATATCATATAATCATAATGTACAGGATAAACATAATGTATGGTATATATAAAAAACTGAAATAGTACAAATGATGAGTGGTCCCCAAGCCAGCTTGAAAGAACCAGCATAGCAATAGACAATCATAGAGGTAGTTTGAGTACAATCATAACATCCGTAACTGACGCGTTTCGTGGACTAGTATCGCCACTTCTTCAAGAGTAGGTGTATGATCCATATCTATAGACAAAAAATGCGACATAAACCCAGATGTCTCACCGTCATTGCCAGCTACTGCTGGGGCCACCATGTAAGTTGTGAGACTGTGGGGGTTTTTCCCTCCCTCTCCCTTCCCCTCTCAGCTTCTAACGACCTTCATGTTATGCAATGTTTTTATACGCATTTTTTTGTCTATAGATATGGATCATACACCTACTCTTGAAGAAGTGGCGATACTAGTCCACGAAACGCGTCAGTTACGGATGTTATGATTGTACTCAAACTACCTCTATGATTGTCTATTGCTATGCTGGTTCTTTCAAGCTGGCTTGGGGACCACTCATCATTTGTACTATTTCATTTTTTTACATATACCATACATTATGTTTATCCTGTACATTATGATTATATGATATATGTATACAACAATAAATGTTATATTTTTGCCCTACCAGCCTTGTCACCGTCATGTCTCTCATATAAAGTCCCAACCTTTTGCTTTTTTTCTTGCTGCTATTACTCATGCATTCCTTTCAGACCTATGCTTTTGTGGATAATTGGTCTGTTGTAGACCATATATGTTGTCTTTGTCTTTTTTCTCTTTGTTATGTGAAAAAAACTTTAATTGTCATTAAAAAACAAAAGCAAAAAAAAACATAGGGTTTCATAGCAAAACATGGGGATAATAACAGCATGTACTGTAAGCCACTTTTATCCCCATTAGCTGCAGAGATACCTAACTGATCATGCTGTCAACTCATACAAACTGGTCAGGAAAGACTGCAGAAAATAGCAAATGGTTTCCTGGTGTCATTTTGTTTTTCAACCTATACCATAAAAAAAAAAATTATTTTTACAACTTGTGTTTATTTTATGAAATCAACATACACTGTAATTCCTTCCTTATTCTGAGTAACACGAAATCTTGAGTTGTATTTACCAGATATCTAGATCGGAGGAATAATCAGTAGCACCTAGAAGAACATCTGGTGGGCGGTACCACAGAGTGACCACTTCTGAGGAGTACGTCTGACTGGGGATTGACTTTGCTCGAGCAAGACCTGTAGAGAGATCAGAGCACATTGCAAGACATCACACAAAGTCTGAAGTCAGCAAAATTCATCAGTCTGCTGTAAGCTATTAGTAACTTGCATACTCTGTCACCAAATTCGTCAGTCTGCTTTAAGCTCTTAGTAACCTGCATAGTCTATTGTCACCAAATTCTTCAGTCTTTATTTACTATACAATCTAATGCCACCAAAATGCATAAGTCTACTGTAAACTGTTGATATCAGATTTTGGAGGAAGAAAACAAAATGCATCAGTCAGCTGTAAACAGATGATTTGTATATTAAAAAAGAATAGCGCACACATGCAAAAGAAACTACCAAATTTGAAGACAATCCATAAATAAAAATGGGGATTTGGTCCCACCATATGCTCAAGCCCACCACTACGTCAAAGTACCCCATTATCTTAGAAATACATGGGTATGCTCCCCCAAATTATTTGCTTGTTTATTATGTATTCGGTCTGACCAGACTATCGAGGTTCAGCAACCCACCCCACCCCCCACACACACCTGTACTCTATCAGTGTCCACTATCAAGTGGATATAGGAGGAGTCCCCTGTAGTGCATTTGCACATCTTTCCCAGCAAGGAGTATTATCTCCAAGGGTTAGAAAGGCTGGATTCATCTCTTTTTCATGGATAGTGTAGAAAAAAAAAACCACTGATAATGGGGTACTTTGACGCAGTGGTGGGCTTGAGCACTATATGGCCATATGGTGGGACTAAATCCCCATTTTTATTTATGGATTGTCTTCAAATTTGGTAGTTTCTTTTGCATGTGTGCGCTATTCTTTTTTAATATACATGTCTTTTGGTTCATAGCTGCACCAGCTTTAGAAATACATGGGTATGCTCCCCCAAATTATTTGCTTGTTTATTATGTAAACAGATGATTCCCTACACATTCTGGTTTCATTAGAATGCATTTATTTGCTGTAAGCTATTAATTACAAAACAAGATGCCATCAAAATGCATTACAAATAAATCAATTATAAAAATATTATAAGGAGATTGCTATTTCAATTCCTAGCTATTAAATAAAGCAAAAGAAACCTTTCCTGAGAGAAACATGAAGCCTGCCATTGCTAAGGTCTCATTCTGAAAATGCTAGTTGGTTGGCTGTCAGGCTGTCTCTTACCAAGGCTCACTTTTCATATTTCACACATTTCCTTCCTGCATTAAGCAAGACATTACAGGAACATTTTAAGTGCTATTTCACAATCTGGGACAAACTTATACTTGTACAATATCGTGAAAACAATGTCCTACAACAGGCTTTAGGTCAGTGGGAGTAAAATATGTCCCTACTCTTGTGGTCAGTGAGACCATGCCCCATCAATGGTCAGTAGCAGAAAAACAAGCCCATTGCATCAGGTCAGTGGGATTAAACAAAATACCCCTGTGTCAACAGGAATAATGTCTCAGCTTCACTGGACAGTGGGAGTAACAAATGATCCTGCGTCAGTGAAAGTAACAAATGATCCTGCGTCAGTGGAAGTAACAAATGATCCTGCGTCAGTGGGAGTAACAAATGACCCCAGCGTCAGCGGAAGTAACAAATGATCCTGCGTCAGTGGGAGTAACAAATGACCCCAGCGTCAGTGGGAGTAACAAATGACCCCAGCGTCAGTGGGAGTAACAAATGACCCCAGCGTCAGTGGGAGTAACAAATGACCCAGCGTCAGTGGGAGTAACAAATGACCCCAGCGTCAGTGGGAGTAACAAATGATCCTGCGTCAGTGGGAGTAACAAATGACCCCAGCGTCAGTGGGAGTAACAAATGACCCCAGCATCAGTGGGAGTAACAAATGACCCAGCGTCAGTGGGAGTAACAAATGACCCTGCATCAGTGGTCAGTAAAAGGAATGATGGCTTTGAATCAGTAGGGAGAATGGTGCCCTTCTGTTAAAGGGGGATTGGCTGCCCCTATGTCAGCAATTTGTGATAGGAATAGTATTCCTTTTTTGATGGTAGGAATGGTGCCCTTGTGTCAGTGGGAAATTGTGTGCCAGCATTGGTGTTCAATTCTCTGTGCTGCTCCTTTCAAAGATGCCAAGTCCAGGACTATACACTTGCCATTAAGGACGGGATCACTCCACTTAAGGTTGCCTGTTACATTGCTGTGGTGCTGCAATGCTCTGCTTCCCACTGCCATTGGATACAGCAGCTTTCAACTGCCACTTGCAAAGAGAAAGCCCTGTATACAGGGCTTGCTCACTGCAAAGCTAGTCTACGGCAACCAATTAACTGTAATCGCCCCATAGGTTGTTGTTTGGGGACTGTTGCATTACGGAAACTACTGTATACTGAACAGTGTGGTTACCCATTAGTGTAATGGTTTACTAGTGAGACTCAAAACATTGGAAGGTATGGGGCCAGACCCCTGACACACCAACACAAAATGCAAGTGCATTTTAAAGAACTAGAGCATTTCAGGCCCCAAAATGCTTACAGAAAAAAAGATTTTATTTTTAACCCTCCTAAGATGTGTGCAAAGTGGTGACAATGATAGATAAGGTCAGTAGGTAATATTTCAGGTTCACTTTAAAAGTAACTATGAAAAGTACAAATATAGCAAATTTTATGACGGGGGCCATTCAAAACTTTTAGTATGAGTGAACCTTTACTGAGCAGTGTAGCTAAGCTGGATTCATAGCCTGTATGTATAATAAGCAAATTTGTGTGCCAATACAGTGCCTTGTGAAAGTATTCGGCCCCCTTGAACTTTTCGACCTTTTGCCATATTTCAGGCTTCAAACATAAAAATATAAAACTGTAATTTTTTGTGAAGAATCAACAACAAATGGGACACAATCATGAAGTGGAACGAAATTTATTGGATATTTCAAACTTTGTTAACAAATAAAAAACTGAAAAATTGGGCGTGCAAAATTATTCAGCCCCTTTACTTTCAGTGCAGCAAACTCTCTCCAGAAGTTCAGTGAGGATCTCTGAATGATCCAATGTTGACCTAAATGACTAATGATGATAAATAGAATCCACCTGTGTGTAATCAAGTCTCCGAATAAATGCACCTGCACTGTGATAGTCTCAGAGGTCCGTTTAAAGCGCAGAGAGCATCATGAAGAACAAGGAACACACCAGGCAGGTCCGAGATACTGTTGTGGAGAAGTTTAAAGCTTGGGAAAACTTTTTGTATCCAAATCCGGCTTTAAACATCCCAAGGAGCACTGTGCAAGCGATAATATTGAAATGGAAGGAGTATCAGACCACTGCAAATCTACGAAGACCTGGCTGTCCCTCTAAACTTTCAGCTCATACAAGGAAAAGACTGATCAGAGATGCAGCCAAGAGGCCCATGATCACTCTGGATGAACTGCAGAGTTCTACAGCTGAGGTGGGAGACTCTGTCCATAGGACAACAATCAGTCGTATACTGCACAAATCTGGCCTTTATGGAAGAGTGGCAAGAAGAAAGCCATTTCTTAAAGATATCCATAAAAAGCGTTGTTTAAAGTTTGCCACAAGCCACCTGGGAGACACACCAAACATGTGGAAGAAGGTGCTCTGTTCAGATGAAACCAAAATCAAACTTTTTGGCAACAATGCAAAACGTTATGTTTGGCGTAAAAGCAACACAGCTCATCACCCTGAACACACCATCCCCACTGTCAAACATGGTGGTGGCAGCAACATGGTTTGGGCCTGCTTTTCTTCAGCAGGGACAGGGAAGATGGTTAAAATTGATGGGAAGATGGATGGAGCCAAATACAGGACCATTCTGGAAGAAAACCTGATGGAGTCTGCAAAAGACCTGAGACTGGGACGGAGATCTGTCTTCCAACAAGACAATGATCCAAAGCATAAAGCAAAATCTACAATGGAAGGGTTCACAAATAAACATATCCAGGTGTTAGAATAGCCAAGTCAAAGTCCAGACCTGAATCCAATCGAGAATCTGTGGAAAGAACTGAAAACTGCTGTTAACAAACGCTTTCGATGTGCAAAACTGATAGAGACATACCCCAAGCGACTTACAGCTGTAATAGCAGCAAAAGGTGGCGCTACAAAGTATTAACTTAAGGGGGCTGAATAATTTTGCAAGCCCAATTTTTCGGTTTTTTATTTGTTAAAAAAGTTTGAAATATCCAATAAATTTCATTCCACTTCATGATTGTGTCCCACTTGCTGTTGATTCTTCACAAAAAATTACAGTTTAATATCTTTGTTTGAAGCCTGAAATGTGGCAAAAGGTCGCAAAGTTCAAGGGGGCCGAATACTTTCACAAGGAACTGTATATGTATATAATACAAGACTATAGATGAATATAAATAATTTTACATTACAATAGTCCAAAAGTCAAATGTTACATCATTTTCTGTCTTTTCTGGGGAATTGCTTTAGTACAAGTCACTATATAAATGCCTTTTGGTTATACGATATGAAAAAAAGATAACCCCAGAGTTGACTTATTCTATTTTATCAAAGCTTATGTAACTAAGAGCCTGGGCCCTTAGACTTGTGAACAGAACTACAGAGAATCAAAGTTCAGATTGGCTGATGCAACTATTTTATCAGAGGTTGTGTCACCAAATTATTAGTCCTTCAGACATGTGGCCTGAACAAAAGAGCCTAGAGAAGCACTTTCTCCAGCAAAGGTAGGAATTTCAATTTGAACTGTATTAACCAGGTAAAGTGATTAAATAAAAAATGGATGATACATGGATTAAAACCAATTAGGCTTGTTTCTTTAGTAAACTCGAAATAAGGTGATTAACACCTAGAATATCAATCACGTCAGATAACAGTCAAGATATCAATTTGTATCTGGAGATCTGAGCAGACACCAGTGACTGGCCCATATTGAATTAAAGGTCTGTTAAGCTGGTTGGACTTTTTTTTCGTTTAACACAACATATAGGCTATGGTTCTCTAAAGATAAGTCTGTTGCTTGAATGACTAATGTGCACATACCTGTAAGCTTGCAGGACAGGACCATGTATACCTACAGTATATGCTAATAGGGTGAACAAAATGTATTTTTTGGTAGCCAAGCCATCTGATTGCCATCTTATTTAAGTCGTTACCTTTCAGGATCTTGGCAGAAGATTATTTAATTTGCTGTGCAACAAATTCCCTCATTTACTCTCCCTTCAAGTTTTTTTTTTTTGTTCTCAACACCCAACAGACTTTGCATTGGTGTTTTTAAAGCAGTAACATGCGTTTTAATGCAGTCCAGATATTGGCCAAGTTTTTTTTTTACACATATGCATCCCATTAACCTGCCAAGACTGAACATTTCATTAACCTTAAGAGTTTGTTTAATCTTATTCATGATGATCTAATTACAAATGAAGTGTACTCTAAAGGCCTGTTGCTCCAACTACTCTGATGTAATTGTATCAGCTGTGTTGGACTTACCAAAGTCAGCCAGTTTGAGCTCCCCTAGGTAGCTGATAAGGAGATTCTGTGGTTTTATGTCTCGATGCAGGATGTGCTGGTGATGGATATAGGCCAGACCTCTGAGCAACTGGAACATGAAGAGCTACACAAATAGATAACAAGTCTCAGATCAAAAGAGAAGCATTTGTGCTTTGCGCAGAACTACTTTCACTTCTGGTTGGAATCAACCCAATGTACAACCATTATTTATTATACAAAATATTCTCTAATTGATGTAGAAGGAGTTATATGGAACTGGTAACAAAAATAAAAATGGACAGTAAAATGTCCAGGGTAAATCCCACAACTCTAATAAACAAGTATCGGCTAAGTATGGCATGATTACAGAAAGATAAGGCTCATATAATATAGGTGTTCTTTTCTTTACTCGTCAACTGGGGTGACAATGCAAATGGCCTATTGTATGGACAGAATACATGAAAAATGGTGTGGTCTTTAGAACTGCTTCAATTAGGTAGTGGCTTAACTCAGTTGTCAGAGACTATACAGAACAGCAACATGGCAATAGCAGCAGCATGACTAAGGCACTTCAGATGTAATCCTAACCCCCCTTTGACCTCCAACCAAGCCAACCCTTTTTACCCCAACTAAATATATAAAAATGCCAAAACACAATTGTTGGGAGTAAAATTTTGTCTGTAATGGCCATTTATTAAAACCAAACAAAATATAACAAACATTCCTTAAAACAGGAAACAAAATAATACAATAACAAGAAACATTAGGTTGCCGATCTTTTGAGGCACCAAGTATCAATTATCCACATTGTATCTGCATAACTATTTACACGGTGTCCAGCTGCACCACACTGGATCGGAGATGACCTCAACATTCAGCAGATACCTCACAATTTTAACCTACCGGTTAACCCCCATTAACTGGCATTCCACAGGTGACTCCATACCTTAGACGGGTCCCTAAACTGATAAACACAGCAGGTTATTTTAAACGCCTCCAAAGACCCCAACCACCAAACCACGAAGACAACATAGAGATGCAAAAAAATCCAGGATAGGGGTGGGTGGGCAGGAACGTTCCTCACCCATATGTCTCACAGAATGCTGGGAAGATGAGCTGCCTTCTCCAAGACCTCCTTGCAGCCCTTCCTACCTGCTAAAAGAAAAGCCCCCTAATTGGGTAGAGGGCCCAGTGAACTTTAATTAACCCTGACTCTCCCTGATTACCCTGACTACCTTGTCATGCCCGCCCTATGCTTTTTTTTTTTGCTTCGGATTGTACTTTATAAGGGCGCACACAAAGAGATGGGGGTACACATGACAACTTTTTCTGGTGCCAGAATCTCAGTGCTGTATCAGCATAGATACTACCTGCTTGGCTCAGATAAGATCCTGGTAAAGGATACAAACTGAGGGGTTAATTTATGGTTAAGGGTTGATTTTAGGGTTTAGGTTTATTGTAAGGATGGTGTAAAGATTAGGGGGTGAACTTTATGATAATGCAGTGCTTACTATTAGTGTGGTTCCAGAATAGGAAAAGTCCTTTACAGCCCCAGCCCCGGGAGACTCATGCCATGATTTCTAAGTGCCGAAAGTTCAGCTGCTGGAAAACGAATGTAGCGCTACTCTCTTGGGAGCTGCTGGTGATGGGTTCCCCTGGGTTACCATTAGCAACAACATGACAGTTAGACATTTTCCCAAGTGTTTTAGCTCAGTCAGGAAACAGTCCAGTATCTTTGGTTTTTATGTTTTATTTGGAACTTGGATAGGAGAAAAAGTTACAAGTTACAAAAGAGCCCAAATTGCAATGTAAGGTCCTGTCCTCGGACCCCTCTTCTCCATCTACACCCCCTTCTTTGATCACTTGATAAACTCCCATGGGTTCCAGTACCATCTCTATGCTGATGACACACAAATCTATCTCTCTACTCCTCACCTCACTCCTCTCGCATTACTAACTGACATATCAGCATGGATGTCCCATCACTTCAACTCAATCTTTCTAAAACTGAGCTCATAATATTTTCTCCTACCCGAGCTATGAACATTGAGCGAGTGGCTGCGGCGGCCCATAGGTGCCAGGTGATGCATTTGGACATCGTACAAAAGTGTTCTAGAAGGTATGCCTTTGCAAAGTTTGCCTCAGGAGAGTGCATGTGATCAGCACTGTCCCGGCAGGGTCAGGGATCCTGCAGCCTCATGGGACGATCGGGGGAGAATGAAAACTTCTCTTGCAAGCTTTAACCCAGACATTGGCAGACACAAGACTGCTCTAACTGCTGATGAGAAAAGACTAGTTTCTGGTGAATAGAAGCCTCTCTGTCTTAGCAGGAGGTCTAGTGGCACCTTATTTTCCATGGTCACCTTTTCTGGGATCTCTGTGTTTAGAGTGAGAGCTTCATGCTGTATTAGACCATCTAGTGACAAAGGGGCTAATCCTAAGGTGAGCAGTTAGTGTGACCTTAGTGATGGACAAGCACGAAGTGGAGCAGAGTCTTTATAAATGTGCATGAATCACCGTTCCTTCACCATGGGCCATTTTTTTCACTCTTAATAATTATATATGTGTTAGTGCTGCACTATTATTTTATTTGTAGATCCTGCAGACTCACCCCTTTTGTTTTGCCAGCCTCTCCCTATTAGATTGTAAGCTCGCAGGAGCAGGGCCCTCTTAACCCTCTTGTATTATATTGTACTGTTGCTGTATTGTCTCCCTTTATATTGTAAAGGGCTGTGCAAACTGTTGGCGCTATATAAATCCTGTATAATATTAATAGTAATAACATATATAAAGCAATACCAATGACCATAGGCAGTTTAAGAAGAGTTAAAAGCACAACAAGCATTCCTGACAATGAATGTAAGCATACAAAGGTAAATGCTGTGAAAACTGATATTCTGAAAGACCATGCCTATGTGAGGACTGACAGGACTGACAACTCATTCATAATTATTAATACATATATCTATCAAATCACATAGAATGTGGCAGATACATTGCAGGAAACTCTAAGCTGTCCTAAACCCAAAAACAAAAATTAAATACAATATATTTCAGCTTTTGCAGCTTACCAATGCATAAGAAGTATTCCAGGTGGACCAATATAAATATGTGTAATAACTATGTATATACCACACCTGGCCGTTGCCCCAGAAGCTGGAACTTACTGAAGCAGACTCTGCTACTCCAGTGATCTCCACTAGCTTCTGGGTCCTGTGCTAAGTGACAGCCCTGATGCATTCTGAACACAAAAGGTCAGCACATACGCCATTCAAGGTTTTCTGAATGAATGAAAACTGTTCTCTAAATGGACAAAGTTTAGAGGTAGGGCAGTGATATCATGTTTTCTCTTCCTTCTATTTGAGAATGCTTTGCATTCATTCACAATATGCAACTGTGCTGAGTGGACGACCTCCTATATTCACAATGCATCAGGCCAGTCGCTCAGGACGGGACCCAGAAGATCACTGTAGTAGCACTAGCTATATCTACTTCAATGATTTCTATCTTTCAGGGGCATCGTCCAGGTATAGTATATGTAAAGTTACATTGGTTTAAGCTGGACCAATGTCATTATGCATAAATAATGCTGCCTTCTCAGAGAAAGTCTAGTAAACCCACCCAATAGACTTTTTGCCAAAGATCTATTTGTCATGAGTGTCAGCTGAGAATTCACCCTGATTACTAGGTGATTCTGCTACAATTGACCAGACTAGGTGATGACTATGAAATGCATATGGGTTTTAATAGTCCTTCTCAAATTAAGTTGAACCCATTCATTGCCCTCCAATGGCATATCGGTACTGGTGAATAGGATAACCCATAGCCATAAGAGGACA
The DNA here is from genome assembly GCF_965119305.1 of Pelophylax lessonae. NCBI lineage: Eukaryota > Metazoa > Chordata > Amphibia > Anura > Ranidae > Pelophylax > Pelophylax lessonae. The sequence continues at coordinate 191,961,728 of NC_138773.1, forward strand.
GTTGTCTAATGCAGCCTTTCTTTGTGGAAATCAGAAGTCAAGTCTATGGGGCTATGGTTCCTTCCATAATAAACTAGAAGTTTCTCAGCTGCCTGCTCCTGCTTTTTTCCTTCTCCATGAAAACAGAGTTTAAGTTCAGCTAAGTGAGAGTTTGCAGGTTAGTTACCTGTCATGTTGTTTGTTTGCCTTTAAATAGTTTTGTCCCTACCATTCTGCAGCTATGGGATGGTCTATGTAGTTAGTCCCACCCTTCTTTATGCTTCAGCCTCCATTTATTACATGTATTGCATTCTGCTGGAATTTTTTACCTATCTGATGTTCATCTGTTATGATCTACACAAGTTTTAGGATTAAAGTTTTCTGTGATCTGCAAGATGTCATTTGGATTTAGTCACTGTTTGCCAAGCTACTGAGACTGTAAGTTAAGCTATGGCACCACAACTGGATCAGTTATAGAGATCACACTTTCAGCGCTTAAATTGTGGAAACAGAACCGTTATCTGCTCTGGTGTCTCCAAAGTTTACAGAGCTGTGGCATGTTCTAGTGTCCCCCCTCTCCTAAGGAACATTCTGATCACTTTCTAAACTCTATGGCCAGCAAAATGCTTTTCCCAGGAAGGACAAAACTGATTAAAGCTAGGAAATAAGCTGTCTTCACTTCATGTAAGATCCGTGCGGATGGGTGACCATGTTGGCACCACCCAGCTCAACATACTTAAAAATAGGAATAGAATGTTATATTCTCAGCCAAACAGCGACTACAGCAAATCAATGAATATAATGTTTGGGTCTTCAGGCAACCAGGGGAGCAGCGGCTTTCAGAATACAATAGCCCGCAGGGTCATATTCCTCCAGGCTGTTTAGTGTGGATCGGGGAATCAAATTATTTCTCCTGTTCATTCCTCTGGGCTGAACGAGAGCATTCTACATGTGTATGGCTAGCCTTCGCTAATATACATTTTTAGCCATTTTTATGAAAACTAGTGTTTGTGGATGCAAGATGGTAAACTCCTTCATAGAACTGATGAACATGTGAACTTCACAGAGAACAGATCAGTGTATTGCAAGAAGAATTAGCCTAATCTGGTTTTAGCAATGAGTCCCAGGTGCCCATGTGTGACCTTAGATATATGAATAAAAACAAGATCTCACCCTGACATTGTACGGCAGAAGTCCTCCAGGATGTTGGGCCATGTACTGTGACAGGTCTGTATGCTGCAGAAATGTAAAATGTATAAAAAAACATCACCAAAACAAGCTCTTAAATTAAAAAAAAAAAAAGTTAGGATTTACCATAGACCATTCTTTATATAAACACCCTTGATCCTATATACTCTCTTATATATAACAATTCATGTTGCTTGCTTTACCTCATCAGTTCCACCTCCAAAACCTTTATTTTCTGACTAGGTTTGATTTTCCTCAGACTTTGGATAGGATGTCTGGGGATACTCAAAAAAATAAAAAAATAAAAAAAATAACTATTATGAGGGTCAAGAATAAGTGTAGTTAATGAATTGATAATGTCATGTTGGCTTTATCCATAGTCTTTCTGTATTCCTATTCAGCGGGGTAAATAGTAATCTTTTAATCATTTTATTGTGTTACAATTATTTATCCGATTGATTGTTCTGATTTACTTCAATCTGCATAATCATCTCTGTACTGCATTAGTGAGTAAGCCTGTGGATGTGCTGACATTAGGAAAAGATTATTATTATTATTATAATCTCAAGAAATGACTGAACATATTCTGGAAGCTCTTTTTGAGACTATTTAATTAGGCTGAATGATCCAAAATACATTTAAATTTTTTTTTTACAGAGATGTCCAAAACAGTGCCACAAGCTCCCCCTACAGGACATGCTTGGACATGAAAAGGATGCAGAATGGCCTTACTGTATATAAAAAAAAGCATATCTGTCAAAAAATAGATCCTTATGTGCTGGCTTTTGTAACTTTTGATATATGCTCGTTTTCTGTTTTTATGCACTGATTGGCAATTGTCAGGATTAAGACTTGACTGGAAAAATTAACTTGTACTGGAAAAATTTACTTTGGTTTATTGAACTGATTGCACAACAAAACACATCAAGTGGAGGTTTCCTTTTTTTTTTTTTTTAAATGCATCATCATTTTATCAGTTTTCATCATTTACCTATAGTTTTACTTAAATCACATTTGGTATAATACAATATAGAGGTGTAAAGGATAGATAACTGAATGGCCCAAAGTCCTCTGAAAATTCACCAATTCTGATTTGTTAATCTGATGTATGGTGAAAACATCCACCTAATTTCTGAATTGTTTAGCTATGAAATTATTTTTTTTTTCATAGTAAGTTAGAGAAAAATGCTCCTGACTTCTCCGTACACCACTACCTTTTTACAAAAATTCTAATATGAAAAGATGCTTGGATAAAACCATCAAAGTGGAAAAGTGTGGTCAATTTACAGATCATTTTGTGAGCAACACCAGCACAATTAGCATCTTAAATCAGAGGCCAAAAATGTAACCACTTAAGGTCTGCCCTATAGCAGTTTTACTGCTACAGGGTGGCACCAGTGCGCCAGATCATAGATGGATTATAATATATATATATATATATATATATATATATATACACACACACTCACACTCACAATCTGATCTGACATTTCCAGGTAGGGGGCGCGTATGCACACCGCCAGTGGCTCAATTTCACTGTGGTTACACACACAATGTCCAAAAAAGGCAGATCTTTGTTTTGACAAAAGGGAAGTGATGGAGTTTGTGTCCCTACAAAGCAGGAAATTCCATCTCTTCCCCCAGTAAAAGCACCTCTCACATTATAGTAAAACACTGGCTAGGCAAACAGTTAACCCTTTGATCGCCCCGATGTTAAACCAGCTAGTGTCATTAGTACAGTGACAGTGCATATTTTTAGCACTGATCGCTGTATTAGTGTCACTGGTCCCCAAAAGGTGTCAAATGTCAGTGTCAGAATGTCTGTCGCAATATCCCAGTCCTTCTAGAAGTTGCTGATCACTGCCCTTACCAGTGTGAAAAAAAAAAAAATATATATATATATATATATCCCAAAGTTTGTAGATGCTGTAGCTTTTGCGCAAACCAAATAAATATACACTTTTTGGGAGTTCTTTTTTTTTTCTTTTTACCCAAAATATGTAGCAGAATACATATTGGTCTAAATTTAAGAAGAAATTTGATTTTTTTTTCAATTTTTTATTGGATAGGTTTTATAGCAGAAAGTAAAAACGATATATTTTTTAGAATTGTCGGTTTTATTTATTTATTTATTTTTTGTTTATAGCGCAAATAATACAAAAAAATGCAGAGGTAATCAAATCATCAACAGAAAGCTCTATTTGTGGGGAAAAAAAGGACATACATTTTATTTGGGTACAGCGTCACTAAAGTAACGCAGTGCCTTATCGCAAAAAATGGCCTGGTCAGGAACAGGGGTAAACCTCATGGAGGTCAAGTGGATAAGTAGAGACTTTCCACAGGTTGCAGCAGTATCATAGTTTCAAGTAGCAGCCAACTTGTCCTTTTACACAATTACAGATGTGAACAGCTCCGCACAAATGGAGGCAACAAAATACTGTAGGTACCCCCGCTGTACACTGTGACCTGCTTCTTTAATATTTATAAACAGTAACAAGGTCATGAACGTTCCTTGCCGTCCTTGGACAAAGTATAAAAGAGAATGAAAAAAGGCATCTATTAGCAGGAGAATTTATCAGAAAGATGTTTATATTTGTTCATATTTGTTCGAGGCATGCGTGCCCCTTCGTCAGGTACAATGCCTGACGAAGGGGGCACGCATGCCTCGAACGCTAGCACCACCCCGCTTCCACCGGATGTGATGAGGGAGAAGCTGTGACGCCAACAGGACACCAGGAAGCGCCAGAAGCCACTGAGACAGCCAGGACCCAGGGCTGTCTACACCTCTCCTGCCTCCCCTGCAGTGGATCGGATGACTTGCTGTAAAGCCTGCTTTCCTATCACTCATGTGAGTGCATTACCTTTTATGCCAATAAAGTATTGTTTTAATACTACACTCAGGTGGCGCTGCTCTGTTCTCTCTCTTTTATTTATCTACCATGCACAGAGTCTCCTCCTAACTCTGATAGAGCCGGCGGCCACCCAGCCATCCATCTGTACATAGACTCTACTCCGTGGACTTTGTATCTATATACACCTGAAACATTTATCATTGTGTTTTTTTATCAATATTTTTGATTCTTTATATCTGCTTTTATATCTATTGTTTACATTCATTTTTATCATTTTCCCCTCACACTGTGGGTTTAATAGCACTGGTCCAGCATCTGTCAATTATTTCTGGAAATAGAAGCTCCCACACTGAAACAATGGTGGAAGGGAATAGATGACTTATGTCGGTTGGAAGAACTTTTGTATATATCTAGAAGAAATGTGGATAGACATAAAGTAATATGGAACAAATGGTACTTGTTTAAAACCACCTCAACTTATAGAGCAATTATGATCACAGAGGAAACATGATTATAATGTTGTAGATGTTGGCATAAGAATTAAATAAAGGTTTTTACTTGAGTTTGGAAATATGGACTGTACGGAATCCACCACCTATGGCCAGTACTCTTTCCCCCCCCCCCCTCCCTCCCCCCCTTCCCCCCCCCCCTTGGAAATTAAGCAAGAATAACATTGATGGTTCATGGTAATTATTGGAAAATTAAAGAAATGGTTGATTGTATTGAGTCATTGAATATAATGGAAGTGTAATTCCTTTTTCTCCTCCTTTTTTGTTTGTTTTGTTGATTTGTCTGTATATAAATCTTTTTGGAAAATCAAATAAAAATGTATTAAAATAATTACCTGTCAACATGGGATAACAGTCACCCAATCTACCAGTTTTAATTCTTCCAGATTGGTGGACTGATATTCTAACATCTAGGGTGCCTGAAAATAGTGTCCATAGCTCCCAACTGTCCCTGATTTTGAGGGACTATCCCTGATTTGGGACAAAGTCCCTCTGTCCTTCTTTCCTCCTCAGATGTCCCTCATTTTGGTCTGATCTATATAGTTGTATATAAAATGCACTTTTTATCTTTGTTTCCCAGTGCTAAACCTTTCATCTAAATTGCTGCATTTGTAAATTTCAAAAGACAAAATGTAATAGTGGTTAAAAAAATAAAAAACTTGTGGGTTTCACTAATTATTTATTTATTTTTTAAATGTAATTCTTCTTTAAGGGGGCGTGGCAGTGGGTGGGCCTATACATACATATGTTTGCTAATAGGTGTCCCTTGTTCCCATCTCAAAGTTGAAAGGTATAAGTGCCATCAGGGGAAAAAAAAACACTAGGACAGGTAAGAAAACTTAAATTATTGGTCCCCCTGCCCTCAATATACAGCAGCACTAGAGATGTATGCACATAAAAATGAATCCCAAGCATTTGTTTATACAGGAAGCTATTCAAGGAGATTACACCTGGTCTGATCATGCCTGCACATCTGTCTACGGCTAACTTTAGTTACAAATCTTTTTTTTATAAATGATCATGAAAATATCACTCACCACATATTCAAAGACAAAAGTTAACGTTTCCCTGGTTTGAATGATGTCATGCAAAAGAACGATATTTGCGTGCTTCAGGCCTTTCAAAAGAGATGCTGAAAAAAACAAAAAAAAAAATGGAATAGCTATAAATATCTTTCAATTGCATTTTTATAACCTCATTGATTTTTAATGATTCCAATTTTGTTCCTAATAGTGGCACTGACCCCACTCCTGAGGCACCTGTCATATGCACTCAAGTGCCGACTCTATGAATAGGGGAGGGGGACCTTTCATTCATCCACTCCACCCATGCTCTTTTCATAGATCACTTTTCATTCACAGAAGCTACAGTTCAACCTTTGTGAATCGAGGAAGTGGGCAGAAAGAGTGGCCATAGAGGGCACTCTTGATGAGTCTATATGACAGGTCCTTTGACTCTAATAATGCATTAGAAGATTACAGGAGGGGCTGGGGGTATCTAAGAACTTAAGATTTTGAATAAAACAAGAGCTAACAGCACAAGGGACACGACATATCGATTTATCCTTTGTGTTGATTTATTTTTTTATTTTGACTAAACCTATGCTTTTAACCTGTAATTACGTTGAATAACCAAACATGTGTGAGGAAAATGAAACCTGTATTTACTTTAAATAACCAATTATGTGTAAGGGAAATCAACATAATTGTACGGCCCCCCGTTATATTGTTAGCGCTATATAAATACTATATAATAAAGATTATTATATGATAATTAAACTTGTATTTATTACGAATAACCAATCATGTGTAGGGGAAATTAAACCTGAATTCACTTTGAATACCCAATCATGTGCGAGGAAAACTAAAATAACAGGGTTTTTGTTAGTATGTTACCAGTTTTTTTGATGGCTATACGTACAATATACAGTATACTCTGGTCCTGAAAATTACTGTTATTGAATACATACATTACCTTCTCGAATAGCAGTAAAGGGCACTCCTTCCTCTGCCTTCATGCTGATGACTTTCAAAGCAACCAGTTGACCATTAATCCTAAGAAAATGTAAATACACCATTACTTTAAAGCAGTCATAAGGCCATATTCCAATGATGAAGTTATTATATTTGCCCTCATCCTAACTGATTTTTACAGGCACCAGTCTATAAGTATTGAACACGTCAATATATATATATATAAATATATATAATGTAGCACCCTCCTAGATAGGTGCTAGGAAAAGTATATATGTGGCCCAGTCTGCTTATCAGGGGGGCCTGATCATTCAGTTAGGCTGTCATGTGCTTCCAGATGTGGTCTGTTGAGTCTTGGGAGTCTCCCCACTATATCCAATGAGGGCTCTTGCTGGACAGTGGAGGAAACCTGGCCAAAGGCACACCAGGGCTTATAGCTGTCTCAGTGGGCGGAGTTTGCCGCAATGCACCCTGGGATTGGATATAAGTCTAAGGGGAGCATCTGACAGGTTGTCTTTGGCGGGAAGCAGAGTCCCAGGAGGAGGTCTCTCCTTCTGTCAGAGCAAGTGAGGGTGTCCTGGGCAGTCAGCCTAGAGGACCGGAGGTTGAGCTGGGAAGCAGGAAGGATCCAGAGTGCTGTGGACCAAGTGGAGCTTATGGGCAGAAGTTTCCAGGAAAAACAGTGTTGTGAGTACTCTAAACTGTCCAGGGGTCTGCCTAATAGAGGGGGCCAATCTAGAAGGTCAAAGGGATCCGGGAGCCAGCTAGCCAGTAGATGTGGCTTAGAAAGAGGGTGCCAATGTCTAAGCCCTGAAGATTAGTGAGAGAAAGGGGGCGTTGGTGCGGGCTTGGAAGTGTTCAGCAGTGCAGCAGCGTACTCAAGTAGCTATCTCAGCAGGAGTGCTTAGGGGAGCTTAAAGAGGACTTCTTTAGTCAGAAAGCAGTCCCAAGTCATTTTAGCGTTGATAGGCATCCGGCAAGCATTAACCAGCCTCAAGTCAAGTGTTGATAGGCATTCAGCCAGCGTCAAGTCAGTGCCAAACAATATTATTCAAGTGATGAAAAACGAATTTATGCAGCGCTAGCTCAAATAAAGTGTAAAGTGCTGTGATATAAATACAATATTCAATATTTTATAAAGTGCACACTGTATGATCAAATGTAAAAAAGTGCTATGTGCTAAAAAAAAACCTCTGAGCAATACCAAATAAATAAATATATAGATAAATATATTGGTGCACAATAAACAAAATAGGTGATTAGAAATAGTCCAAATAAATATTCAGTGCTTGAAAAGAGTCCTTAAAGTGATCCAATTAAGGTGCCAAGGTGCCAAATAATTAAGGTGCTTGCAGAGTGATATGGTGCCCCTCAAGGTTCCCCACTCACCAGATTGCAGATAATAATAGACCTTCAAAATTATTGCACGTGCGGTCACATCGGGAGAAGCAGTAGTCGCCATTAGCCGCTAAGGAGGGGTGTCCAGCATCGCTCGGCTGCCAGCAGCGGAAGCTGACCCAAAAAGTTCCAAGGCTACATAGGAGAAGTTCTGGTCCTGTAAAGATCCCGGGCAATGTGCAATAATTTTGAAGGTCTATTATTATCTGCAATCTGGTGAGTGGGGAACCTTGAGGGGCACCATATCACTCTGCAAGCACCTTAATTATTTGGCACCTTGGCACCTTAATTGGATCACTTTAAGGACTCTTTTCAAGCACTGAATATTTATTTGGACTATTTCTAATCACCTATTTTGTTTATTGTGCACCAATATATTTATCTATATATTTATTTATTTGGTATTGCTCAGAGGTTTTTTTTAGCACATAGCACTTTTTTACATTTGATCATACAGTGTGCACTTTATAAAATATTGAATATTGTATTTATATCACAGCACTTTACACTTTATTTGAGCTAGCGCTGCATAAATTCGTTTTTCATCATATTTTCCTAAGACTTTCTTAGTGTCTGCAGCAGCTGCCCATTATTGCATTTATTCTTATTTAAATTTTCACGTTGTGTAGCGCGGGTTTAATCTTTGTTTTTCACAATATTATTCAAGTGTCTAGTTCAGTTCAAGGAGTATCCTACACATCCCTTCTATCCAAGTTACCAAATAAATACAAAAACCCAAAGATACTGGACTGGTCATTGTCTCAGTTCTCACACTTGGAGAAACATGCTTAAATGTGCTGCTGTTGCTAGCGGTAACCCAGGGGGACCCATATCCAGCAAAACGGCTGGGAATTGTGCTACACATATATACACATGCATACATACATGCATGCATTTTTTTCTTTCTAAGCCTCCATTCACATTAGGTCGCTCCGACTTAGGGGGCGACCTGTGAAGTCGCGTGCAGCGCGACTTCGGCGCAATTTGCACGGACTTCACATAATGGAAGTCAATGCAAGTCGCCTCCAGGTCGCCCCGAAGTAGTAAAGGACCCTTTTTCTAAGTCGGAGCGACTTGTGTCGCTCCTATTAGAACGGCTCCTGTACTACACAATGGGAGCATGAGGACCGCGACTTGTCAGGCTGACAAGTCGCGGTCCAAGTCGTAGCAGTGTGAATGCGGTCTTAAGGTGATATTGACATAAAATTTTCACCATGATCGGTAACAACCAAGGCAATCCATACATACAAAGACATCAAAACAAATAAGTTCAGAAATTAAGTTTTGTGTAAAAAAAAAAAAAAATTGGAGTGACAAATGGAAAAAGTATTGAACACATTAAGAAAGGGAGGTGCAAAAAGGCCTGAAAAGCCAATATACCAGCTGAAATCTATCAGTAATTACAAAGCAATCCTGCCCCTTGTCAGTGCAAATTATTATCAGCTGGTTCAGTCTTAACTGATGGCCTATAAAAAGGAGTCTCATTACCAAGGTGTTACTCAAGAAACATCTCATGATGGGTAAAAGCAAAGAGCTCTCTCAAGACCTTCGCAACCTTATTGTTGCAAAATCTCTAAATTTCTGAATATTCCAGTGAACACTGTTGTGGGCCATAATCCGGAAGTAGAAGGAACATAATTTCGAAAGAGCGAAAATAATTATTAGAAGAGTTGTCCAGGAGCCAAGAACCACTTGTGGAGAGTTTCAGAAAGACCTGGAATTAGCAGGTACAATTGTTTGAAAGAAAACAAGTTATGCACTCAAACGCCATGGCCTGTATGCATTCCCACCACGCAAGACTCCATTGCTGAAGAAAAAGCATGTTGAAGCTCATTTTAAAATTCGCTGCACAACATTTAGACAAGCCTGTGAAATACTGGGAGGATAAAGTCTAGTCAGATGAGACCAAAATTGAACTCTTTGGATGCCATTATGCACACCATGTTTGGAGGTCAAATGGCACTGCACATCACCCCAAACGCACCATACCAACAGTGAGGTTTGGAGGTGGGAACATCATGGTGTGGGGCTGTTTATAAGCATAAGGGACTGGCAAACTTCATATAATTGACGAAAGGATGAATGGAAAAATGTACCAAGACATTCTTGATAACAAACTGCTATCATCTACCAGGATGATGAAGATGAAACGAGGGTGGACATTTCAGCAAGACCATGATTCCAAACACAAAGCCAAGAAAAAGAGACAATAAAGCTGCTAGAATTCAGCCAATCACCTGACTTGAATCCAATAGAAAATGTATGGAAAGAACTAAAGGTCAGAGTTTATTGAAGAGGCCCACGAAACCTTCAAGATTTGAAGACTGTGAGGAAGAATGGGCCAAAATCACACCTGAGCAATGAATGCGACTAGTTTCTCTATACAGGAGACTTCTTAAAGCTGTCCAATTAAGGATTTTGTACAAAGCAATAAATACATTTCCGTTAGTGTGATCAATACTTTTTCCCTGTGCCATTTCTTATTTTTTTTTTCTTTTTTACATAACCTAATTTCTGAACTTATTTATTTTGGTTTATTTGTATGTATGGCTGCAATGTGTTGTTACCGATATGTGGTGAAAATGTCATGGCAATAGCACCTTTAGAAATATATTTACCTAGAAAAATGGTGATGTGTTTAATACTTCTTTTACCTGCTGTATAAAATGTCAATTTTTCTGTATCTTTTATATACTGTGTAAAGCATAATAGGCCATTTTCCCACTTAATATATTCAAAACGTATTACATTCTCCTCTGGAAGCCAGGAGGCAGCAACACATAACATATAGCTCTCCCAGGGAATAATATGTAATAGCACACCCTGCTTTTTGTGGAATGCTTGAAGAGGGACTTTCCACCTCATCAATCATACATATCCTTCCTTACTACATTTTCAGCTTTCAAGAGCATTGTGGGTGAAAATGCACATTGTGAGGCATTGTATGTGCATGATAAAATCAAACATATGTCAGAATTGATAGTCAGCTCACTACTTAAAGGAAACATGTCACAACAGAAATAAGTCAGCTGCCATTAGTGATCTCTCCTTCTTAAATGACTTGTTTCTTGTCTGTCATTCTAGCCCTGCTGCTTCAGTACTTCATAGTTGCCAACATTTAAAATAAACAAAAAGGATTGATCAGAAAAATGCTAAAAATGAGTGGGCATTGCCAAAAAGTGTGTGTCTATTACATGTCATATGAGTTTGTGTCCCTGTATGCTTTGCTATGTTAGCCAAAATAAGGCCGGGGGTACAATGAAGAAAACATGAGAGTAAAATAAGACCATTGTTGGTGGCCCTGGCAACAATGGTGGCGGTGGAAACAGTTCCCACCAAGCTGGACAATGACGCCTCCCTTCTTCTCCAGATAGGGTGCATACACACCTGCATGGGGAAGATTCAGCCATCTTGGCTACTCACTGTGTTCAGGCCTGAGACCACTTTTATAATGAAGGAATGGCCACACATGTAGCCTTTTAACAACTTTTACTGTCAAAGCAACATCTCTTGAATCAGTACAATGTTTCCCTCTCTTTCATAGCTTCACTGACAGACCACTGTTCAATGACATAACACAGATTGTCTGGGTAACGCTCCCTACTCCTCTTTGTAGGTACTCCTCTAGTAGGTTTCCTCCCTTGAGGCTCTCTGGCGTACACCAAAGAGTACACTCCTCCACAGGCTTCAGACTTACTTGGCATATATCGGGTTCCTGTTATGCCTCTGCCTAGGACTCCACCCACACCAGCCTTAAGGGTCTTTTCACACAGGCATTCCCCTCAGCGAACTCCACTTTGCACACTGGAGGATCGATCTGCTGATCCTCGCTGAGCATGCAGATGACAGGTTCGTCTCCGCTCACTGTGCTGAGATGGAACTGTCAGGGCCCGCTCTCCTCTATGGGGAGATTGGATGAAAACGGCCTGCCTGTCCATTTTCATCCGGTCCCATCCACCAGATGGATGGAAGATAGGGTTACCATCACCTGGATTTCCTGGACAGGATCGGGTCGGATAGCAGCAGGTGTAAACAGACATGTCACCGCTGAAAGTAGCGTCCAATCTGGTCAGCGTGAAGAACTTGCAGGCGGATCTTATCGGAAAGCCCGTGTAAAAGGGGTCTTAAAGGAGTACATACCACCTACCCACTACACCCAGGGATGTAACCTTACTAAAAGCTGTACTAATCCCTGCTTAACCCCCCCCCCCCCTTTGTTGGTGTCGGTGACAATTGTGCCAATACTAAACACTTTCATTGGTGTCAGTGGCAGCAGTAATAACCTCTCCTTCGTTAGTGTCAGTGGCAGCAATAATAACTCCCTGCCCTCACATATGTTATTCAGTGGTTACACACTTTCTTCCACTGCTGACTCTCTCTCCCCAATGATATTGGACCAGACAGTCTATACTTGTCAGGCAGGAGATTCTGGCACTGTAACACCTGTACTGTTGTAATTTTAGTTTAGGGTGTTAGAAAACAGAGACTGTCTCAGCACCAGGCAGTTGCTGTCACATTAGGGGGGAATATAAAGGCCAAGTTCACCTTTAGTAACATGGTACACATCAGTGGCTTACCTAGAGCATTTGGCATCCGGGGCGGATCCTATATTTGACACCCCCTCCCTCCAAACTTTAAAATGTAAAAACACCCACAAACATTTGTAATGTCTTCAAGAATATGTATTGCACAAATTTCACAGCCCTCCATCACAGTGCCCCTTGCAGTCTGCCCCCCCCCCCGTCTAATCACAGTGCCCCCTTTTGCACTCTGCCTCCCCTGCACAGTCCTACCTTTGGCATAAACCGATTGCTAATACTATTCGCAATGTGTTTAAGTTTGAGTAAGAGACTGGAGACATGCTACAGGTGATGGTCAGACTACAGGCATGCTACCGGAGATGGTCAGAGACTGCAGACATGACACAGGAGATGGTCAGAGACTGCAGACCCGATAGAAGAGATGGTCAGAGACTGCAGACCCGATAGAAGAGATGGTCAGAGACTGCAGACCCGATATAGGAGATGGTCAGAGACTGCAGACCCAATACAGGAGATGGTCAGAGACTGCGTACGTGATACAAGAGATGGTCAGTGCCTGCGGACGTGATACAAGAGGTGGTCAGAGACTGCGGATGTGATACAGAAGATGGTCAGAGACTACGGACGTGATACAAGAGATGGTCAGAGACTACGGACGTGATACAAGAGATGGTCAGAGACTACAGACGTGATACAAGAGATGGTCAGAGAATGCGGACATGATACAAGGACCACTGGTGAGGGACCCAAAAAAAAGAGGATTGGGGTTGCTCTGTGTAAAACCATTGCGCAGACAAGGTAAGCATAACATGTTTGTTTCATGTTAAGAAAATGTGTGCTACCCCTGCAAATAATAAACCTATATAGAATAAACCCTAAATAATATAAAACCAATTAAAAGTTGAACTGCTCCTATCGCCTAAATGTGTTCCCACACCCTAAATAATAAAACATAAAATGTGTGACAGTGCTGCTCAAATAAAAGCATGTATATGAAAAACAGTAGCTATATAAAAACTTACACAAAAATGCATTACAGTGCAAAAGAAATATCTAAAATAATAATAAACTACCAATTCCAAAAGTGCAGAGAGAGTGCAAAAAAAATTCAGCGTCTAAATAAATTTGTCTGACGCTGAATTTTGGTGCACTATCTCGGCACTTTAGGAATTGGTTGTTGTTTATTATTATATTAGATGTTTTTTCATATATATATGTTTATCTGAGCAGCGCTGTCACACATTTTATGTTATGACATGTTGTTTTTTTTTTTTTTTTAAAGATACAATCTTAGGATCATTTTAAAGATAAAATGTTATATAAAATGATATTGGTTACTGAGCAAGGATGCTTTTAAATACATTTTTTAAAGGCTAAGTGCATTGTTCTAAGCATGTTTCAAGTTACGGTACATGCATATTTAGGGTGTATTCTGAAACCTGGTCAGAGACTGCAGGCCTCCGCCCCCAAATCACACACCCCTTTACAGAAGCAGGCTTTAACTCCCCAGCAATCAGCCCAATGCATTTGTTTTCTGCATGGCAAACATTCTACATAAAAGCCCCCGGAGAGTTCAGCATTGATCAGTTAAGTGTGTTTATTAAATCCGTCACAACAGATCAATATTGCCAGTTCATTTACAACTGCAAACCAGCTGTTTTTATAATTAGCCAATGGAACTGTAAATTAGACAGTTTCAAGCATAAATATCATAGTCACTATTGCTTAGTTTATTTATAACCATGTTGAGAAATTGTATTTGTCACTCCAACCTAATACACTGCTAGTAAATCAATTGCATATGTTGAACAGCATGCTGTTTTGAAAGGTGAATATACAACATCTACTGTATATTTGTTTGCATGCAGTCAGCAATAGAACAGCTGATGTTTTCAGCTAAACAAAGTGGGCTTATAAATGGCACTTTAAAGTGGAACATAAACATCTAATAAAATAATGTTCTTTAGCAAGAAACATACATTCCACATTAATATTTATGTTACCAAAATTAGTGTGTGCTCTAAATTGCCTCCAGCATTTTTGCTGTTTTTTCCTGCTGGAGGCTGGCATTTTGCTGAAGCGCAGAGCCCCTGAACAGCAGTAAATCATAAAGCAAAACCAAATCCAAAGATTTAACAGTTTAAAAAAAAAAGTTACATGCCAGGATTGCTAACTGTCACATTTTCTTGTGTCCTCATTCACCCTGTCAAACCATCAAATGGTTGAGTTCATAACTGATCACATATGCAGCACCATGACAGTTACAGATTAAACAGGAGCAGCTTCCTTGGCTGTAAAGAATAGTAAGGTTTAATTCTGCTTTAAGGCTGTCAAGCAGATCAGCCTCTATAAACTTCTCAGTGCCTAAAAATGGAAAGCAACTGAGCATAGGCAAAGCAGGGTGAGACAGTGTATTACTGAATTTTAAACAGTATGAGTAATAATTTGTAATGTTTTACATAGCTAAACCTGCAAAGGGGTCCAGCCTGAAGTGATCTAGCAGGACTTAAAGTGGAACTGTAGTCAAGAAATTAAATAAAAAAAAAAACAACATGTTTTCATTCTGGAAAGAGTAAGGGACCCCCCGTCAGGTTTTTTGTATGCCATATGTGTCCCTTTAGGGAGATTTTCCTACATTTCCTGCCCCATAGCCAAAACCGGAATTAAGCAGAAATCCCTGCAAAGTCAGGGACTCCCTGGCTGTCACCTATAATAATATTCTGGGGACAACCCAAAATTTTGGATTTTTTTTCACATTCAGTGATAACGATAAACATGGCAAATAAAGGATTAATCTCCATAACAGACAGTAAAAAAAACCTCATTGGTCTTCTAATCCCCTCCACCTTATCAAAAATTATAAAAATTGCACTAAATTATACTGTAATCTACAAAGTCTAAAATTACTTAATGGTTATCTCTATGCTTGCATTTTACAACAGTGAAACACAGGATACTGATACAGCACAGCAAAAATAAATAGCTAATTTTATAATAGGATGCTTCAGAAGAGTTACCAACTGTTCCTGATTTACACAACCAGTCAAAGGATTTGAACACATCCCTCTAACTATTTGTCTAAATTGTTTCAGTTCTTCAGAAAGAAAAGATAAAGGATATAAAAGATAAAATCCATCTTTTTCTGTTGATCATTTTAAAATACCATCCAATAATATAATCAGTTTCTAACACCAATTTCTATTCAAAAACAGAATTTAAAGCCCCAACCCAGTCAAGCAATATAATAATCTCCCATTCCTAATTAGGGTCTGTAGTCAATATTTTAAAAAATGAAATTACTGTGCCATAATAAGCATTTGTTAGACCGTGTGATGTAATTACAGGGTATGATAGGATCCCATGCTTGTGGCCATTGAGGAAAGGAGTCAACAAGTCTTGTGTCTTTATGCTGCTCCGTTCTTCTATTAGCAGCATGATAACTTCTGACAAGTTCTCAGAGACAGGAGATAAAAGCAGCTGAAAATTTGTGTCGGAGTGGGTGCTATAGATTATAAGAGAGCTGGTCTATTTACAGTACAGCTCTGCATGGTTCTTCCTTCCTCTGCCTATGTGGAGTGGGGGTGTGTGCCTTTCCTCCAATCAGCTGTCACACAGTGCATGCCAAGACTACAGTCCCACAGCTGAAACAGACAGAAAAAAATTTAACACAATGTATACTTTCTAAACAGTATATAAAGCTGAAGATAGCATATATACAAGTAAAAGATTTGTTTCATCTCTGTATCACCTGAGGCTATTCACTTCACTGGGTATAGGAGAGGGTTTACATCCACTCTACGGGGAGTGACTGTTATTATCAATGCAATACCCATTTGTGACAACACTGCTATTGTGACGATGGCATTGCAGACTTCAGGTGTATGTCCTTGGTAACCAGATTGAATGTAAACCAGCATGGAAGTTACCCATCAACCATTGGCTAAATGGAATATTTACAATCTTTGTAGATTGCAGATGGCCAAAATAAAAAAAAATAAAAAAAAGAAGCCTAAAATTTAACTATATGTAGCACCCTCCTAGATAGGTGCTAGGAAAAGCATAGTTTTTGCTCTGCCTGCTTATCAGGAGAGCCTGATCGATAGTTAGGTCTGTTGCATGTGTCCATGTGTGATTCACTTGGTCTGAGGGAGTGTCCCCACTGTATCCAATAGGGGAGCCTGCTGGACAGTGGAGGAAACCCAGCCAGTGACACACAGGCTTTTGTGTCTGTCCCAGTGAGAGGGCACGACAGTGGTGCATCCTGGGATTGATCAAAAAAGCCAAGGGCACATGTGACAGGGTGTCTTTGGGCGGATGCCAGGTCCCAGGAGGAGGGTGATGGCTGTCTCTCCTCCTGTCAGTGTGGAAAGTGGTCACAGGTAGTTGGCCTAGTGGATCAGAAGTGTGGTGCTGAGCTAAGAGGTTCAGAGGATACTGACAGTGGAGCATGTGGCAGAGCAACCTGAGGAAAAACAGTGTCCGTGAGTACCAGGGAGCTTGCTAGGGGTCTGTCCAGGAAGGGGCTACTCCGGTGGGTAGCACATATGGCAACTCATAAAGGGGGTGCCAAGTTAGACCCTGAAGAGTAACCTAAAGCAGAGTTCACTTTCTAGATATTCACTTCAGTGGCAAGGTGAAGCAGTGGCCTTGCCACACACACTACAGCTAGATGTCCTCAGGATGTGTGCATAGTTGCTAAGTTGGAGTATCCCACTTATCCTTTCTCCCATCCCAGTTCCAAATAAAATACAAAAAGAACCCAAATCCCCTGGACTTTTCATTGACTGTGCCAATTGATAAGTTTAACAGACTGTTGCTATGGGTAACCCAGGGGAATCCATTCTTAGCAGCTCCCAATGAGGCAGTGCTACATATAGACAACATTTTTTTGTTTCATTGTGTATAGAGTAAAGCCTGGTACACACTATATTTATTTATTTTTTTCCGCTCAACCTAGCAGGCTAAAGGAAAAAAATCTAAAGAGCAAGGTCAGCGCAGCTATCTCCCCGCTGAGCTATTTATGTTCAGACAGGGGGATGCCCCACCCGCTAGAACACAGCGGTCAGTGCTCTCTGATTGGATGCCATTTGCCAGACCTTTTTTGGTCATGCCACTTCGACCGAAGCCAGCCGAATGGCTGGTATCTGTTGAAACGGCTGCCGTATACACTGAACCAACTGCAGTAGTAAGAAGGCCGCAGCTGGTCCCAAAAGGATACCGGTACCAGTCCTTTTTATAGAACTGCTCCCTTTCGCATATTTGGCCCCATTTATAAAATTGTCTTTAAGGCTCCATTCACACTTGTACAACTCCAAAAGTTGCACCAACTTTGGAGTGCAACTTTATGGCAACTTTGACGCAACTTTAGATAGGTGCATCTTAGATACGACTTTGGCTTTGCAATTTTTGAGGGTGAACATTGAAGTCTATGGCCCTCAAGTTGTATGATAGTTGGACCAAAGTAGTACTCTGAAGTCACTGCAACTTTAGGATGCACATATATGAATGGCTATAATTGGAAAACATGGGGCATGACAGGTCGCACAAGTGTGAATGTAGCCTAAAGAATAGTCTTATATTGTGTTTGCAGCAGGCATTTTAGACGCAGTAATTTTTGTGACAGAACAATTTGGAGTGGGAGTATGAATTAACACAGGATACGGTAAGTATTGGCCTAATTATTCAGGCTTTATTTCTGGGTTAACTAGTGTGGGAGATTAGCAACAAAAGGAAAGGGTAAAGTAGCAGGTTTCCTCCACACAAGAAGCAATGTTGGCAGAATGTGCATAAAATCCAGGTCTCTGTTATGGTTTACACAATTAAAAAGTTTACCAGAGGGTTCAGGCGTGTAGCAAGTGCTATACAGTATTACCAGAGCCAGGCTTATACTTCCTGACAACCTAGACCAGCAATCTTCTCCTGCATTTTTTCTACCTCCAACTGGCTGGCATTAATATCACACTTTCAAGATATCATAGGTAAACTAGGAGTATCAAGGCTTGGGGCAGAAAAGCTAAAACAGATGCAACCCGAATTCAAAAAAAAGTTGGGAGACTGTGTAAAATCAACTTGAAAACAGACTGCAATGATTTGCAAATCTCATAAACCCATATTTTATTCACAATCGAAAATAGAAAACATATCAAATATATAAACTGGAAAAATTTACCTTTTTAATAATAAAAAAAAAGGTAGTTTTGAAACTGATGTCAGCAACACGTCTCAAAAATGTTGAGACAAGGCAACATAAAGCTGGCAAAGTAAGTGGTACTAACAAAGAAGAGGTGGAAGAACATTTATAATTAGGTTAAATGGCAACAGCTCAGTAACATGATTGGGTATAAAAAGAGCATCTTAGAAAGTCAGAGTGTTTAAGAAGAAAAACCAGGCAGAGGATCATTAATCTGTGAAAAACTGCATATTAAAATAGTTGAACAATTTCAGAATAATGTTCCTCAATGTAAAATTGCAAATATTTCAAACATATCAGCTACGGTATATACAGTAATCCCCCGCTCCATTGCGGTTCAGTTTTTGCGGTCCCGGTAATTCGCGGTTTTTTTTGTAATGTTATTTTACTATATAAATCATTAAAAATGAAATATTTTTGTGTTTTTCATAGCTCTTGCTATGTCTCTCAGTATCTTTTATGTGTTTAAATGAGTTTCTATTGTTTTAAAAGTGTGTTTAAAGACCTTAAAATGCTTCTACACGTACAGTGACAGTAAAAAAATCATGCCTACAATGCATTTTAATAGGGTTTTTCTATTTCGCGGAATTTCACTTTTCGCGGCTGGGTCCGGAACGTAACCTCCGCAATGGAGGGGGGTTTACTGTAATATCAAAAGATTCCTAGAATCAGGAGACATCTTTGTGGGCATGGACAAGGCTGAAGCGCAATATTGGATGCCCGTGACCTTTGGGCTATTAGATAGTGCTGCATTAAAAACAGGCACAATTCTGTGATGGACATCACTGCGGGGGCTTAAATACTTAAAAAAAAAATCACTGTCTGAACACAGGTCATCATGCCATCCAAAAATGCAAGTTAAATTGTCATTAAACCCAGACTATAAAAAAACTCTTATTACATGCTATACTGTATAATAGAGTGTTTATACTCACAAAGCCACTAAAGCACTTGTTTTATGTAGAGTGAAATTTACCTGCTGTCCCTTCCATATTCTCTGTGTCCCCACTGCAGGTCGAGATTGTGTAGACCAGCTAGTGTCCTCTACGGAGCATGCTCAATTTCAGTTCTCTTCTATTCTTTTCATTTTTTCCTTTTACTTATCTGTGCAGCCCACATGAGTATAGAGTCACACATCTGGGTGTATAGACAGTGGTAAATCACACTTCCCTTCCTCTTCCTCCATATTCTCCTATTGCTAAACACTACGTTAGCGGCAAATAGTTTTCTGATTGATTACATTCATTAAAACCCACAAAAAAGCTTTGTTTTATTATAAATATTATTAAATTAGATATATTAATATTTATATAATATTATTAAATATATTTAATGAAATTGCTAATGTAGCACTGCCCCTGTAAGGACAGCAAATGCAATTTCTTAATTCCTCTTGGCTCACACTTCAATGATCGGTCCAGGGGTATTTGGTTGTTTATTTTAGAATGGGGATAGGAGAAGGGAATAGTGGAATACTCAAATTTAACTATTTACAGTATTAGAGGACTTCTAGCTTCTCTACTTTGCTTTAGGTATAGAACACCCAGGCTGTTAATTCACCCTGCCACTTTGGATGAATAAGCATTAAGTCTCTCGTTTCCTTCAAGACGACTTGGTGAACAATCTCTTATCTTCAGGACACTTTTCCTAGTGTCCTCTCTCTCTGCTAACACCCATCCACTAACTATCCTACGATTAGGGGTTGCCCCCCCAGGTCAGGCCCCTTGACACGAGTCCCTGTCAGTGGTGGCTGGTGCTCAAAATTTTTGGGGGGGGGTTGGGCGCAAACAGAAAAAAGTAATAGGCATTGCTTTGCGGCAAAAAACGCTGTAAAAAATTGTGTGACTTTGAGGTCGCAAAAGTGTGAAAGGGGCCTTCAGTAATTAAGGTATAGTGTGCCCCCTTCTAAATGCAGAGAGACCAGCGTGCCCCCTTTCAATGCAGAGTGACCAATGTGCCCCCTTTCAATGCAGAGTGACCAGCGTGCCCCCTTTCAATGCAGAGTGAACAGTGTGCCCCCTTTCAATGCAGAGTGATTAGCGTGCCCCCTTTCAATGCAGAGTGACCAGCGTGCCCCCTTTCAATGCAGAGAGACCAGCGTGCCCCCTTTCAAAGCAGAGAGACCAGCGTGCACCCTTTCAATGCACAGTGACCAGCGTGCCCCCTTTCAATGCACAGTGACCAGCGTACATGCCCCCTTTCAATGCACAGTGACCAGCGTACATGCCCCCTTCAATGCAGTGACCAGCGTACATGCCCCCTTCAATGCAGTGACCAGCGTACATGCCCCTTCAATGCAGTGACCAGCGTACATGCCCCCTTCAATGCAGTGACCAGCGTACATGCCCCTTCAATGCAGAGACCAGCGTACATGCCCCTTCAATGCAGAGACCAGCGTACATGCCCCCTTCAATTCAGTGACCAGCGTACATACCCCCTTCAATGCAGTGACCAGCGTACATGCCCCCTTCAATGCAGTGACCAGCATACATGCCCCCTTCAATGCAGAGACCAGCATACATGCCCCCTTTAATGCAGAGACCAGCTTACATGCCGCCTTCAATGCAGTGACCAGCGTACATGCCCCCTTCAATGCAGTGACCAGCATACATGCCCCCTTCAATGCAGTGACCAGCGTACATGCCCCCTTCAATGCAGTGACCAGCATACATGTCCCCTTCAATGCAGAGATTAGCGTGCATGCCCCCTTCAATGCAGTGACCAGCGTACATGCCCCCTTCAATGCAGTGACCAGCGTACATGCCCCCTTCAATGCAGGGACCAGCATACATGCCCCCTTCAATGCAGTAACCAGCGTACATGCCCCCTTCAATGCAGTGACCAGTGTACATGCCCCCTTCAATGCAGTGACCAGCGTACATGCCCCTTACAAAATCGAATTTTCATTCACTATTGTCACACAATGGGTGGAGTTGGGCCCTGGGTCCACCCTTTGCTGCAGCCTATTAGAGCCTCTGGCTCTAATCAGGTGATGCAAAAAAAAGCCCCATTGAACTCCCTGCGACCCCAACACACCGGCCGCCACTGGTCCCTGTTCTCACGATACTGCAGCCACAGGGTGTAACTCTCCAGACTGAGTGAATCGCATACTGAGCACAATGAGCAGACCTCACTGACAGATTACCTGCAGCCCCTCTGGTAAGCAGACAGAGCTCAAAACTATACTTCTCTCACTAGCACCTAACTAGAAGGGTGCAACACTAATGTCAGTCATCTCTGACTCCACACCATATTAATGCACAAAAAATACACATTTGATGTTCAATAAAGATTTATTGGGAACTGTAAAACTGTTGTTTTGATATTTGAAATCTAATTTGAATTGCTCTTCTGAAACAGTTTTTTTATATAGCTGGCACAGCCCCAATCAGGGCTGGCCAGACAGACTCACACTGTAGAGAGCATACATCAGCAGAGTAATGGAAGCCCTTTCCAAGGATCTTGCCAAGGCACAGGGAAAGATCGTGTGACCACACAACAGTGCTGCAGAAATTAAGGTACTTAGAAGTGTTAAGAAGAAAAAAATACAGTGGCATGTTAGAATCTCTGTAAATAAAACATATTTTATCATTGCTCTAATTTTGAACTATGAAGCAGAGCAGTTGAACCATGAACGATTTCCAAACAGGCCTAAAGTACAGGGTCATCATAAGGTCCCAGTTGTACAACAGGCAATTGTTTTCCAGCTGGGGATGTTTTGCAAACTAAATGTATACAGAGCAAACTATGGCAAAGCTACATCCAATCTTTGAACAATGTGCCATGTTTATCATTAAACATTTTCCTAAACTGAAATTGTCTAAAGCTTGCCATAGTTCGAATTTTGACTGGTTCAGCAGGGACCAGCCGAGATTCTATTCATGTATGGGCAGGCTGATTGTATCCAAGCTGATTGATCAATCAACTTGGGTACAACCAGCCTGTCCGAATTTTTCATGTGATTATTGCAAGTGGCTATAGTATTTTGAAAATTGTGAATGCATTTTTTACTTTATTTTAATTTATTGCTTTAACGATTTTACACTATACTCCGTCCCCGAGAGAGTGAAGCATCCCTATTTGTGGAAGCTTCCAGACCCCCAATAAGATACCGGGAAGCTCTGTCCATCCATCCATCCCACTGGATATCCCACCAATCTTGGCCGTTTGACTGGATTCCTTGGTACCACAGCATATGCTCCAGTCTCTCTTCATTGTGGTAAGAGTCCATTCACATCACTGGGTGTCACCTTAAGTTTGCAGTTTTGTTAAAGTCACGCTTTATTGGATCACTGTTTTGGTAAGAGGCTACTTCACCTATCATCCACGAGTTGGTTTTTCCACACGCATCATTTTGGGAACACCCCTCTTCAGATGGAATAGACTGTTTTTTGTTTTAGTTTGCTACACCCATGGACAATTATACTGTTTAATTGTTTAGTATTAGCGCACTTTTGTAATTTTCAGTTACATCTTGTTTCACATATTCACCTTCATCACAGTGCTGCTTTTACACATTTTATATTGGTTCGCACACCTTTTTTCTTTATTATTAAGTCAACGGATTGTTATATATCTTCACCATGAAGAAGGTCCCATACAGATAATCCCGCAGCTTGTCCACTTTAGGGCCAGAAACTCCAAATTGTGTATGGGGTAGTTCTTCTCTGAAGGCGACAGACTGAGGCTTACATAGGCTACAGGACGTAGTCTTCCTTCATTCTCTTGATACAACACTCCACCCAGTCCGTCCCGACTGGCATCAACATGCAACTCATAGGGTTTTGCCAGGTCAGCATAAGCCAACACAGGGGCTCTGGTAAGACTCTCCTTCAATTTCCAGAAGACTTGTTCACATCCGGTATTCCACTGATTTTGAATAGACTCTCTAGACCCTCTAGGTCCCTTTGAACGTGGTTCTTTAACACTCTGTTGCAAACCTTCTTTGTCAATTTCCTTTTGTAGCAGCTCATTCAAAGGCTTTGCAATCTGAGCAAAATTCTTGACGAATCTCCATTAAAAGGGGCATAACCCCAAGAAAGACCGCAGTTTAGTTACCGTCGTTGGTCGGGGCCAAGTAGTAACGGCCTCTAACTTCTTGGGGTAAGTAGCCACCCCATCTGCTGAGACCACGTGCCCCAAATAGGTGACAGACGTCTTGTAGAACTGGAACTTCTCCAAGGACAACTTTAGTCCTACTTCATAGAGCCTCTGGAAAACCTTCTCAAGACGAGCTTCGTGTTCGTCCAACGTTTTGCCGAACATGATAATATCGTCCAAATATACAAGGACTTTGACTAAATTCATGTCACCCACAGTATTTTCCATTAATCTTTGAAAAGTAGCAGGGGCACCTGCCAATCCTTGTGGCATGCGGTCGTAATCAAAGAAACCCAATGGGCTAAAGAAAGCAGTCCACTCTCTTTCATCAGGGTGCATAGGTATCTGGTAGTAGCCACTCTTCAGGTCCAGTACACTGAACCACTTGGCTCCTGACAAACATTGCAAGGCATCTTCAATTCTGGGAGTTTTTATACTGCTCAGGGATGGTCCAGAGATTCAAGGTTCGGTGGACAATGCACATCCTAATAGTCCCATTCTTCTTCCGAACTACTACAATGGGAGAAGCAAATGGGCTACGGGACTCCCTGATAACTCCAGACTTCTTCAATTCAGCCAGCTGTTCTTGAAGATCTTCTAAATCACTCAAAGGATCCGCCGGGCTCTCTCACAAAAGGGTTTATCCTCACTCAATGCTCACTCAAGCCAGATTCAATGCTGAGAGCTCTTTGCACATCCTACATCAAAATCATTTTTCGATAAAAGTTTTCCCCACCTTGTCAGCTGGGCCTTCACCTGCTCCCCCCACTTGAATGGGACAGCAGGGCAACGAATCTTGGGGTCTTCGTTCTGCTCACTCCCCTCTTCCTTCTGGACCAAATCTTTCAAGGTCACTGGGGTGTCAACACTCACCCGCCCCAACACCATGCTAGGTTTCAGACTGACCGGATGCCCAGTGATGTTCCGAATACTGACAGGAACCTTCCCTCCAGTTCTCCACAAAGCCTTTCTAGGGACTATTTCTGGGACTAGTTCCAGCCCCGCGTCTTCCCCCAGTGGATTGCCTTCCAGCATCACGAAAGGACCTGGCTGATCCCAAGACAGCTTGACTGTCGCTTTCATACACGTCCTTTCCCCTGACTGCAACACCCAATCCCGAGTGTCCAATCGCCACAACTTCCCCACTCCTTCCGCTGGGACCTTCTGTTCTTGTATCACTCGTTGAAAAGCATTTCTTAATTGAGGGTGTACTTCTTCAACTGGAGAGCCCATTAGGGTCAAGGGGGTAAGCATTCTCCTCAGATCTGTATTAGTCCCAATGATCAAAGAGTTCTGTTTCACCCCAGGGGGCCAAGGGCACACCACTGCCAGTGCATCGAAGACCTCCATCTTCTCATCTGCTGATGGATTAAAAGCAATTTTTATGGGTATATACCCATCATAGGGAAACTTCTGGGGTCCAAGCCCCCAAATTTCCAACTCCTCTAGCTTGCACAGTGGAAAGGGTTTCAGATACTTGTCATAGAAGTCTCTATACAACTGCGTCACTTGGGCCCCTGTGTCTAACAAGGCCTTAGTACAGATTCCCTCCACTTGCAATGGGACCAACGTAGAGGGCCCCACCAACTTCTTAGGCATCCTCCTCTCTGTGGCTGTAAATAATTTTTGCCATGCGGTTGGGGCCGGTCTTTCCAGTCATCTGGGTGTATCTATTACCGGCTTACTGGAGTGGAACTGACGGGAGAAACTGTTCTCATTTCACATCCGGATGTATCAATTCTAGGGAACTCAGCAGTCTGTACATCTACAGATTTCATGATGGGAGACCAGTTCCTCTTCTTCCTTGTCGGAGAAGATGCACTGACCCCCTGTGTCTTTTCACCCAAACCAGACAGCCCCCCTTGTAAAAGTGTAGAGGGGGAGGAAGGGGCAGAGGGCCCCATCCCGCGCCATTTTTTACCAGTTTTGCTAGTGCTGGAGCTCTTTTTAATCTCGGGATGCTAAATTGGCTCATTCACTGGGGTCCCCTGAAGTTTTCCACCTTGTTTGCAAAGAAGAATTTCTGTAAAGCTATCAACAGCTCCTCCAACACTTCAGGACTAAGCCCCCCTTGGGGCATTTGGCCCAAAAATGTCCAACTTCTCCACACTCAAAACACCCTCTATCTCAGAAGTGTGAAAGATTCAACCCCTTAAGACTCTTCCTTGGTTCTTGAACTCTTCTCTGAGCCTCCATGACTTGCATCAGGGTCTGGCACATCTGAGTTTGGGCTTGTGCCATCTGGATCAATAATTCGGTGGAACTTGGATTCTCTTTAGATGACTTCTTTTCTTCAGGGTCTCACAATGACCTAAGTTGGTATCCACCTCACTCTCTTCATCTGAGAGGCTGTTCTCCACTCAAGATAAACGGGCAGAGGCCCTTTCTTTCCGCCCTTCACTGCTTAACAGCTCTCTGACACCTTGGCTCTTTTCTTCCAGCAAGGCCTCCTCTTCTCTCCCCTCCCTCATCAACTCAGGATATGTAGGAGTGGTTCGGACTCCTTTTAGTAACAGTTTTAGGACGATAGGGTGATTAGGCTGAGCCCCTTGCAGCACCCTGCCCAACCGCCCTTGATTAGCATCTTTATGGTCTATGCCCTTTTTTAGCAGAATCTGGTGCAACATCTTGTCCACCCGGAAAACATAGTCAGATAATCTCTCTCCCCATTGCTGGTGGGTATGATTAAATTTGTACAACAGATCTGTAGTTTCTTCCACTCGTCCAAAGACAGCCAACAGGGCACCTATGTAATCTTTTTGTTGCAGTTCCTCAGGTTCCTAATCACTTCAGCAACTGGGCCCCTCAAACCCTCACTGAGCTGATGTCTCTTCACTGCCTGGGGCACACTCCACTCTTCCACAGCCTGGGTGGCCTGGCTCATCCAACTCTCAAAGTCCTCTTCTCCAGTGGGAGTTGGTAGTTGGCCAGAGAAGAACCGCAGCTGCCTGTAGCTCTGTCCAGCGCCATTAGAACCATTCTTGACCAGACTGTCAACTAGATGGCTCATATCTGCATAAAAAGAGGCATGGTGAGCTCCTAGTCTATTGGCATCCCCATTCACAGGGCCGGGACTGGCCGGTGAGGGTGGTGACCCTTCTTTTAACATCTCCTTCTTCTCCAACTGAAAGAACACTCGGGCCTGAATTCCCTCCTTCAGTGTCACCTCTTCTACCTGAAAGCATTCAGGTATGTCTTCTCGCCATTCTAGCAGCACTTGGACCACGTCCAACTCATCCTCTGCCTGGGCATCTAATAAATAAGCCCTCTGATCTGGTGCCAAAGCTTTCACCCACCTCCGAATCTCTTTTTCTGTGAACTCATTCCCAGCGACCTCCAGGACTGTGCTCCGCTCCAATTGGGCCCCTAGGGACCATTCCCAGGCTCTGGCGATGGTCAAGTTCAAGGCCCTTCCTGGAATTGGCTCGTAGGGGGGTGTACTCAGGGCTGAAGTGGCATAGAGGATGCCGGGCGAGCCCCCAAATGTAGCATGACCCTCTTGAGGGCTGCTGGTTAGTGGAAGTTCCTCTGCACTCACCTGACCCTGAGAATTATCCAACCCGCTAGGCACTTTAGGTTCAGACATTTCAGAGATCATCTCCAAAAATACACTGACACAATTTAGAACAGTCTGACTGTTTACTGAGATAAAAGGTAAATCACACAACTTAATAAGAACAAATAGAGTTCTGTAATAACAGATATTGCAGTGTCAATCCATGAAAACCCCACTTATTACAAGGGAGCTCAAAAAAGACAGACACTGCCGAAATCAATGCTTAATCAACAGAGTGTTATATTCAATCAATAAAGAGTGACTGAAAGAACTACCAGCTTTAACGGTCAGGGCTATTGCTAAATGTATTAACCATGAACACTGTTTAACCGCTTACTACCCACCCGCCGTCAAATGACGGCGGAGCGGTGTACCTATTATCCTGGGACGCCGTCGTATGACGGCGCACTAGAACAGCCTCTCTCGCGCGCCCCCGGGGGCGAGCGGAGCGGCGATCGTGACCGCGCCGTGTTGCTAGGACATGGCGCGATCCCGATCTCGGTAAAGAGTTAATGACATGACTCTTTACCCATGTGATCAGCTGTGTCCAATCACAGCCGGTCACATGTAAATGAGGAAGTGCCGTTATTCGGCTCTCCACGGTTCACACTGTCAGTGTGTGAGGCGAGGAGAGCCGATCAGGGGCTCTTCTTCATAGGGGACACAGGGAAATGTAATCAGGGCACTGATCACCAGTGCCCTGATTACACAAGTGTGAAATAAAGTGCCATAACTGCCCACCATCAGTGCCCACAATCAGTGCCCATAGTGCTGCCAGTCAGTGCCCATCAGTGTCTGCTCATCTAGGCACTGATGGGCACTGACTGGCAGCACTATGGGCACTGAGTGTGGGCACTGATGTGGCTGCCCATCAGTGCTCATCAGTGCCGCCCATCAGTGCTCATCAGTGCCACCCGTCAGTGTCCATCAGTGCCACCCGTCAGTGTCCATCAGTGCCGCCTGTCAGTGCCCATCAGTGCCGCCTCTCAGTGCCCATAAGTGCCACCTCTCAGTGCCCATCAGTGCCACCTATCAGTGCTCATCAGTGCCGCCTATCAGTGCTCATCAGTGCCACCTATCATTGCCGCCTATCAGTGCTCATCAGTGCGGCATATTAGTACATCCTCATCAGTGCCACCTCATCAGTGCCCATAAGTGCCACCTCATTAGTGCCCATCAGTGCAGCCCATCAGTGCCCATCAGTGCCGCCTCATCAGTGCACATCAGTGAAGGAGAAAAATTTATTTATTTTCAAAATTTACTCACAGAAAATAAGAAAACTTTTTTTTTCAAAATTTTCTGACTGAAGAAAGCTCTATTTGTGTGAAAAAAATGATAAAAATGTCATATGGGTATAGTGTAGTGTAGCATGACCGCGTAATTGTCATTCAAAGTGTCAGAGCGCTGAAAGCTGAAAATTGGCCTGAGCAGGAAGGAGGTGAAAGTGCACTGTAGGCAAGTGGTTAACCTCTTTTAAAATCAGAACTGGCAATACCTCATGTATACCTAATAAGAATCTAGCATTATTTCAACGTGTTCCCTTTAAGAATTGTGAGCAATGAAGTTCCTGCTCTAGCAAGGAATTGCAGAATCTTCGCCGGCAGTTGGAGCTCTTTATCACTCTTCAGTGTAATATTTGTAATCCCAATGTAGTGGTGTATATGAAATCCTATCTGCAGTCAGTGTATGGTAGATGCAGGTTTATACTTTCGATTTCAGATGTCACCAGGCACTCTTTCATGAAGCAGTGTCCACATGTGACTATCCGGTCACCCAGGAGGAATGTCTCCTCACAATGCTACGTTACTGGGGATGTTCTGCTTTTGCTGTTCCAGTCAGTTAGTTCAGCTTCACCCGCTCTGTACTCAGCTTAACTGGATCTGTCACCTCCCTGTGACTACCAGCATCCGCACCGCTGAGGATGGGCTCCACTCTCTCTAGGCCACACACTCAGGCCTCTGTCACCAACTGTGTCCTCTTGCACCTCGCTCACCGATCCATCCTCCATGAGTCCCTGAAGCAAGAGAGCGCGCGCTCGGCCCTGCAGAGAGGTATATTGGCTCTCCCATGATCCTTCACTCTCCCATGGCTCACTGGGAGTATAGTCGCTTCTGCCATCCATGTAACAATCTGCCGTCTACACCAAACTATATCTCCCACAATCCAATTCGTCCATTTCTGGGGAAAGCCGATCTTCCTTGTAAAAACTCTTAAAGGAGCACTCTAGTTGCATTATAATGATAACTTGACTATATATACTTATAACATATACAGTATATATATATATGAGAAAAATATATATAGTGCAGTGCTAGAAGAGTGTATGAGAAGTCCGTAAAAAATAGCAAAATGATTTGTATATAAAATTCAAGGTGAGTCCAAGTGAAGGAGTGAATTTAACTGTCCAAGGGGATATATGTGATCAAGGAAGCTGATAGATCCCCACACCTTCAGAGTAAAGAATCAATATGCGCTCACCAGAAGTTGTAGACCCAAAATACCTTATAGCACATGGGTCAAATAAGGCTCACGTGGCATGTCATAGGTCACCCCGACTTAGGCTGCATCCATGGATGTTCCAGTATATGGCCATAAGATGAAGATAAGGAAGGTGGAATCTCCCAATCAATCAGTTACATGTAGGGATAAGCCAAATGACACAAACATAGTGTAAATCTGCTACAAAAACAGTTTATTAAAAAGGAAATACACTTACAAACATCCAACGGTAACAGCACATATAATTAGAAATGATGTTAGGCCGTATCTGGCATGGTCCTGACACGTTTCGTCATACCTGACTTTTAAGTACAATGGCAATTAAAATAAAATAAAAAAACTAGGAATCAGCGATTAAAATAGTCACAGAAAAATGTATTAAGATACAAATATTAAGGGGGAGACTGACACTAGCTGATAAACCAAATGGTGTGAATCACCCTAAAATTAAATTGGAATTTATTGAAAAGTATGAGACATATTAGGAAGCATTAATGAAGGCATTAATGTCCCACTTGATGTTAAGTCAATATGGTGAGTAAGACTGGAGGGTATAAATCCAATAGGTCTCACGACCTGAGACCTCATGTTTGGTGGAACCACCCCTCCAAGGGGTTACAAAGTGGTCTATGATCTGAAATAAAGTGCCGGTGGGGGTCTTTATGATGATGATGATAAAGATAATGTTTAGGAACACTGTGGCTGGTTTTACCTTTAATAATGTTTGTGATGCGTTCATTAACCCTAACAGTAAATGATCTGATGGTATGGCCTATGTATTGTTTCTTACATGGGCTTGTTAATAGGTAGACCACATGGGTGGTGGTGCAAGTGGAGAAAAATTTGATACAGAATATGGAATTAGTGACTGTAAACTGGAAAGATGTGGATTTCCTCCTACTGTCACAATTCCCCACTACTGTCACACACCACACCTCCGACAAGGAAAAAATCCAACCATGTCATGGAAAAATGTTGGTTTAACAGGTGAGTCCAAAACATTAGGAGCTAACTTTCCTTTCAGTGAGGGAGCTCCTCTAAAGGTGAAAACTGGTCGTTCATGAAGAATGGGACCCAGAACGCAATCATTTTTTAGTATGTCCCAATGTTTATTAAAGATATTTTTAGTTTGCTTGTATTGAATGGAAATCTCAGTGAACAGGGACCATTTAGTAAAATCTGAGTTATTTTTATTCCTTGTGGATTCAGCTAATAATTTGGTCCTGTCTAAGTGAGACACTTCTGTAATAGCAGACTCCAAGACTTCCGATCTGTAACCTTTCGCTATGAACTTGTGAATGTCTGAGGAAATCACTCCTGAGGATAAATTGGCTTTTAGGTATCCCACTAAGCCAAGTCTTGTGATGACAACTATCGATGGGCAGATAGGAATTCCGATCGGTAGTTTTAAATAAATGTGCTGGTAATAAGTTGATTGTTAACCCGTGAAATCTCTAGATCTAGAAAATGTATGTGTCTCTTACTGTATTCATAAGACAAATGAATGCCTCGATCATTATCGATTAAAGAGGCCATAAAGGAATCAAGCGATAAGTGGTCACCCTTCCATAGGAGAAGGATGTCATCTATGTATAGATCTTGAATATTGACCTTCTGAATAAATTTATGAATGTCAATAAAGGTATTAAACTTATTCATAGGTCTAGGTGGAACGTATTTCAAACCCTTATCCAAGGTATGTAACTCGTCTTGGGTAGGGATGATCGAACGGTTCGGGTCGACCATCGGTTCGACCCGAACTTTGACTGTTCGAGGTTCGGCCGAATTCCGAACTTTTTGCTGAAAAAGTTCGGAATTCGGCAACCAGAACCGACCAAAATGCAATGGAACAGGAACTGGGCTTTAAAAGCCTGTGATTGGACCAGAACCATCAGTAAAAGCCAATTGAGGGGGCAGGAGAATGCTAGGAATGTGATTGGAGTGACTAGGGGGTCCAGAGGCCAATCATTAGTGAATACGCCCCCCAGTATATAAGATAGCCCCGCCAAATCTCTACCATTTTAATACAGGGCTGTGGAAGAGAGTGGAAGCAGTTCTGTTACTTCTGCTCTCAAAGTGTCATTTAGCAATTATTAGTGTGAGGAAAGGGATATCTAGTGTAGTTAGGGTGCTATTTTTCACTATAGTTAGATTCAAAAATCTAATTTCTGTAGGGAAAGTGTTAAGTGCCAGGGTGACCATAGTGTAGTGTAAGGTAAACTGACTCTGACTGCTATGGCAGGGTGACAAAACCCTTCCATGTCAGAGTGACCGCTATAGAGAAAAGATTGTTTGTCTTAGAACACTTATAGAACCGGATAGTGGCTTCGCCCCTGTCACCCTGCTTTTTGTTGCAGGCATTTATAGGGCTTTTTTGAGGACATGTTTGGAGTCAGGCATGACATCTGAACTTCTGTGTAGGGGTATATATACACACACTTATATGTATTTATACACATACACATATATAGGTGTGATAGCAGAGAAGCCATATGGGTGTTAATTATTTCATTAGCGCAAGCATAGGTTTCTGCTACTTTCACACATATATATGTGTATGTGTATATATACATACATGTATGTGTGTATATATACCCCTACACAGAAGTACAGATGTTATGCCTGCCTCCAAAGACGCCCAAAAAATGCCCAAAAAACACCAGCTACAAAAACGCCCAGGTGTGTTTTTGCAGCAGGCATTTTTTTTGGCATTTTTTGGGGTTCTTTGGAGGCAGGCAAAACATCTGAAATTCTGTATAGGGGTATATATACACACACACATGTATGTATGTATACACATATATAGGTGTGAAAGTACCAGAACACTATGCTTGCGCTAATTAAATAATTAACACCCATATGGCTTCTCTGCTATCACACCTATATATATATGTATACTTATATGTATTTATACACATACATATATATAGGTGTGATAGCAGAGAAGTCATATGGGTGTTAATTATTTCATTAGCGCAAGCATAGTGTTCTGGTACTTTCACACCTATATATGTGTATACATACATACATGTGTGTGTGTATATATACCCCTACACAGAAGTTCTGATGTTATGCCTGCCTCCAAAGACCCCCAAAAAATGCCCAAAAAAACACCTGCTACAAACCGGCAAGGTGTGGAAATAGCGGAGCCACTATCCTGTTCTATTGCAATTCTAATAAAAACAAACTTTATTTTTTCTGGTTCTGGACATGCTACAGAGCTGAAACTTCACAGGTACACTTTTTAGACCCCCCCCCCCCCCCCAGACACTAAATCCAAAGAAATCTCATTTTTTTTTTTCAATAATTTTTTCAATAATTGGCTCTCTATCAAAAATGACAATTTTTAAGAACTTTTTTGTGTGATTAATAGTCCCAGACCCAGAACCCTAGGCACTTTTTAGGGGCATTTGTTGTGTTTTAGGGCTTCAAAATGGTGTTTTTTGATTACCGAAGTTCGGGTCCCATTGATTTCAATAGGGTTCTGAAATCCGGGCCGAACTTTGAAAAGTTCGATCATCCCTAGTCTTGGGTCAACTGTACCTTGCTAAGGTTGAAAATACCAGATCCTGTTACGTTCTTTTCCTTTTGCCTTTGGATCCGCCACCCCCCTCTGGTGCCTCTCTTTGTTCGGGGGCCCCTTTTCCTGTTGTGGGATTCCCAAGGAAAATCCCAACCATGGCTGGGACCTGGATGGGATTGATTATGATCATCATACCTGTCATTTAATTACAATCTTCCTCCATATAAGGATAATTCTCCTCTCTATGGGACTGCTGTCTAAGAGGTGAAAAGCTATTATAGGTATTAACCCTATAGTTATTAGAATGAGGCTGTGGAGTATGGGCATTGTTATGTTGGAACCTGTGTGGAGGTGGAGACAATGCTCTCCTATGAATTACCTTATGATGTCAGTTACCCCGTGGGGAGCTGGCATAGTGGGAATTCCACCCTCCTCTTGGTGGACCATTCTTATTGGGTGGATGAGACTGATTATGATTATTCACAGTACGTCCATTTTGATAATTCCCTTTTTTTTTAGAATGCCCTTTAAAAGTGAATCTAGCTGGTTTAGTATGAGACTGAGAGACAGGGGTATGGGAAGAACCATTTTCCCCTCCTTCGCCATTGGATGTATCGATTTGAATTGATTCCACTCTATTATTAGCTAAAAGATACATATATAGTAGTCCCAGCTTGGCTACATATACTATAATATTTTTCAACTGGAGCTATACAGTAAATTATTTTTTTGACTGTTCTGCATCTGCAATCTAAACACTGAAAGTGTGATCTCTGTGACTGATTCAGTTGTGGTGAGATGGCTTAAAGCGGAACTACACTGAATCTGAGCACTACAAACCAAGAACACTTTTTCATTCATTTTCAATATTCAAAGCAAACTTCCCGCATCCATCCATGTCTCCATACTTTATTACACTGAGAAATCACTGAAAAACATCCCCTAGCATTTCTGGCTGTGGCCATACCGAGTAAGGGCAGGTGATTCATGTAGCATTTACTTCCTGGAATCCATCTGTCTTCAGCTCAGGAATACAGACAGGAGCTGAGAAAACCCCTCCTGCCTGCCTGAAGACTCCTGGGGTGTATGATGACATTTTGCCTAGGCATGGAAACCAGGAAGTAACTGAAGAAATGTAAAATGAAGTTTAAAACAAATGAATATGATATACTTTCCTATCTATTTACTAATGCTAGCAGCATAAGGATTAAAAATAGTTATTGTTGATTGAGAGAGTGAAGTTCCTCTTTAACTTACACTTAGCTTAGAAGACACTGACTCAATCCAAATGACATCTTACAAATCGTAGAAAGCTTTAATCCAAAAACTTGTGCAGATCATAACAGATGAACAGATGAACATAATTTTGTCCCTATCTCACTCAGATGGAGTGCTCTGTGTATGTGTATGTATATGTATTTGTATGTAAAAATCAATCAGAATTTTTTGCTAGAATATTACTTAGAACCCCCAAACATTTTTTTAAAGCAGAGGCACGAAGAAAAAAAAATGGTGGTTTTTGCAATTTCTTTTTTTCAGTCACACAATTTTTGCACAGCCATTTTAAAAAATGCCAAATTTTAGGAAAAAATACACTTTTATGATTTTTTTTCACATAAACACAATATATCTCTCCATCTCCAATTGTTAGGGTAAAATATAAAAGATGATGTTTTGTTGAGTAAACAGATACCTAACATGTCATGCGTTAAAATTGGGCTTGCCTCTGGAATGGTGATAAAGTACGGAACATTAAATTGTCCATATGTGACATTTTAAAAGCTTTTACAGGCTATCAGTTTAGAATTAAACAAGAGGTCTAATGGTAGAATTATTACTCTCACTCAGAGCGATACCTCACATGTGAGGTGCAATCACCGTTTACATATGTGTTTGCATTTGTGCGTGAGCACGGGGGGAGGGGCCTCTTTACATTTTTATCTTATTTATTTTAATTACATTTTTTACACTTTTTTTTTATCAACTTTATTGCTTATACAAGGGAATAACAACATGTCCTCTTTTTGGAGAGTTTTGTGGTCTATTAGACCCCAGATGTCTCCTCTGCCCTAAAAGGCAGCCGATCAAACGAGATTGATTTAGCCCCCATTCACACTGGGGCGACGCTACTTCGCACCGCGACCTCCGAGGTCGCGGTGCGAGCAGCGCGCCGCTACCTCGGAGCGGCCGCCACGGACTTCGTAACATTGAAGTCTATGGCGGTCGCCTCCTGGTCGCCCCAAAGAAGCTCCGGACCCTTTTTCTGAGTCGGAGCGACTTGTGTCGCTCCTATCAGAACGGGTCCGCAGCTTCCCTATGGGAGGCGACCTGCGGCGACCTGTGAGGCGACCAGGTCGCCTCACAGGTCGCCCCAGTGTGAACGGGGGCTTACCCCCGCAACAACAACACGCAAATGTAACAAAATAGCAAGCCAGTACATTCTGTGTATTGCCCAACGAAAATAGACCATAAACAGTAAGAATTAAAAATGTGCAGTGCTAACTGGCATACAGAAAATTTACATATAAACCAAATGCAATACATTGATCTTATGAAAAAAATGTAATTCATCAAGAAAACATATATGTATAAATATAATTATATAGTCCACCACATGATTTCCAAAATACTCTGTGACTTGAAAAAATTTAATAATCTGTGAAAACAGTTAATGAAAATATATCTTATATTAACCGCTTTACAACCGCTCGCCGAAGATGTACTGCGGCAGGCAGCCGCTCCCAGGCAAATCGCCTTAACTGTACGGCGCTTGCTTGTCAGCAGGGAAGCCGATGCAGCGAGCAGGCAGCTTCCGATTGCCACCTACACCCACGATCGTTCCCCGCTGAGAGAGAAGAACAATCAGCTGTTGTAAACACAGCTGACCGTTCTTCTCCCTGGAATGATCATAGAGCCCCTGTGATCCTTCTATATAGGAACATAGGTCTCTATGGTCATTTCACAAGCCATGCCCCCCACAGTTAGAATCACTCCCCTAGGCTCACATTTAACCCCTTGATCACCCACAATGTTAACCCCTTCCCTGCCAGTGTCATTAGTACAGTAATAGTGCATATTTTTAGCACTGATTACTGTAGTAATGTCACTGGTCCCCCCAAAAGTGTCAAAAATGTCAGTCAGGGGTCCGATCTGTCTGCTGCAATGTTGCAGTCCCACAAAAAATCACAGATCACCGCCATTACTAGTAAAAAAAAAAAAACAATAAAAATGACATAAATCTTTCCTGTAGTTAGTAGACGCAATAACTTTTGCGCAAACCAATCAAAATATGCCTATTGTGATTTTCTTCTACCAAAAATATGTAGCAGAAAACAAATTGGCCTAAAATGTTAAAACATTTAGATTTTTACATTTTTTTTTTTTTGGGAATGTTATATAGCAGAATGTGAAAAATATTGTTTGTTTTTTTTTTTTTGTTTTCAGAATTGTTGTTCTTTTTTTGTATATAGCACAAAAAATAAAAATCACACAGGTGATCAAATACCACCAAAAGAAAGCTCTATTATTGGGGAAAAAAAGGACGCAAATTTTGTTTGGGTACAGCATTGCATGACCGCGCAATTGTCAATTAAAATTCATGCAGTGCCAAGTTTAAAAAGTGGCCTGGTCATTAAGGGGGCAAATCCTTCTGGACTTAAAGTGGTTGATAAAAAAATATAAGTAACTTGAAGGTTAATTATCTTCTATAACCTGTGCACTATATATTTTTTTTTTTATAGCCATGAATTAATGAACGACTCCAACACCACTGCACTCGTGTGAGTGATTCTGCTCGCCTTGGAACTGACCTCCAAGTTATAAGGGGTCCAATCATGCACCACCACAGAGTATTACAAGGAAGCTGCTCTACACCTCCACTCTCAATGGTAACTTGGAAATATACGGTAATTCCCAGTTTTCTGATCATGTCCGCCTGATCAGCTCCATTCCATATCATGTGCTCTTTAGTATAAAAGTATTCATAGCGGAGAGGTACCACAGATCCCAGCTAGTTTCCCTGGCTAGTCACTAGTAATTTTTTACTCTTATAAGATATAATTTTTTTCCCACTGTTTTCACAGATTGTTCCATTCTTTCAAGTCACTGAATATTTTGCAAATCACATGGTGGGTATGCTCATATTTATTTATACATATATTATTGGTTATATAAATGCATTTCATAGGATCAAATTATGCCTTTTGGTTTATTTGTATGTCGATTAGCACTGCACATTTTTAACCACTTTAAGACTGGAAGGATTTGCCCCCTTAATGACCAGGCCCTATTTTGCGATTCAGCACTGTGTTATTTTAACTGACAATTGCACGGACGTGCGATGCTGTACCCAAATAAAATTGACGTTCTTTTTTTCCCACAAACAGAGCTTTCTTTTGGTGGTATTTGATTACCTGTGAGATTTGTATTTTTTGCGCTATAAACAAACAAAGAGTCACTATTTTGGAAAAAAAATTAAACATTTCTGCTATATGACATTCTCAAAAAAAAAATTAAAAAATCAAAATTTTTTAACATTCTGGGCCAATTTGTTTTCTGCTACATATTTTTGGTAAAAAAATCGCAATAAGCGTATTTTGATTGGTTTGCGTCTACTAACTATGAGAAAGATTTATGTCCTTTTTAAAACATTTTTTTGTAGTAGATTTTTTGCGGGACTGCGACATTGCGGCAGACAGATCGGACCCCTAACTGACATTTATGACACTTTTGGGGGTACCAGTGACATTACTACAGTAATCAGTGCTAAAAATATGCACGGTTCCTGTATTAATGACACTGGCAGGGAAGGGGTCAACAGTATAGGTGATCAAGGGGTTAAATGTGACCCTAGGGGAGTAATTCTAACTGTGGGGGGGCGTGACTTCTGAGATGACCACAGAGACATGTGATCCTATATAGAAGGATCACAAGAGCTCTGTGATCATTTCAGGGATAAGGACGGTTGGCTGTGTTTACAACAGTCGACTGTCCTTCTCTCTCAGCGGGGAGCGATCGCAGGTGTCAGGTGGCAATCGGAACCGCCTGATACCCGCATTGGACTTCCCCGCAGACGATCGGAGGCGGGAGCGCGCCTGCGCGCGCTTGCCCCCTAGCTCCTCCCAGGTGAGCGACGTAGATCTATGTCGTTTTGCCTGTACGAGCCATCCTGCCGCTGTAAAAAATACAGTAAGCAGTCGGCAAGTGGTTAATTCAATCAATGCATGTGTAACATGACAATATTTATATGTTATTTATTCTCATTGCATACATTTTAGGCCCAGTGATGTGCGTTCTGGTCATTCATCCCACGTTCAGCCTTGTCCAGCCACAGTCTGCCATAGACCTTGGCAAGCTGCAGGCAGTTGGATGGGATGCTGCAACTGTCCTTCTTAGGTGCAATAAAATGCCCAGAGGGATGAAAAAATGTTAGACGGCCCCATGTGCAAGGAGCCTGAAGGTTCAATTAAGGGCTAAGGTTAGTGGGAGAGACAGGGTTATGTTAGGGTTAGGTTAACTGTTAAGCGTTAATATCAAGTGCCAGGCTAGAGGTTAGTGGTTATTATTTGAATGTTAGCTTAAATAACAGCTTTTTGTTTTCTTAAAGTGAAAGTGGTTAACAGTTATAGGTGTATATGCCTGCAATAGCATTTAGTTCCCTTTGCTTTGCCCAAATAGGTGTATATGCCTGCATTAGCATTTAGTTCCCTTTGCTTAGGTACAAGTAAAAACAAAGACTTTAGTTCCTCTTTTAAGGATTGGTTAAGTTTAATTAAGAGAAGGTTAAGTATTTATTTTAGGTAACAGGTTAAATGTTAAGGTTACATTTGGGAACAGGTTAAGTGGTAGGGTGATGCAGTATTATGGATAGGTAAAATGTATGCGGTAGGAGGTACATAGGAACATTTTGTTTGCTCTTAGCATTGCTTCCAAATGTCCTGCACTCGTTTATGGGACTTACCTGCTCCCCTTTCATTCCCACATATTATAAACAAAATATTTGAATTACTATTATTTTACTTGACACCTTATTTTATATTTCCCAACAGTCCCAGATTGCATGGGACTGTCCCACGTTTTCACCCTACTCCTGCTGTTTCCTATGTACAGGGTCTGTGTCCTACAAAGGTTCGGCCCCTGTACACTGCCCACCGCTCATTCTAACCCTTTAAAAAATGTTCCTCTTTGTCAAATTCAAAAATTGGAAGGCATTTTATTTCCAACAAGTTCACCTCTAGCTATGCTAAACACAGGAGTAGCTGTGGTGCTAAGATGGTAACTACATTGTGGTAACTGAAGTCAGCACTGTGAGTAAAGACACACTTACTGATTTACAGATTTACATGGTAACCTACACTGAATGTACAAAACAAAACATTTCTGACCCCTAGGTAGGAGTCTCTGCTTTAGAAGACAAAAACAGCAAACCTGCTTATTCCTTTGTACACTGTTGCATAGGAGCCTTCACCTAGTTTCTCCAGGTTCAGATAGGAAGATGCATTACCAAAAGGAAGTCCTTTTCTCTGCTGTAAGGAAGGGAAAAGACACATTAAATATAAAAAATGAAATATGGACTCAAACCATAGCCTTACTTTCCACTAACAAACACGTGCCCATTTACTGTGGAAAGGCCCTGTAGCAGGGCATCCCAGAGAGGGCCTGGAAAAGTCTTGATTGGAGTTTACACATCTCCCAGGCTTCTCTCATACACATTTAGGAATCTCTGATCCACAGTCCAGTTTGGGTCTTGGTCCTCTCCCCTACGTCAATTTATACTCACCTGAGACCGACAGCCAGTGCTCTCGGGCTGGAAAATCAGACAACTCCTGTCTGTATGAGCAAGATATTGGTAAAAGCTAACAAGCTGTGTATGTGGTAGCTGGCTTACTGTGGAATTGAGCGGAAGGATCTTGGAAGCGTGAGGGACGCACTGAGAGGCTGTGAGTGTCGCTGAGGAGAGCAGAACACTGCTGGAGAAGACTGTGGCACGTAGAGTTTGTCATATTGGGTGAGAGAAATCCAATCTAAAGTATCTGCTGTACTTTTGGACTGAGCAAGGGCAGGTCTGCAGAGCAGTTCTAGTAGAAGGTTATGTAAATTCTAACGGTCGCCACAGGACACTGTAGCTGCGGATAGTGCGTGGCGGATCGGAAGTCCTTGCTCCTCCTTCCCAGTCTTAGATTGACTACTAACTGTGGAGTACAGAAATCTATCTCTTCCTTTCCTGTTTGGATTACAATTACTGGTTATTTCCGTGTGGATGACAGTTAATCGATCACCTTTGCTGTGGATTACAAATACTTTCTTTGGATTGGCTGAGGACACCCTTGCCAGCGAAGACTAGCGAGGCCTCGCTCATCCAGGAGACTCTTGAAATCTAGTGTAAAGGGGGCCCCCTATAGGGCGCAGAGTGCACTCTGATAGTTAGGTAAGTGCAATCACATCAGATCTGCTAAGAAATTATTAATAGTTAGAACTATTCTTTAATATTGTCAAATATTGATTTGTGGTCACTCTCGCATTACACTTAAGAAATAGTGTATTTACAAAGTCTTAATATATCAATCTTCCAGTATATATAAAAATATATATGCTAGGATTGTTTCTTTGATCCTGAGTGCTG
Source organism: Pelophylax lessonae (assembly GCF_965119305.1). Lineage (NCBI taxonomy): Eukaryota > Metazoa > Chordata > Amphibia > Anura > Ranidae > Pelophylax > Pelophylax lessonae. Next base: position 192,002,657 of record NC_138773.1, read on the forward strand.
AACCTTGCTCAGTCACCAGTTGGGGATTCAGGATCCATTTTGCCATTAATGTTCTTGTGTTAACTGTTCTATTGACACTGTTTGTGCATTTTACTAAGCTCAAGTTAAAGAATAAGTAAACCTGATTCTTTTTTGCAAACTCTGGTAGTGTCTAATCATTTATTATGACAGAACCTATAGTGTCAAGTGGGTTGGACAACATTCAGGAGAATCAAAGTGATGAGGATGTGTCTACACTTAGCCACTCCCCAGGGGGCAGGGCTACATACTATTTTAGGCCAGTTTTCCTTTGTTAATATAAAAAAAAAAAAAAAAATTTCTATTATTCAAGGCCCAATTTCTCCTGAGAAAAAAAAAAGTATATTCCTAGTTGTGATGATATGTACAGTTTTACTAACATAAGCCCCAGTTGCAAAGATTTGTTTTACCTAGAGGCATGATGGGGTTTACAGCCTCTTCTTACTACTAAACATATCGTAGGAAGGTTTTCATTGGAGCAAAGTCAGTTAAGCCATGGACTCGGTAGTAGTTCCTACCTCTGCTTTCCCTAGCGGTCTAAATTCCATATGCTGCCTGCAAGTAACTGGAGATGTTTTGAACACCTAGAGAAGACCAAATATTGCTCAGGCACTCAGCCAGTGCCTATAATACAGAACTGCCTGTAAATTTTTCCATATTTGTTTTCCTTTGCCATATGATATATGGATAGTTTGTCTTCAACTTCAGAAAATGAAAGCTGACGCATGTATGAGGTCATTCAACTCTTTCAGGACTAAGACATTTACATTTTCATGTGACATTTTTGTTTTTCATTACCATTATAACACTAGCTTTTATGCCATCAAAGTACATCAGAGCTCTTGTAATGAATGACAGATCCAATGCAATCTGTGCCTAGCAGCTGTTGGTACGATGTAACATGCAATAACTGCTATTTCATACAGGATCCTGTGTCAAGGGATTACAAAAAATTATTCAAGCAACACTTACCCACTGAAGCCCTTGCCCCAAGTTTTTTCCTTGCAGTGGGTCACTGTTACTCCGGGCCCTCAGTGCTCTTATCCTCCGCACTTGGACAGTGTGATACCATTGTGGAGGAAGAGACCGGACAGGACATGGAACATCACTGAAATCTGTAAGCTAATGAAAAAACAGGGAAATTTGCTTTAAAAAAATAGTTTGTTACAATTGTGTGATACAAAGCATCATAATAATACCATTGCAATACCATCTTTAATATTTTATATAGTAAAAAGTGGTGTGTACTACACCAATGCAACCGCGCACAGGCGTAAATAAATAATTTGATAAATAGATAACTAAATAAATATATAAATAAATAAATCAATAAATATGTGATTGGTGAATAAATAATTATATCAATAAACAACAAATACACATAAATACATATAATATAAATACCAGATATATTTTTGTTTTGGGCGGGGGGGGGGTGGGATTAGCAGTAGGTACTAAGTAAAAGTATTTTTTTTAAAAAACAAACTGTGCCAAATTAAAAAAAGCTGGAAAAAGGAAAAAACAATGTATTGCTAATAGTAAGCAATTACGTTCTTAATCCTATTTTCTCAGATCCTCTTGAAAATTGAGCCTGATTTCAGTTTTGCCTTCTTCCAGTTTTCATGAACATTGTCCAGTTTGGTTGCCTATTGTCCAGCCTAAAGCTGGGTACTGGCTGATGGAAAAAAACTGAGAGATCACTGTACTAAAACTTGCTGTGTTAGTAAAGCGATCTCCCCAGCTGTGCTATTGTGTTCCCCCCCTCACCAGAACACAGTGGACAGTGCCCCCAGCCATTGGACTGCCCACAGGGTGGCTCACTGTAATAGCCAATCTTACTGGGCAGGTGCAAAGGGCACCATCTTGTGGCAGGAAGCACTCACTGATTTTTTTTGGTAACCTGGCATACCAGACAAGAGAAGCGGCACTGGGCATTGTTCATACATACAGAATATACCTCACAACTTTCAAGCTTCCGAGAATGAGGGACATGACAGGGAAGAAGTGACTTGCGGCGCGCTATAACGCGCTGCAGCAATAGAGTGGGTGTGGAAAAACATTAGAGTGGGAGGGTCTAAAACACATGGTTAAACAAAACCTGGGCTTCCTTTTACCTATAAAATACATTGAGGTCGGCGCCTCCATAATTGCTGTTGTGTTAGCCTGTTAGGCCCTGACTTTTCACATGTAGCAATTTGGGATCTTTATTGGGCAGATGCAAAGGGCACCATCTTGTGGAAGGAAGCAGCAAAGCACACACTGATTTTTTTGTTAAACAGGCATACAAGACAAGAGAAGTGGTACCTAGCAGACACCGCAGAGTCCATATATACAGAAAAAGAGAAGATATTTAGAATGTGGTGCACCTGGGAAACACAACAGTATCACAACAGCAATGGAAGACTCAGCCCAGCCTTAGTCGATGTCATTAAGGCCCTGTTCACATGTAGTGATTTGGGATCACGGGCTGGCAGTATCCCCGTGATTCTGCCTGCAATTCCAAATCACACTGCAATGCTTGCAAAACGCAGCACGTGTGTTTGTGTTCCATTCATTTTTAGTGGCACCAAAACATGGTGTGGTTTTGGATACTTGTGAGATAAATCGCTCAACAATCACAGCAAAACCACACCACATTTTGGTGTCACTAAAAATGAATAGAACACAAACACACGTGCTGCATTTTGCCAGCATTGCCGTGCGATTTGGATTGGAGTCTGGGTGTGGCGGTGGGCAGAATCACAGGGATATTCTGCCCACAATCCCAAATTGCTACATGTGAACAGTCAGAGCCTAACAGGCTAACATTACAGCAATTATAGAAGACTCAGCACCCAGCACCTCAGTCAACAAACTTTGCCAGCAGTTCCCACAATCTCAGATACCTAGTTATAGTGTGAATCAATGACAGGAAGAATTTCTGCACTGCAGTTTTAGTCTAGGGAGCACACAAGGGAAAGAGGCACGCACACACACACACACACACACACACACACACACATATATATACATACTGTGTATATATATATATATATGTGTATTATATATATATATATATATATATATATATATATATATATATATATATATATATATATATATATATATATATATACATATATACATATATATATATATATATATATACTGTATATATGTGTATATATATATATATACTGTATATATGTGTATGTATGTATATATATACAGTGGGTACGGAAAGTATTCAGACCCCCTTAAATTTTTCACTCTTTGTTATATTGCACCCATTTGCTAAAATCATTTAGGTTCATTCTTCTTCCTCATGAATGTACGCATAGCACCCCATACTGACAGAAAAACACAGAATTGTTGACATTGTTGTAGATTTATTAAAAAAGAAAAACTGAAATATCACATGGTCCTAAGTATTCAGACCCTTTGCTGTGACACTCATATATTTAACTCAGGTGCTTTCCATTTCTTCTGATCATCCTTGAGATGGTTCTACACCTTCATTTGAGTCCAGCTGTGTTTGATTATACTGATTGGACTTGATTAGGAAAGCCACACACCTGTCTATATAAGACCTTCCAGATCACAATGCATGTCAGAGCAAATGAGAATCATGAGGTCAAAGGAACTGCCTGAAAGGCTCAGAGACAGAATTGTGGTAAGACACAGATCTGGCCAAGGTTACAAAAAGATTTCTGCTGCACTTAAGGTTCCTAAGAGCACAGTGGCCTCCATAATCCTCAAATGGAAGACGTTTGGGACGACCAGAACCCTTCCTAGAGCTGGCCGTCCGGCCAAACTGAGCTATCGGGGGAGAAGAGCCTTGGTGAGAGAGGTAAAGAAGAACCCAAAGATCACTGTGGCTGAGCTCCAGAGATGCAGTCAGGAGATGGGAGAAAGTTGTAGAAAGTCAACCATCACTGCAGCCCTCCACCAGTCGGGGCTTTAGGGCAGAGTGGCCCGACAGAAGCCTCTCCTCAGTGTAAGACACATGAAAGCCCACATGGAATTTGCTAAAAAAACACCTGAAGGACTCCAAGATGGTGAGAAATAAGATTCTCTGGTCTGATAAGACCAAAATAGAACTTTTTGGCCTTAATTCTAAGCGGTATGTGTGGAGAAAACCAGGCACTGCTCATCACCTGTCCAATACAGTCCCAACAGTGAAGCATGGTGGTGGCAGCATCATGCTGTGGGGGTGTTTTTCAGCTGCAGGGACAGGGCGACTGGTTGCAATCGAGGGAAAGATGAATGCGGCCAAGTACAGGGATATCCTGGACAAAAACCTTCTCCAGAGTGCTCTGGACCTCAGACTGGGCCGAAGGTTTACCTTCCAACAAGACAATGACCCTAAGCACACAGCTAAAATAACGAAGGAGTGGCTTCACAACAACTCCGTGACTGTTCTTGAATGGCCCAGCCAGAGCACTGACTTAAACCCAATTGAGCATCTCTGGAGAGACCTAAAAATGGCTGTCCACCAACGTTTACCATCCAACCTGACAGAACTGGAGAGGATCTGCAAGGAGGAATGGCAGAGGATCCCCAAATCCAGGTGTGAAAGACTTGTTGCATCTTTCCCAAAAAGACTCCTGGCTGTATTAGAACAAAAGGGGGCTTCTACTAAATACTGAGCAAAGGGTCTGAATACTTAGGACCATGTGATATTTCAGTTTTTCTTTTTAATAAATCTGCAACAATGTCAACAATTCTGTGTTTTTCTGTCAGTATGGGGTGCTATGTGTACATTCATGAGGAAGAAGAATGAACTTAAATGATTTTAGCAAATGGCTGCAATATAACAAAGAGTGAAACATTGAAGGGGGTCTGAATACTTTCCGTACCCACTGTATATATATATATATATATATATATATATATATATATAAACCAAATGTTGAAACTGCGCTTGGAAAACATCATTATTAAAACCACAACTAATTGGTGATATAAGCAGTGACTCTGCTCTGCTGTGAGATAATGAACACAGAATAGATTCAAATATGTAACAAAACAGCCGCGCAAAAATAAAGTGATAATAAAAATAATGTGATAATAATAATAATAATGTATGCGATGCATACTTGCACATTATGCCATTAACTTTCAGGGAGAAGATTTTTTGTGGTTTACTACCCCTTTAAGCTAAGACCAGTAGGCCTAGCATCGCATGGAAAGGGTCAACAACTTCCTCAGCGGGACTACAATGTAGCAGGCTAGCAGCATACATTTAAATAGGGATTAATAACCTTCAGGGCAGCATTCCATACAGTTAAGGATAAATATCAGAATGTTCCCACTGTTATGTTAATGTGCAATAGCACACACATGGGGAGAGAGAGCCTGTTCATTTGTATGCCTCCTTACTTTTTTCAGAGCCAATCTTATTCATAAAATAGATAACACAAGAGCAAAAAATAAATAAAAATCCATCCTGCCCACTGTGCTTATATTAAGAATGGCAGGATTGGCTTTTGTAAGAGATCATCAACCTTACACCTATTTTACACTCTAATGTCGAGACTGAGGTATGCATTGCAAGCATGAAATAAGAGGAGGATAAGAAGAGCTATTATAAAAGAGTTTATAAAAGAACAGAAGAAAAAAAAACAGAATTTCAACTGTTCTAGCAGCCCTGAACTTGATCCATGGCTGAAGTTCAGATCTAGAACACAGCACACAGAGAGAAACACACCTGGTGGTTGTTGGTGACCTGTCCTCCTGAAGCTAAGGTTAAGGTTCAGACTCCAGCACAGCAGCACTTCAGAGAAAATTGAGATGATCCTTCCACGTGGTACTGGCAAGCAGGCAGGCAGGCTTAGCTGAGCTAACAGCACTCAGACTCAGGCTCAGGCAGCTCCTTCCCAAAGCGACAGCCAAAGGCAGGAAGTAGCAGCTCGAAGAGAGGAGGAGCCAATCATATGTGTCAGTGGGTGGGATAGGTGCTCCCCGCTCCCTCCCGCTCTGCTCTCAGTACTGCTGTCCTCCTGGAAGCTTCTGTAACTGACTGGACAAGTCAAGACATGTCTCTGGAGTCTCAGTTTGGTCTAGAGAGGAGGTGTGGAGGCGGAGCAGACAGATGAGAGCACTGTCAGCCAGATCCTCCCTCATCCTAAGCCAAGCCTACAGCCAGGGCGGCGCTCCAGGTGGTCAGGTGGAGTGACAGCAGGCAGCAGCATTAAAAAAACAATGCATTAGAGCCTCAAGCTGACGAAACGCGTCGAGTCCAGGGATGCCGTTACGTAATTTCTGGTTGGTGGAACACAGGCGGAACGCGGAAGTGCGTTCCGGTTCCGGTTTGACACATTGTCTGTATTCTCTACCTCGCTGGTTACAAGATATGGAAATGTAAGTGACACTATTTTTAATAAACGCAGTTACAAATCTACTATACTATGTAGCCTCCTCTCTTCCTCTTCATACCTCCCCGAATCCATGATGGGACCGAGTGAACCGATATAACCTGATATATGGGATTAAGCAAGGGGCGTTTCGGTATCTGGTTCGGAGGAGATTACTGTGGGGATTGATATATACGTATTGCTTATATCCCTGAGGCATCTGGTAAGTGGGCTGTGCATGTGGTGTCTGTGGAGGAGCGCACAAACCCACGTTTGAAATATTGGAATTAAAGGGACCCACCATACCCATTCTTAAGAGCGGTTTTGACACAAGTTTTGTGGACACTAATTCACGTATTCACGTTGTATTGAATTTTGTGCGCGGTCTACATCACCTTTGGACACATTAATATTTTATATGTATTTTTTTTTTAATATATGTAAACTAACCAGTGACCTCTCATATAAGCTTTTACATGTTAAAGTATTTCTAAAGCCAACATTTTTCTTTATTTATGATAGTACTGGGAATGATAAAAAACGCCTGTCAGTTTTTTTGTTTTTTTTTTTTGGATCTGTGTCTCATTGGGGAGATTTACCTTCACTTTGGACAGGCAAACACTCCAAAGGGAGGGAAATTCCCTCTCAGACAGTTGGCACCAAAACATCTTATTAAAATAATATCTGCTTGAGGGCACTTAGGCAGGAACTTCCTGTTAATAAATGTAAAATCAGGTGGGCTAAACATATAAGTTATCACTCTCAAGTGAAAACACAAATGTGTGTTAAAGTCAAAAACCAAAGGTTAGTCATAAACATATAGTGAACAGATGAATATATAAATGATCTAGAAAATCACTAAACGGTGTAGTACAAAATAAAACAATGGTGAAAAGATTCCAAGTGAAATCATATACAGTCCAAAAAATGGATAAAGTTACTAGTGTCCGTGCAATTCCAAATGATACAGGTGAGTAGATCAACAAACAGTGCTTCAGGTGACAGCCAGAAGACCACTCTACTTGTCTGATGTCCCACCACCTGTGCAGGTTTGCTTCTTACCAGCAATAGAATGTAAAAATGCGTGAAGACAGCCACATCCAAAGTGAAAACCTTGTGTGGGGGAGGAAGGAGGTGGGTGAGCCTCTTACCAGAAGGTCAAAAATCTTGGGCCTGTGTATACTGTATTCCCTTGCTGGGATATTCTCCTTCCTCTCCTCTTGGTGCCTCTAGGATGAGCTGGTGGTCTCTGATGGTCTTAGACTATTCTTATTCTCAGTATATGAACATATAAAGACAGAAAAGCGGCCAATAGTGCATTATCCCCAAACACTTTATTAAATAAAAGAGGGTACACTTACAAGATCAACGCAAATGACTGTCAGTGGGTTCCAATGATCTGTGGCTGCCTGCAATGCAGACCGCGGAGATACTTGTGACGACGCAGCGCCTCCTCCCTGACGCGTTTCCTCCCTAATCGGGCATCAACTGAGATAGGAGGAAGTAACAGGAATTTCCTGTTACAGGGTTACAACTCTCTGTCCCTGGCTCCCATTTTCACACACTCCCCTTGGAAAACTACAAGTTGCTCTGCTGACATACTTTGCAGAGACATGTTCCAATGCTGTCACCATCAGAAAACTCAGTTTGAGGATCCAGCAGATTGGCAAATATCCAAGAGCTCCAAGAATGTACTTATTCTAGAAAACCCATATAAAATTCTGTACAGATTGTACTATATGCCAGCTTGCTTGGCTCATGGCTCATTTTATTCCATCTTATCCATTGACCTACTTCCCCAACCGGGGGCGATGGCACACATATGGTGGTCCTACCTTAAGGTGAGCAGACTATGGGTTCGGGTTTATGCCCTTCTACACAGACACTCTTTCATTTGGATATCAACAGAAATCCGTACAAAGCTCTTCTTTGTAAACCTATTGAGTTGACTGGTGCGGCAACTAGTGTTGCATCTCTTTGCAGCAACCAAACCTACCATTGCAAGAGCCTGGAAAACCCCAATTCTCAGTTTCAAGGCAGTCAAATGCCGAACGACCAATATTATGATTAACCAAAAATGAACGCCCATTTTACTTGACTCTCACAAAAAATTTCTCCAAGTCTGCCAGTCTTGGATTTTCAATAACCTCTTCATGTCCATCTGATGACCCTAATCCACTGTCCCCTGAGACCTCTTTATCTTTATCTCTTCTTTTACCTCTTTTTCTATATTTCCCGGGATCTTTCTTTTGTTTTCTGCTCATCTGCTCTTCTTTCCTTTTAACTCTGTATCTCCTTTTAATTAGCGTGTAAACCTATTAGGCCTTTAGAACATGGCCTGGTTATGACAATATTCAGTTTCCAGCTTTTTTCTTTTTCTTTTCTGCATTCCCACCGTGGAATTGCAATTTTTTTGGCCTGATATTTCAGGCAAACCTTAAAATTACCACTCCAATCAGATGGAGTGTAGTTTTGCTTTTCTGTGATGTTGTGAAGTTCTCATTGTTGTATGAAACTACGACAATGTTATGTTAGCAGTTCACATTATGTTCATGTATACATACTGGATATTTTGTAATTGTTATTCCACCGGCTCTGTTGTGTATGTTCTAAAGACAAAGCCTTTTGTAAAAGAAAACCCAGTTTGATAAATGCTATGCAGCAGTTGCCGGAGTGCATGCATTTAGGCAGGAAGTGAGTGCAAAAAGGCTACAAGAGAGCAGCAGTGCTTGTACACAACAAAAGATAAAAATTAGATGAACACTGCATTTTATTAGAAAAAAAATGGCATTTGTCTGATACATGGGGCTTTAGCAAATCTAAAGTTATTCAGCTGAGGTTTACATGTAGTTTAGTGTATTTTTTTCATAAAGTACATCTGAGTACATAGGAAAATATAACTATTATTACATATAATAACTACAAAGGGAGGATTAACTAAAACTGGTGCACAATGAATCTGGTGCAGCTGTGCATAGTAACCAACCTTCTAGGTTTTATTGTCAAAGCTTACTTGGATAGGCTGAAGTTAGAAGTGGATTGCTTATTATGCACAACTTTACCAAAATATTCCGTGTGCACTAGTTTTCATAAATCTCCCCCCCATAGTATGCATCCTGGTTATATGCACAAAAAGTTCCATATTTCTATGTGCATCAGTTGCCTAAAAACTTAAGATGCTCTGACATGCAAATCTTGACTTTTGCAGAATAAATTGACCAATGCCTCTCTTCTCCCCACCTCTTGCGTCTTCCTTTCAGCCATTGAGGTCAACAGTCATCTAGACTGGAAGCTCTAACGAGAAGGGCCCTGTGATTCCACCTGTATTAAATTGTATTGTAACTGTACTGTCTGCCCTTATATTGTAAAGTGCTCTGCAAACTGTTGGTGCTATATAAATCCTGCATAATATAGAAAGACTAATAGAAAGTTAGAGGAAATAATTATGGTATGGTAGACAGGGTTGGCAAAGCCACATTAAAAATAATAAACAACATTCAATTATGCTATGATTTACTGTATATTGTGCTACATCTTTTGAATTGTAAGTACATTTTAACATTGACACTAACCTCTCAAATAAAGAATTGAAAGTACACTAACCATAATACATACTGGACACTATACACAGGTAAAAATAATATGCGGGAAACATCCATGTATGAATTCCTGAAATTTGTCATGAGCTATACATAACCATATAACTATTTTTAGATAAAAATTATTTAATATTTATAACCAGTAAAATGAGCACTACAATAATTATTAGATCTAAAAACACAAATTGATCATTCTAAGTCCTAATCATCACTATGCAATAATGGAAGCACAAACAATAATACAGTACTAGTACCTCCAAGTTAGGGGACTCATCATATACAGAACTATCCTCTTGCTGGCCCTGAGTTCCTGCTTTTCCAGAACCTCGACAATTCACACACAGCACATCACCCATCACTTCCAGGGCTTCTCATACATCTCATACATCTCTCTGAGTCTCTCTTCTAATGTTCATATGACTCACATGACACCCCAGCTTCCAGCAAACAGCCCCATGACTCAGTGTGCCTTCCCACATACCTTGAGAATTCTAAAAACACTGTTTTTTATTTTTTTTTTATCCTTACAGACTGAATTGAATAGAATAACCGTTTCAAAGACAGATATGCAATGCAGGCTCCTCTAAAAAAAAAAAAAAAAAAAAGGGCCAGTTTCGTTAGTTTACATAAAAGAGCTTTTGTGGGTTACTTAGAATGCATTCTGTCTCACTTCTGTTTTTTTCTACCAATTTATAAAAAGTGTTAAATGGCATAAATCAGTTCATTCATCCCAGCACAAGATGTTTTTTTTTTTTTTTTCAATACTTTAATTTCGTCACATGGTAACAATACAGAGAACACATAGCATTTACATCAGAGATGACAGCATGTCCATCCAATGGTTCATCAAGAGGGAGCCATGTTACAATATTTGCAAGGTGTGATCCAACACAATGCCCATCAAAGCAACAAACAAATAGAACATGCAAAATTACCCCTAGGGACTAAGCAGTCAATCGTCTCTGTACCCTGTGGTTTTTTTTTTTTTTTTATTAAATTCAAGTAAGGAGAAGAGAGTGAGGAAGGCAGACTGGGGGGTGGTTAAGGTAAGAGAGTGAGGAAGGCAGACTGGGGGGTGGTTAAGGTAAAAAATTAAAAGGAGGTGGAGAGAAGAAGAGAGTGAGGAAGGCAGACTGGGGGGTGGTTAAGGTAAAAAAAAAAGGAGGTGGAGAGAAGGGAGAGGGAAGAGTATAGGAAGGGAGAGAGCCCCCCCAAGTCAAGTAAGGAGAAGAGAGTGAGGAAGGCAGACTGGGGGGGTGGTTAAGGTTAAAAAAAGGTAGGTGGAGAGAAGGGAGAGGGAAGAGTATAGGAAGGGAGAGAGCCCCCCCAAGTCAAGTAAGGAGAAGAGAGTGAGGAAGGCAGACTGGGGGGTGGTTAAGGTAAAAAATAAAAAGGAGGTGGAGAGAAGAAGAGAGTGAGGAAGGCAGACTGGGGGGTGGTTAAGGTAAAAAAAAAAAAGGAGGTGGAGAGAAGGGAGAGGGAAGAGTATAGGAAGGGAGAGAGCCCCCCCAAGTCAAGTAAGGAGAAGAGAGTGAGGAAGGCAGACTGGGGGGGTGGTTAAGGTTAAAAAAAGGTAGGTGGAGAGAAGGGAGAGGGAAGAGTATAGGAAGGGAGAGAACCCCCCACCCCCCAATTCATCAGAACCAGTAAAGCAACCTCCAAATGCCACAGGATGTCAATTCAACACAACAGGGTTGAACACTCCTCCAAGTAAAGTAAAGTAAAGTTGTGCCAGTAGAATGGGTTGTTCTGATAATTGTGATGATGGCAAAGTAAGTATAGATTCCTATGATAATTTCTTTAACCTTAGGGGATATGATTAGAGGCTAGATTATGATTAGGGTAATGAGTTAGGGTTAAATTAAATGGGATTAAGTGTAAGGATAAATTTAACCTGTCCTTTCCTATGCAGGGCAAAGCAACAGGTAGTCTTAACCAGACATGGGAGTAAGTCAAACATGTGCAAGTCACAAGCAAGTCTCAAGTCTTAACCTTCAAGTCTCAAGCAAGTCCCAAGTTACTGTGGCGAAAAGCAAGCAAGTCAAGTCGAGTCCCTGCTAGAAGTCAAGCAAGTCAAGTCAAGTCATATATTTTGGTCAAGTCACAAATCAAGTCAAAATACTGATCTACCCCAATTTCCACCTTTAAATTAGTTAAAAGTAAGTGGTCAGGAAATGTTTTGTTTTATTTTCAACATTAACAAAACTGCTTAGTGCTTTTTTCTTGGCATATTAAAGAAACACTTTGATTGCCCAAACAGCTCAAAATCCTTCGTCCGGTCATGTTTCAACACCACAGTCACTAAAAACATGTTATGTATTTCCATCGTTTAACAGCCAGTGTCCTAAAAATCAGAACACACTGAGGTGTTTTAAGTGACTGTGGTGTCAGAAACATGACAGGCACATATATTTTACTTTAACACATCTTGAGAAAATGCAAATATTTAATAACTTAAAAAAGTAAAGTAATTTCGAGTCATATGTCTCAAGTCAAAGTCAAGTCTCAAGTCATGAATACCAAGTCAAAGTCAAGTCGAGTCTTTTATTAATTTTAGTCAAGCAAGTCTCAAGTCCTCAAACTGGTGACTTAAGTCTGACTTAAGTCAAGTCATGTGACTCAAGTCCCCCACCTCTGGTCTTAACAGATGTCCTCCCCAGTTTCACACACTCCTTCCTTTTGTGGGTACCTAGCTGCTCTGTTTGACTGCCCCGTGGACATTGCTGAGTGACTGAGTGGCCAATTAGCAGATACCAGTCCCATCATGTGGGAGGAAGGGGAATGATTTACATGCTTCCCCATGCCTGGAAGTATTTGTCTTTGCTCCTAAACAGAGTGATGGGGAATAAAGGGGAAGGTGTGTATGTGCAGATCGGAAGGAGCTCAGTCAGGCGAGCCTTTTGCACAGGTTCATTTTCCATTCTGGGATTAAGTTTAGGGGTTCATTTTTAGGAAAATGTTAATTTTAAAAATACAAAATGCATGTAGGGTAGCAATAGCTATGGGCAGTGATAAGCACTTCTACCCTGCAGCACTAGAATCCAGGGTTTGAATCCCAACCAGATCACCACCTGCATGGAGTTTGTATGGTCTCCCTGTGCTTGTGTGGGTTCCCCCCCCCCCCCAAACCTTGAAGACATGCTGGTGGGTAAATTGGCTCCTGTCTAAACTGACCTTAGCATGTGTATGTAAGCATGTGGGGTAGGGACCTTAGACTGTAAGCTACTTGAGAGAAGGACTAATGTACAATATTTAAGCGCAGCGTAAATTGTCAGCACTATATAAATACTTGTAATAAAATCAATATTAAAAAGGTATAGAAGGCATCAATAGCATGGCAAAAAAAAAAAACAGGCGCTTTCTTTGGTTTATTAAAATAGAAGTATGGGTTCTTGGTTTTTTTTTCTTCTTTCAGAATCATACCTACCTAGGTGAATGCGGCATCCGTCTCCACCGACTCTAACACTGAGAAATGAAAGATCAAACACCACCGATCGCTTGGTTCAGGGCTCCCTGAGCAGAGAGATGGTGACTGTCAAATATCTCAATCCAAGTCAACGAAAGTGCAGACCCATGCCTTCTAAAGCATTCTTGGAACTTTTTAAATTTAACCACTTAAGCTCCGGAAGGTTTTACCCTCTTCATGACCAGACCATTTTTTGCTATTTGGCATTTGTGCGTTCATGCAACTCTGTACCCAAATAAACATTTTTATCCTTTTTTTTCACACAAATAGAGCTTTCTTTTGGTGGTATTTGATCACCCCTGGGTTTCTTTTTTTTTTTTGCGTTCTAGAAAAAAAAGTGAAAATTTTGATAAAAAAATAAAATAGATTTGCACTGTGGATCTTTCCTGGTTCTCTCCATAAACAACATGCATGAGGAATCCACTTGACTCGGAGTACGAGAAGAAGAAACGTACCACTCATTCTAAATATTCTGAGGACTTCTAGTTCCCTCACAGGCACAATATACATTAAAGGTTGGTGAGTGAGGGCACAATAGGAGGGGAGCACTGCACTGAACCATATCACCGTTTTAAAGGATATATACTTGTAGCACCCTCCTAGGTACAGTAGGTGCTAGGAAGAAGCATATCACCCTGTCTGCATATCAGGGGGGGCCTGAAAATTTTTTGTTAGACTGTCATGTGCTTCCCAGGGTGTCTGTTGAGTCTGGGGAGTCTCCCCACTGTGTCCAATGAGGATTCTTATTGGACCGTGGAGGAGACCTGACCAATAGCACACCAGGGCTTGTATCTATCTCAGAGGGCAGAATTTGCCACAAAACATCCTGGGAGAGGGTATAAGTCTGAGGGGAGCACATGACGCGGCATCTTTGGCGGGAAGCAGAGTCCCAGGAGGAGGGTGACGGCTGTCTCTCCTCCTGTCAGCGCAAGTTAGAGTGTCCTGGGCGGTCGGCCTAGAGGACGAAGGTCTAGCTGGGCTGCAGAGAGGGATCCAGAGTGCTGTGGACAGAGTGGAGCTGCTGGGCAGAAGTTTTAGGGAAAACAGTATTGTGAGTACTTGGGACTGCCCAGGGGTCTGCCTAGGAGAGGGGACAACTCCAGAAGGTCAAGGGGATCCAGGAGCCAGGTAACCTGAGGAGAAGGTTTAGAAAAAGGGGGTGCCAGTGTTGAAGCCCTGAAGAAAAGTGAGAGAAAGAGGGTGCCGGTGTGGGCCCGGAAGTGTTTAGCAGTGCAGCAGCAGCATATATAGCTACCTCAGCAAGGAGTGCTTAGGGAGCTAATGGCACACCCAAGCACTGAAAAAAAGCACACTGTGAAGTTTCTCACACATAGAAACTTTTGCACCATGCAGTTTTTGTGCATCCACATTTTAAAATAAAGGTTTACTGCCGGTTCACATTGGTGCGATGTGGGAACCCTACGAAACCCATACTGCATCGCACCAGACTTGCAGGCAGTTCACATTGCCATATGCGAACTGCTGGGAGTGTCAATACAAAGTTAATGACACCATCCGATTCGTTTGCATATCGCAGAGCAAACTGTCAGTTCGGACAGGAATCGGATTGCATAGGTGCGAACACCCATGCGATCTGATTCTGATGCGGACCAAAAAAAAGGTCCTGTTTGACTTTGGTCGGAATGCGATGCAAATTCAGCCATGCAATCTGTGCATGGCTGAATTTGCATCGCACAGACATTGCATGTGATTTGCACAGCAGTGCAGTATGAATCACATGCAATGTCTGACATTGCATATGTATGAACCAGCACTCCGATATGATCCTAGCTTTATAGATAATATTTACTACATTATTTTATTTTTTATTACACTGTGTCTTCCTTTTCAACTGCCAACTGAAAAGATACTGATTTAGAATCTGAAGCAAAAGTTACATCTGCCATTGCTAATGCAAAAAATTCCAAAGCCCTACATTTACCATTTGTTAATGCACAGATTTACACTGCTGCATAGTAATATAATGTGAAAAAGCTGAAGGAGAATTCGTTAGTAAGCTATCAAAAAGTTCTGAGCTTTTGCAATGCATTTTATTTTAAATAGAAGTTCCTGCATTGAATGTCACAGATTATTTCCCATCTGGTGAGTTGAGAGGTTGCAGGTAAAACAACATTTTCAGTAAATAGAAAATTGGTTAGCCCAAACCTGGATTTGCAGAAAATTGGATCAACCTCCAGTAATCAAATGTTTTTTGAACAAAAAGCTGATTCACTCACTGGCTGAGGTGGATAAAGGGTTTCATTAGACCATGGTTTGCTGTGTTATTGTGTGATAGCTTTACAGCAGCCTTTCTCAACCTTCCTACCCCTGAGGAACTCTTGGAGAAATTTTCAGGGAACCCTTGCTAAGTTTAGTGGGGGGTCAATATGAAAATGCCCCTTATGTTGGGTGGTCAGTTGGAAAAATGCCACCTTCAAGCTGGCAATACACTAGTAAATGTTTAAACTGGAATATTTTTACCAACATTCATACGAAAATTATTTGTACATTCAGCCCCGGTTCACACTTCTGCGAGTGCTGGGTTCGCATGTAATGTCGGAGCGCACTGCTCCGACATTACATGCGATCAGCTGTGCGGTGCGAGTTTAGCCATACAGTTTGTATGGCTAAATTCGCATCGCACCCGGAGCAAACACGCACAGGAGGCATTTTTGCAGCCGCATCAGGATCGGATCGCACAGCGGTTCACACTTGTGCGATCCGTTCCTGTGCGAACTGCACGATTGCACTGCGATATGCGATCAAACTGGGGGTGTCGTTAAGATTACATTGACACCCCCAGCGTATCGCATATGGCAGTGTGAACTGCCGGGGGTGCGTGTGCGATGTGGGAACAGTCTGCGAATTCGCAGCCTTCCCGCATCGCATAAATGTGAACCGAGCCTTAATGACTGGGCAAATGTCGTTTGAAAATGTCACTTGCTTTTAACATTCAATTTTAGAATGAATGTAATTCCCAAACAAAAACCACATACACTGTTCAAAAATAAAAGAGTGTACTCCACGCTAAGGAAGTAAATGTGAAAAAATGATGATAGGCTGCAGTCCCCCTTAAATATAACCGTAGTTACATACAAAGGAGTTGGAGAGAAAAGAAGGGGTATGACGCTGCCTAGTTGACCACTAAATCAGACTGATTTAGTGGTCACCTAGGCAGCGCCATACCTCTTATTTTCTCTTCAACTGTTCAAAATTAATTTCTTTAGGGAAAAATTTCCATCTTGCTCCTTTATTTTTTTTTTTGTCACTGTGGGTGAAAACAAATATTGATATAACTGCATTAACAATTTAACGTAAAAAAAAAATTCCACTCTTAAAATCAGCTAAAAGAAAAAGATCATTGGTGTCATGCATCTGGCTCTGCCAATGGCTATGGACCTGGAACTATGAAGGCACCATCAGGTGGGAGGTCAATTAGCTACAACTCAAGGAACCCCTAGAAACTTCTTGAGGAACCCTAGGTTGCCACGGAATTCTGGTTGAGAATGAGTGCTTTACATAGGTTTTCTTTGAAAGAGTTAAAGTAAAATGTGGTGCTGCCAGTGTCCTTCTGTGGGGCTGCATGAGTGCTGCTGGTGTCAGGGAGCTGCATTTCATTGATGGTATCACGAATTCACAGATTTACTGTTCTTTATTGAAAGAGAAGATGTTACTATCACTCTGCGCCCTCGGTCGTCATGCACTTTTCTAACATGACAATGATCCAAAGCAAACATCTAAGGCCACTGTTGCATTTCTGAAGAAGAACAGGGGTGAAAGTGATTCACTGGCCATGTACTGTATGTCTCCTGATCTGAACCCAATCGAACACCTATGGGGAATTCTGAAGCAACAAGTTGAGCATCACTCTCCATCCAGCATTCAGGCTCTAAAAGAGCTCGTTTTTGAAGAATGGCAAAAGATAGATGTTGCAATATGTCGCCAACTTGTTCATTCCACTTCTAGAAGACTTGGTGCTGTCCTTACAAATCATGGAAGTCATGCAAAATACCAGATGTAGTCATTTTTGTTGTGGGTGTATTCATTTTTGCATCAACAAATTTGGGCAAAGCTGAAGATTTTCTAATCTATTGTTAAAGCGGTTGAAAAAAAAAAAAAACCCTGCAGGACAAAGGCATAATGAGCTAGTATGCATCGCATACTAGCTCATTATAAAATACTTACCTTAGAACGAAGCTCTGACACGGTCACCCGATCACAGCTGAGGAAGCCGTCATGTTCCTTCGGCGTCTATTCCTGGTTCAGCGACTCCAGCGCTGTGAGTGGCCGGAGCCGCGATGATGTCACTCCCGCGCATGCGCGCAACAGTTACTTTCCAGCAAGAAGCCGGCAAAGAGCTCTGAAGGTCCGCCGGACCTTCAGAGCACATGCGCCGCTGGTTTCAGCGGCTGCATACAGGACGAATATCTCCTAAACCTTGCAGGTTTAGGAGATATTAATTATACGCCTTATTATAGGCTTACCTGTAGGTAAAAGGTAAAAAGTAACGATACTTCCACTTTGACCTTACTTTCATGTAATGAGCTAAACAAGTTTCTATAAAACTCAGTTTTGTCAAAATTTTGGAAATTGTTATTGTGTTCATTGAGATAATGATTAAAATTGCGTTTTTCAAAAGGGATGTACTCATTTTTGCTGAGCACTGTACTTACCTGCTCTTTGCAATGGTTTTGCACAGAGCACCCCTGATCTTCTACTTCTGGGGTCCCCCACCGGCACTCCAGGCTCCTCCTCTTTAACGGGTGCCCCCACAGAAAGACGCTTTCCATGGGGGCACCTGTGCTGGCTCACTCCCTAGTCCCGCTGCTGTGTCTATTGACACAGACTTGGGGTACTCGGCCCCTCCCCACTCCCATGTCACAGAATTTGATTGACAGCAGCGGGAGCCAATGGATCCTGCTGCTATCAATCTGTTCATGGAGGGGAGAGACAGCATATGGAGCTCCTGTACTCATGCACATCGTTGAATCAAATTGGGTTTAGGTAAGAAAAAGGGGGTGTCTGGGAGGGGGGCGCTAGAGCACAGATGGTTTTTCACCTTAATACATAAAATGCATTAAGGTGAAAAACCATAAGGCTTTACAACCACTTTAAGCCTTTTCTTGTCTTTACTAATGAAGAGAGAGGTTCCTGCATCTCTCTGAAGCCTGGTCACTTGACCAATATCTCAGCAGTCTTCATGTAATCTCTGACAAATGATCCTGGGGAACTAATGTCAGGAAAATTTTCAAGTAGCTTATGTTTAAGTAACTATGACTTTACTTTTGTTACAGGTCTGCTTTAACCATCTGATTTAGCAGATATACGAAGAGTTGCACAGTTTCATCATTTTCTCTATTTTCCACCGATCTGCATGACATTGCCATCGGCCAGATAGCTAAAAATATTTGTAGTGTTCACAGCAGGAAGCAGGACTGTTGGCCCAGTAGTGCAAGCAGTTTAAATGTCTCTTACATAACTGAAAAAGAATGCCCAGTATAGCTTATCCTTGACTAATTGACAGCAGATAAAAGAAATTGTGTGAATAGTCCTGTGGCCAAAGCATAAAGAAAATATAAAAATAACATTAGGGTAGGATGGATTTGCACACTTACCTCTTCATAGCCTGTATGCTTTTGTTTCAAACCTATTGGATTAAAAACAATATATTAAATTAGAATAATAAAACCCATTCTGTATTTACAGAATTTAAAGAAAATATAACAGACTTGCAGCCTAAAGAGTGAACCGTGCCAGATTTAAAATTCCATTTTCCTTTCTATTCAATGGCATTTCTGTGGGCGTCATGGATATTATACTGAAAATAGCAAAGCTTGAAGAAGAGACACATGACTTATTTATCTTGTCATGAGCACTGCATTAACAGAGCATATTTAGCAATCATTCATTGTAATTTATACAGAGCATGTCCAACCACAAAGTGGATTTAAGGTGTAATCTGGCATGATTAGCCAAAAAAGAAAAAAAAATCACCTTTGCAGAGTTCAAGTGCCTTAATGTATTCCATACACATTTGGACAGAAAAATAAAGCAACATGTTTAATGGTTATTTTCACTCTCAAAGTTAGTTCCAGACTACTGAATTTATAATGTTAGACAGTCAAAGTGGTCTTGTGTTTATGCTCATTAGGCTTAATTGATAATCTGTGTAAGATTCAAATGTAAATATAAAAAAGCGCAATAATCCAATCAAAATCTACCTTACTGTCGTGCAATTCTAGTTGCTTACTGTACTTTGCACTTATCCGTTTGCTCCTTCCATCCTTTACTGAATAAGCCCACAAGTGTGATATTTTTTTCTCAGACTTCCTCCAGCACGGCACCGCTCCTTTCTAGCCAGCATTTCCTGCCAGCAGTACCAGTCAGCACTACCAGCCTGAGCCAGCAGTACCAGCCAGCAGCGTACCAGCCTGAGCCAGCAGTACCAGCCAGCTGTACCAGCCTGAGCCATCAGTAACCACAGCAGTACCTGCCAGCAGTGCTCGCCAGCAATACCAGCCAGCAGTGTACTAGCCTGAGCCAGCAGTACCCACAGCAATACCTGCCAGCAGTACCCACAGCAGTACCAGTCAGCAGTTTACCAGCCTGAGCCAGCAGTCCCAGTCAGCAGTGTACCAGCCTAAGCCAGCAGTACCAGTCAGCAGCATACCAGCCTGAGCCAGCAGTACCAGTCAGCAGCGTACCAGCCTGAGCTAGCAGTACCAGCCAGCAGTACCAACCTGAGCCAGCAGTACCAGTCTGAGCCAGCAGTACCAGCCTGCAGTACCCACAGCAGTACCAGCCAGCAGTACCAGCCTGCAGTACCAGCAAGCAGTACCAGCCTGAGCCATCAGTAACCACAGCAGTACCAGCCAGCAGTGTACCAGCCTGATCCAGCAGTACCCACAGCAGTACCAGCCAGCAGTGCCCACTAGCAGTACCCACCAGCAGTACCCACCAGCAATACCAGCCAGCAGTGTACTAGCCTGAGCCAGCAGTACCCATAGCAGTACCCACCAGCAGTACCAGTCAGCAGTGTACCAGCCTGAGTCAGCAGTACCAGCCAGCAGTACCAGCCTGAGCCAGCAGTACCAGCCTGCAGTACCCAAAATCAGTATCAGCCAGCAGTACCAGCCAGCAGTACCCACAGCAGTACCAGCCAGCATTTCCCGCCAGCAGTACCAGCCAGCTTTTCCCACCAGCAATACCAGCCAGCAGTAACCACCCCAGCCAACAACCAGTTGCGAGTAACAACATCATCAATACCAGCTAACAGCCCACACCTTACCAAAGAGAAGCAGTTCAAGCCATCACATTATGGGTGAGTTAATTAAATGTTTGACCAAATATAACAGGCTAATTTTTAAGTTGATAATTTTGTACGGCCCCTGAATGATGTTATTAATATCCAAATGGCCCTTGGGCGAAAATCACAAAGCAATTTGAGAAACTACAAAGCAATTTGGCAGCTCTTCTGGGGGTAGCGCTACAATGGCTTGCAGAGAGATTTTTTTTCAGCAAGTTAAAAAAATTATGTGTAATCAGGGCTGGCGCTTCCACTAGGTGAACTAGGCAGCCGCCTAGGGCGCACTGCTGCTTAGGGAGCATAGCCACGGCCGCTGGTTTCCCTACTATCCTGGGTGCCACCCTACACTAGGGTGACCAGACATCCCCGGTTTGCAGGGCCGATGCTGGCCGGTGCACCATGAACTGGAGCAGGGGGGCGCCTTAGTTCCCGCTTGGGCTGCCTACAGAGGGGAAGGGGGGGGGGATGGGGATTAGAGCGCTGCATGATTACAAAAAGCCAAGTTCTTCTGCTTACCCGGCGGGGAGGCTGTCATACGAAGTCCCGCCTCCTGGACCGGCTCCTACCTATGATATACAGAACACTGGTGATGTCTATCATAGGTAAATAGAAAAATATATTGCGCTCAACACATTAGTATTCACAATAAGGTGCACTTGTGCAAATAAATTAGTATAAAAAGTCTTTGGGTGCTTAAATATCAATATAAAGTTCAGTGATTAGCAGCAGCAATTTGATAGAAGCACAGACTTGATAGGAGTAAGATTGCAAAGCCTCCACCTCCACACTTTCACCCAGTGCTCTGATAAGGTACTCCTTACCAGAAGTAAATGACCCCTTGATTATAGGGGGTCACACAGGCATAATGATCCACAAAAGAGCCGATCGTCTGCGTCAAATTCCCTCACCAACAGGAATATGCATTCAGACCAGATTTGGGATCTCAATACAGGACACATAAGGAGGCAACAAGAAAGCTCTCATGGTGCAGTATGTCAGTTCAATCGAGCATTTATTAAAAAGTATTGCACTTACTACAATCCATCAGCAGATTCGCTTAGTACATAGATAAAATCACGGAAGCTGGAGTGTATGAATGCCGCTCCACGCCTGTGTTCCACCAATCCGGAAGTTTACAGTCTCACATTCCCGACGTACGTTTCGTCAGTCCCTGCTGACGTCATCAGGGGATTGTTTATTCATTTGCGCAGTTCCTTTGGTTTACACCAAATTTTTTCCTAATGTCTATCATAGGAGCCGGTCCAGGAGGCGGGACTTCGTATGACAGCCTCCCCGCGGGGTAAGCTTAAGAACTTGGCTTTTGTAATCATGCGGAGCTCTAATCCCCATGCACTGGTCACTCTGCATTATTGAGGGCACTAGTCACTGGTCACTCTGCATTGGATGGGGGCACTAGTCACTGGTCACTCTGCATTGGATGGGGGCACTGGTCACTGGTCATTCTGCATTGGATGGGGGCACTGGTCACTCTGCATTAATGGGGGCACTGGTCACTCTGCATTGGATGGGGGCACTAGTCACTGGTCACTCTGCATTAATGGGGGCACTAGTCACTGGTCACTCTGCATTGGATGGGGGCACTGGTCACTGGTCAATCTGCATTGGATGGGGACACTGGTCACTCTGCATTGGATGGGGGCACTAGTCACTGGTTACTCTGCATTAGATAGGGGCACTGGCCACTCTGCATTAATGGGGGCACTAGTCACTGTTCACTCTGCATTAATGGGGCACTGGTCACTCTGCATTAATGTGGGCACTTGTCACTCTGCATTGGATGGGGGCACTGGTCACTCTGCATTAATGGGTGCACTGGTCACTCTGCATTAATGAGGGCACTGGTCACTCTGCATTAATGGGGCACTGGGCACTCTGCATTGGATGGGGGCACTGGTCACTCTGCTTTGGATGGGTGCACTGATCACTCTGCATTAATGGGGGCACTGGTCACTCTGCATTAATGGGGGCACTAGTCATTGGTCACTCTGCATTGGATGGGGGCACTAGTCACTGGTCACACTGCATTGGATGGGGGCACTGGTCACTCTGTATTAATGGGGGCACTAGTCACTGGTCACTCTGCATTAATGGGGGCACTTGTCTCTCTGCATTGGATGGGGGCACTGGTCACTCTGCATTAATGGAGCACTGGTCACTCTGCATTAATGGAGCACTGGTCACCCCCCTCTCTGACACATTGCTCCCCCCTCTCTGACATTGCTCCTCCCCCCCGACACATTGCTCCCGCCTTCTGATACACTGCTCCCCCACCCTGACACACTGCTCCCCCTCTTTGGCACACTGCTCCCCCCTCTCTGACACATTACTCCTGCCTTCTGACACACTGCTCCCCCACCCTGACACACTGCTCCCCCCTCTCTGACACACTGCTCCCCCCTCTCTAACACACTGCTCCCTTCGACACATTGCTCCGCCCTCTGACACACTGCTCTCCCACCCTGACACACTGCGAGTGATGCAAGTGTAGGGGGGAGTATGGGATGCATGGTGTGTGCTGCGAGTATAGGGAAATAGGGAAATTTTGAAGTTTTTTAAAAAAAAATTATTTATGGGGGGGGGGGGGGGGTGGCGCAAGTAGCTGGTCTTGCCTAGGGCGCAGGATAGTCTAGCACCGGCCCTGTGTGTAATAATTACCTCCAAGCACTCAAAGTTCCGGTGAACATATTGTAGGGGCACTTCCAATTATTGGAAACTATATTCAAAATTAGAAGCATCACCTGCTTTTACTACACCATTGATAGCCAGCTAAGTGGTCAGCTGTACTTATGTAAGCCTTCTACGCTGCTTATTCATCAAATAAAGCATTGCTATAAGAGACACATTTTAACTGTCTCATTGAATAGATAGTGTATAGATACTGTAATCTTATCTTCCCAGCTAGTGTTATGTCATAGAGCCAGATAGCTTGTGGTTATTAGACCAAGACCTTGCTTCTCTCTGAAGCTTGCGTCCTGTATTTTTCAACCTCTGAGTATAAAGATATTTTCAACTTTCAAGTGGATACATGCAGGAAATACATGCAGCTATACATTATATTACTTATTATTATTCACAATATTAATATTAGTACTTATTATATTACTCACAAATGCTTTATGCTGCTGGGATAGTGCTAGTTCCAAGTCAATACTGAATTGTTAGGAAATTAGGTAATAAAAAATGACTTTTTTGACCTTTAATTCTCACTACTTGCTTTGTATTGGATTTTCCATTAAAATTCCTTTTAACTCTCCTTCTGCACTTGTCAAAGAGAGAACATGACTGACAAAAAAAAAACTTTTTTTTCTGTTGAAAAAAGTCATCCCATGATCTTAGTGCAGTGGATCCCACTAGACAAACAGGTGCCTGGTGAAATTCAGACTATTTTTTTTTTATAAGGCTTTTTAAATTATAAGCTGATCTAAAAAGAGTGGCCATCTTGAGTAAGGGAAGATGATTCACATAGAATTTACTTCCTGGAATCCACCTGCCCCTAGCTCAGGCAGGAGGGTGTGCTTAGTTAAGAAAATAGTAGTGACAATGTGAGGCGCTGAATCTGAAAAGGTGCTAATATAATATAAATATAAGGTGATGGTACATGTGATAAATAAATATAAATATCAATATTCCATATCGTGCAATAATTTTAGCCAATTAAAAAGGATTTTGCATGCAAAATACACGGAAATGTGCCAGTGAGCCCTTCCAGCCCCAGTCAGCTGATTGGTCAGGTATTTTTCATATGTAGTTTATTTATACGTTTTTAATTAGATAAGATTATTGCACGATATGGAATATTGATATTTATATTTATTTATCACACGTACAATCACCTTATATTTATATTATATTAGCACCTTTTCGGACTTGGCGCCTCACATTGTCACTACTATTGTTTTTTTGGTTATCCAAAAATTGATGGCAGCCGCATCTTTATTTATCACTTAATATATATATGCCGCACATATCCCAGGGAGGCGCCATTTTTTAGGTTTTTACAAAAAAATACCCTCCTCCGTTTTTAAAGACTCCTAGGATGTATAACATCATTTGCCTTGTCAAGGAAGTAACTGCAGAAATGTAAAAAAAAAAAGTTTAAAAAAGTAAATATTATATACTTTTCCTTGCTAATACTAGCAGCATACTGATTAAAAATAGTCAATGTTGACTTAGGCCTGGTTCACATCTATGCAGGTTGCAGTTTGCATATTCCAGGTGCATTTTGCATTTTTCAATACACGTTTTTTGATACATTGAAGTCTACTGAACCAAAAACCAGAAAAAAGTTTCTGGCCCTTTTCATAAAATGCATATGTATCACTGCCCCCTAGAGTACACTGTTTGGATTCCTCTGAGTTACCCTTAGCAACTGATAGCAGACAAACGGCATTGAAAGTTCTTGGCTTAGTCAATAATCAATCCAGGGGATGTTGGTTTTGTGGTTTTATTTAGAACTTGGGTAGGAGAAGGGATGAGTGGGATACTCCAACTATGAACTATGCACAAATTTGAGGGCAACTAACTGTAGTGTGCGGCAAGGCCGGTGCTTCACCTTGCCACTGAAGGGAAGAAAGATAATATGTGCTCCTGTTTAAGTTACTCTTCAGGGTCTAACTTGGCACCCCCTTTCTCACTCGCTGTGTGTGCTGAACTCCTATCCACTGACTCTCCACTGGAGTGATCCCTTTTCTTGGGCAGACCCCTGGCAAGCTTCCCGGTACTCACAGACACTGTTTTTCCCAAGGTTGCTCTGCCTCCAACTCCACTTGTCAGCTTTCCTGGACCTCCTGGCTCAGCTCCACACTCCTGGCTCACTAGGCCGACCACCTGTGACTACCTTTCACAGCAAACAGGAGGAGAGACAGCTGTCACTCTCCTCCTAGGACCTGGCTTCTCGCCCAAAGACACCCTGTCACATGCGCCCCTGGCTTTTATAACATATCCCAGGATGCACCACTGTTTGTGCCAACCCACTGGGATAGTT
Organism: Pelophylax lessonae; assembly: GCF_965119305.1. Lineage (NCBI taxonomy): Eukaryota > Metazoa > Chordata > Amphibia > Anura > Ranidae > Pelophylax > Pelophylax lessonae. The sequence goes on from NC_138773.1 coordinate 192,028,386, forward strand.
ACAAAAGCCGGAGTGTCACTGGCTGGGTTTCCTCCACTATCCAACAGGCTTCCATATTGTATACATTAGGGACACTTCCTCAGCCCAGATGAATTACACCCTGGACACATGTAACAGGTCTAACTACTGATCATGCTCGGGGGCTTGGCCTACGCATGCTGCTGTGAGGACGCATTCTTCTGGAGCTCCTCCGTGATCCGTGCTTTTTCCCGCTGCCAGCACCTCTATCTCCCCGCCAAAGCTCTTCTACACTATGGGGAAACTCACAGGCAGGTCCTTACCACAGAAACCGCCATCCTTGGGATTCATTAAGCTGTTTTTGGCAACGGAAACCGAAGATTCCATTGACGCCGGAGGCCTGGGCCGCTCTCTGACCAGTATAGGCTCCGCTCCCCAGCAGGGCTCTCAAGTGCGCCACAGATCCTTGGCCTCCTTGTGCTGCTCGAACGGCACGGTTGGATCTCCCAGCCGGTCTGCGGTGGCTGCACTGGTGAGCGGTCTCCCTACAAAGTCAGAATTGGCATCCATGCTACACAGTAGAGATCGACCGATTATCGGCAAAGCCGATATATCGAGGGTCGATATGGACGTTCCCCAATATATTGGAATCGGCTTTTTATTTACCGATATTGCCGATATTCTAGGGAAAGTGCTTGTACCAGGGGGATGCCTGCAGCTAGAGGCATCACGCCGGTACTGGTGTCCATAGCCGAAGGTTGGCTGTCTTGTAATGACAACCAATGCGGCTGAGAAGCTGCTCGGCTGTCATTTCAAGGAGCAGGAGGGAACGTTCGCCCGGGTCTCCCATCCCACATCCATTTCTTTGAATTTGGCGCTGCTGCGTACCCAGAAGTGATGTCATGACACGACATCACTTCCGGGTACTGGCGGCGCCGAATTAAAAAAACTTACAGCATTCAAAACTTGCCATTTTGAATGCTTAAGTGCAGAAGAGGGGTTTGGGGTCTTTTAGACCACCAGATCCCTCCACCACAGTACCTGTAGACAATAAAAAAAAAAAAAAAATGTTAGAAAATATCGGCAGATATTGCTGATACCGATACCCGATGACCAAAATATCAGTATCGGCGGTAAAAAAAACAATATTGATCGATCACTACTACACAGCCTCGAGAAATCAATAACAAAGGAAGTCTCCACGGTCCGCGCCGACCTCTCCCACGTCCTCTCCTGCATGGAGGAGTCGGAACACAGACTTGACTCGCATGCTGTGGCGATCCGTGAATTGCAGTCACGTTAAGAAACTCGCCATAGCCCACAGGACGGCGCTATATAAAATCGAGGACCAGGAGAATAGAAACAGGCGAAACAACATTAGGATTCACGGCCTGCCTGAAGCAACTAAGGATCCTGATCTTCTCCCTATGGTACGTGACATTTTTAATAAGCTCTTGGGCCTCCCTGTGGATAATCCCATGAAGACAGATCGCATACATAGGGCTCTTCGCCCACGTAACCTCCAAGTGAACACCCCGAGAGACGTTATATGCAGGGTCCACCACTACCCTGAAAAAGAGCTCATACTGCTCAGAGCAAGGGAAGCCACCTCCCTGGAATTTGATGGGGTTCACCTATCCCTCTATCCGGACCTGGCCAGAGAGACTTTGGAATGGCACCGGGCTCTGAAGCCCCTCACTGAAAAGTTACGTGCTAATTCCATCTCATACCGTTGGGTCTTCCCCTCATGCCTAATTGCCACCAGGGATGGTCGCTCCACCACTCTGCGGTTCCCAGAGGACCTGGAGAAGTTTTGCCTCAACCTTAATATATCCCCACCTGAGCTACCAGGCTGGCAAGAAGATGCCATAACACTTCTTTCTGCTTCTGTGGATGCTCCCTGGCAGAAGCTCACCAAGAAACCAAGATCACCGCTAACCCTGCAGTGCATAAGCATGTTTGATGCCATTGGTTCTTCAGTTCTGTGTTGCCGCCTCCATGTTTTATAGTGCCGTTCCCGTGTGGCCCCCACGGGTTACTACTTATCAGTTTGTTGCAGGCATTATTTTACTTGTCCTGGTTCATGTTCTACTAGCTACTGAGGTTTATTCTTTCTCTCACATTGTGCTGGTTTTATAATTTCATAATGTGCTTTCTATGCAGGGACCCACGGGGGGGCACTGTGCCTTGCAATCTCTGTGATGGTCCAGTTCTCCCTCCTGGCGACGACCCCTCCCCTCTCTACAAGCGGGGCCCGTCTCTCTCCTGGATTTGTGTCTTCCCTGGTGGCTTGTCCCTCAGGGGAGACCTTCTGGGGGGGTGCTGTTCCCCCCGTGTTCAGGTGATATATTTCTCACTGATGTGTTTTCCTACCTTTATTGCTCACAAGCGTTTAACCTATTTACGTAAACGCCTCCATGAGTTTCAACTCGTGGATGCGTGGCACGCCCAACACCCCTCAGACAGAGACTATTCGTATTTTTCTAAAACGCTCCACATCTACTTTAGGATTGACCACTTCCTTGTGGATCACTTCCACCTGGAACTTATATGCCATACATCTATAGAATCCTCTTCCATATCAGACCATTCCCCGATTTGTCTCTCATTGGTAATCCCGTCGCTCCCGCATAAAAGATCCCGCTGGAAGCTTAATGATTCTTTACTTAGTGACCCTATGGACAAACAAAGGATCGGCAAGGAGATCTCCGTGTTTTTCTCTGATAATGCATCTGATGACATTAGCCCCGCCGTTCGATGGGAAGCACATAAAGCATGCATTAGGGGCAAATTTATCGAGCTTGGTTCCCATAAAAAGAGGGAGAGGTCTCTACGCTGATCCACACTCCTAGCCAAAATCCAAGTGTTAGAACGTTCCTATAAGGCCTCCCTGTCTGAACCCACATTCCTTACTTTGACCCAGAAGCGGGAAGAAATTAAAGCCCTTCTGCACTCTCAACACAAGATGATGTACCGACGGGTATCCCAACGCCTATACAAATGGGGCGATAATCCCAGTCGACAGCTAGCCCGCTCACTTCAACTACAGAAATAAGCCTCCTTTATTCCTAAAATGAAACGCTCAAATGACACTCTGGTGCACGATTCCACGTCAATTGCATCCGAGTTTAACTATTTTTACCAGAACCTCTATAAAGTCCCTAAATCTGTTCCGGAACCCAACCCTAAGGAAGTCCTTAATCTCTGATTACCTAGCTCAATCTAACTTACCCACTATCCCTCCCGAAATATCTGAAGCCCTAGAATCCGACATTACAGTCTCTGAACTTCAGTCTGCCCTAGCCTCCATGTCTCCCAGCAAAGCCCCAGGTCCTGACGGGATTCTCGGTCTCATATTACAAAACTTACGCAGATACCCTTCTCCCACACCTCGCCTCGTACATGAATACCCTCCCTGGTGGTGACTCGCTCCTCCTGAACATCGATGCTAATCTCTATGCGAAAGTCATCACTGCCAGATTGCTCCCATTCTACCTGACTGCATCAATAACAGCCAAACAGGATTTGTCCCTGGACTAGAAGCCAGGAACAACGTCTCTCGCACTATCTCCCTTTTGGCCCACGTCCAGCGAACTTCTCAGCCAACCCTTCTGCTTTCTGAAAAAGCGTTTGATAGGGTGGACTGGGAGTTCCTGATAGCCACTCTCCACACCTTTGGCGTGGGTCCCCGAATGCTCCGTATGATCAACTCGCTATATCAGGCTGCCACGGCTCAAAAACAGGTTAATGGCAACCTCAGCGAACCATTTACGTTATTTAATGGAACTAGACAGGGCTTCCCCCTCTCACCCATTTTATTTGATATGTCTCTTATAATAAACCCTTCCTTTCCCATGTCCGAGCTAATCCCTCTATACATGGTATCACTATAGAGACTTCTGAACATAAATACGCTGCTTACGCTGATGATATATTATTTTATGTCCAGCAGCCTCGCGTTTCCCTCCCTAACCTACTGTCGGAATTTCGCTGGTATGGCCACTTCGAAATAAATGTATCAAAATCTGAGATTTTGAACGTCTCTGTTCCCCCCTCGCTGGTCACGACCTTGCGTCCCTCCTTCCCTTTCACCTGGCAACCCCGCTCCCTTAAGTACTTAGGAGTGCAAGTTACAGCTGACACTGAAGACTTATCCCGGACGAACTACATCCCTCTCCTCAACTCTATTGGGACTGACCTCCATAAATGGAACCACCTGGCCACCTCTTGGCTGGGCAGAGTGAACGTGGTTAAGATGAATGTACTGCCCAGGGTACTTTTCCTGTTCCAAATGCTCCCATTTAATGTTCCCAATCATTTTGTGAAGATCCTGTCCTGGTGTTGAAATATGTCTGGTGCCGCTCTCACCCCGTTTGGCTAACACCTTATTATCGCGTGCTAAATCTCAGGGGGGGGCTGGCAGTGCCGGACTTTGGGAAATACCTTTCTGCTGCAACCTTCTCGCGGATCATTGACTGGAGGCACTACTCACAGAAGAAACTGTGGGTTCAGCTGGAATGTGACCTGGCGGCCTCGCCTCTATTTTCTCAGCTTTGGATCCCTCCAAAAGCCAGGTCCTTCTCTGATCTCATTTTCCCTCTCTCCAGATCGGTTTTCCATGTTTGGGACTCTCTTCACAAATCATATGGCATACCCTACAACTCCCCCCTAATGCCAATTATGGGACACAAATATTTTCTTCTGGGATATCAGGACACATCTTTCCAACGATGGCGCCCTCATTCCTCTCATACCCTCCTGCGCCACATCTCCACTGATAATGGGATACTACCAGCTTCTACTCTAATCCATTCTCCGGAACCATCATTTATGGCTTTTTGGATATACAACCAACTAAAGCTGTTTATCAAGGAGCCTCCTTAACCCCTCCGCTCACTATGCTCTCTACATCCTATCAAGCAAATCCTAGCACTTGCAAAACCGCAAAAAGGTTTGCTCTCTATGTTCTTTAAAGCCTTGCTTGCTCTGGACTCTTACAAAACTCTGACCTTCCTAAAACAATGGGAGGCTGACCTGCAACTCCCCCTCAAGGAAGTGCAGGAAAAGATTATACTCACCTTTTTTCACACTTCTGCCATATCATCTAAATATGCTGAGGTTAATAACAAACTCCTAACCTGCTGGCATCTTTCCCCAGCTAAACTGCACCGCATGTTTCCATCAGCTTCTGATCTCTGCTGGAGGGGATGCGGAATGAGGGCCTCTCATACACATATCTGGTGGCACTGCCTGGTAATACGCCCCTACTCGACCTCTATACTGTCTCTTATCGAATCAATCCCGGACTCGCCAGTTGCAGATGACCCCTGGACTATCCTCTTCCACTGCACGAAGAATCCAATCCAACGTTACCACAAATCTATCACCCTACATCTTCTCATCGCAGCTAAGGCCCTCATTCCCAAATACTGGAAACAAACTATTGCACCTCCTATCCAACATTGGTTACGGGCAGTTGACCTTCCACCTGGAGGACATGACCTATGACTTTAGGGGCCTAGCCCCACTGGCTCGTAAGATTTGGGCCTGCTGGTTAGCATTTACACACTCCAAACAATATGCTGACTATACAGTGGGTACGGAAAGTATTCAGACCCCCTTAAATTTTTCACTCTTTGTTATATTGCAGCCATTTGCTAAAATCATTTAAGTTCATTCTTCTTCCTCATGAATGTACACATAGCACCCCATACTGACAGAAAAACACAGAATTGTTGACATTGTTGCAGATTTATTAAAAAAGAAAAACTGAAATATCACATGGTCCTAAGTATTCAGACCCTTTGCTCAGTATTTAGTAGAAGCCCCCTTTTGATCTAATACAGCCAGGAGTCTTTTTGGGAAAGATGCAACAAGTCTTTCACACCTGGATTTGGGGATCCTCTGCCATTCCTCCTTGCAGATCCTCTCCAGTTCTGTCAGGTTGGATGGTAAACGTTGGTGGACAGCCATTTTTAGGTCTCTCCAGAGATGCTCAATTGGGTTTAAGTCAGGGCTCTGGCTGGGCCATTCAAGAACAGTCACGGAGTTGTTGTGAAGCCACTCCTTCGTTATTTTAGCTGTGTGCTTAGGGTCATTGTCTTGTTGGAAGGTAAACCTTTGGCCCAGTCTGAGGTCCAGAGCACTCTGGAGAAGGTTTTTGTCCAGGATATCCCTGTACTTGGCCGCATTCATCTTTCCCTCGATTGCAACCAGTCGTCCTGTCCCTGCAGCTGAAAAACACCCCCACAGCATGATGCTGCCACCACCATGCTTCACTGTTGGGACTGTATTGGACAGGTGATGAGCAGTGCCTGGTTTTCTCCACACATACCGCTTAGAATTAAGGCCAAAAAGTTATATTTTGGTCTCATCAGACCAGAGAATCTTATTTCTCACCATCTTGGAGTCCTTCGGGTGTTTTTTAGCAAACTCCATGCGGGCTTTCATGTGTCTTACACTGAGGAGAGGCTTCCGTCGGTCCACTCTGCCATAAAGCCCCGACTGGTGGAGGGCTGCAGTGATGGTTGACTTTCTACAACTTTCTCCCATCTCCTGACTGCATCTCTGGAGCTCAGGCACAGTGATCTTTGGGTTCTTCTTTACCTCTCTCACCAAGGCTCTTCTCCCCCGATAGCTCAGTTTGGCCTGACGGCCAGCTCTAAGAAGGGTTCTGGTCGTCCCAAACGTCTTCCATTTGAGGATTATGGAGGCCACTGTGCTCTTAGGAACCTTAAGTGCAGCAGAAATCTTTTTGTAACCTTGGCCAGATCTGTGCCTTGCCACAATTTTGTCTCTGAGCTCTTCAGGCAGTTCCTTTGACCTCATGATTCTCATTTGCTCTGACATGCATTGTGATCTGGAAGGTCTTATATAGACAGGTGTGTGGCTTTCCTAATCAAGTCCAATCAGTATAATCAAACACAGCTGGACTCAAATGAAGGTGTAGAACCATCTCAAGGATTATCAGAAGAAATGGAAAGCACCTGAGTTAAATATATGAGTGTCACAGCAAAGGGTCTGAATACTTAGGACCATGTGATATTTCAGTTTTTCTTTTTTAATAAATCTGCAACAATGTCAACAATTCTGTGTTTTTCCGTCAATATGGGGAGCTATGTGTACATTCATGAGGAAGAAGAATGAACTTAAATGATTTTAGCAAATGGCTGCAATATAACAAAGAGTGAAAAATTTAAGGGGGTCTGAATACTTTCCGTACCCACTGTATGTCTATAGATTCTTAAAGTGTACTTACACCTTCTGCTCACGATACACCACGGGAGCTTCCCCCCTCCTTTCCTTCCCCTCTCCTCTCCCTATTCTCTCCACACACCCATCCCCCACTTCCCTCTCTTCCTATTCTCTTCTTCTCTTTTCCTCCGCACTTTCCCTTTTCTATACTTTTCTTTCCCTCCCTTTTCTTTTATTTCTTATTCTTTCCTCTCTTTCTCAGCAAGCCTTTATGCTCGCCAATTTATGTTTAACTTGTTTATTAACCTGTTGATTCCCGGGATGCTACCCACATGGAAGAGAAATATATTTGAAAAATATTTTAAAAAAACTTTTTACCCAAATATATTGAAAATATATTTGAAATGCTACTTTTTTGGCCATATTCAATATATTTCTAAAAACATTTTCCCTAAATATATTGGAAATATATTTTTCTTCCATATGGGTATATTCACTCCTCACTATAGCACTTGTTTTATGTGTTTCTTAGGAGTATGTTACATGCACTTCTTCCACCTGCTATGACTTTTGTTTACATTTTTGTCATATGTTTTATATGGGAAATTTGACTGTCTTGTTTTGTCATTGTAATTCTTTGAAATTTCTTTAATAAAAATATATTAAACAAAAAAAAAAAAACTACTGATCAGGCTCCCCTGTTAAGCAGAGAGAGCAGACTATGTTTTACCTGCTACTCCCCTGTTAAGCAAACAGAGCAAACTATTCTCCCTGCCTAGCACCTATCTAGGAGGGTGCTACATCCACCTCCCACCAAAAATGAGCCATGTCCCCATTGGCTCTGGGGCAGCCGCCCCCCTAAAAAAAGTCCCTACTGGAAAAAAAAAACCCTAAGGAGTATCCCACAAACCTGGAGAGGGGGAAAGGGGAAAGAACGAATGCACAAAAAAATAAATTACATGAAAAAAATATATATATGCTGTACAATATATTACATGTTAGGTGTAATGCACCCCCCATCAAGCAAACTCTGCACCGGTGGGTGGATATAACAGGCTAACTAACTGACACTATAAGCTCTAAACAACCTGGAAGGAAGAAACAAAGTTAGACACCCCTGCAGATACATGCTTTACGTAAACACAAATCTAGCTTGTGATGATAAGACTCTCCCCGCAGGGGAGGCCTTCTCATCAATCATCCCTAGCTAGATGATCCAATTCCATTCTTCAGTCTTGACCCGGTGCTCAGCATCTCTCCTTCAAGGCAACCCTGAACCCTGCCACTGACTACCTATAAACAGTTCAACAACTGGCGACTGCAGTTTCCTACTCTTCAGCGACACTCAGCACCAGTTTCTTTTTCGCACAGGAACCTCGTTGCTGGAGCCTGGGCAACCGACCAGTCCTGTGAGAGTTGGTAATTTCTTCAGGGGCCCCTGGCACCAGGGAACCCCCCACCAAAAGACTCTTGAAAAATCACCCACTTCTTCTAGGCAGTCACTTTCAGATTTCCGTTTCCAGCCCGTTGGCCCAAAGTAGTTCACCTTGAACTCTGTGTAAATTTGTAATCCATGATCCTGGCCCGATGGCCCAAGGGATCTCTTTTTTTTTTGAACAGGCATTACAGTTCTTTGCTTCTCCCAAATAACAAGAGGGTTGGCCCTCTGAAATGAGCCACACTCGCCAGTGGTGTCTGGTAATTTCCTCAACCCCGTCCGCAAGAATAGAAGGGGGGGGGGTAATGAGGATAGGGCATAGACCCCAGCAACAACTGAACCCTCCTTTTTGCATGTCTCTCAGTCAATAACATGGGCTAGCCAGCCTCAAGGTGGTGCAACAGTTTCTTGTTTAACAGTAGATATCTGGATGGGGGATCCACACAATTTTCCCCTCCTTATCTTGAACTCTAACTGACCAAGCCTGGCCAGATCCATCTGGGCGTCGGACCTCTACCCGGTCTATGTAGATAGCCCGCCTGTGATTCCACTGCGCCTTCACTGACAGGAAGGTCTTCCACAAGTCCAGCTTAGTTTGGTTATAATAGGGTTTGGGGACAAGGAGGAAGTCCCATATAGCATCATCACACCAGGATTCCCTTTTTGCCTCTATCTCCAGCATTACCTCCAGAGGAGAATAGGGATAGTCATACCCATACTCTAAAGACACATTCCTCTGTATCCACCTTTGCATCCGGGAAAATCCAGGAAGGGTTTTCCAGTTACCCCTCCCAGCTGGGGAGGCAGAAGCCTCAGGGAGGCAGAAACCTCATTCTGTTCCCGAGCCAGGGCATACTTTCTAGGTGGGGATAAGTCTGGGACGCGATTAGCGTTGGCCTCACAGAACCCCAGATTCCTGGTCCACTGTCCTCTCACAAAGGAATCCCTAGCCTCCTCATCAGGTGGGCCAAGACTGGCTGGATTGCTCCGATCTTTGGACCCCCAGTCCCATTCAGTCTCTTCTTCTGACTTCCAGACATCCAATCCCTTCTCCAAGGATCCAAGCCGATACAGAAAGCTGGGAGACCCCACATCAATGAACACGGCCTCTTCCTCACTGCTCACACTCATACTAGCAGCCTCGGTCCCGCTGGCCATCTTCTCCCCTCTGCCTGTATAGGATCAGACTTCTCTGCCGCTGCAAATTTCAATGCACCAGGTGGCCGCTCCCTGGCCCGCACTACCTGCATGCACCCCGGCTCGGACATTAGGGTCTCTTTCCACTTGCACCCTGGGTCACTGGCAGTTTGCATGGACTCCAGTTGCACAGTCCGTGAAAGGCCCCCGACTCCGCAGCCAGCAGGTCGTGAGTGACCCCGGTCTCCCAAGACACATTTAACTTTCTGGGCTGACCTCCACTCTCTTCCACCCGCAACAGTAGATTGCCGCAATGCCCGCACTGGCCCCACACCTGCATACGCATGGTCACATTCAGACACTCAGGACATACAAGGCCCAAATGCACAATGCCAGTCTCTCGTCGGGCACCATCTGCATCCCTGTATCCCACAGGGTAGATGTTTTTGGTTCTCCAGTCTGCTCCGCAGGGTTTCCGCCAGCATGTGGAATAGCCTCTGCGCTCCAGCTCACTCTGGTACTCGCCATCTTGCTCCTCCGCACACGTGTCTCCCTCTCAGCCCCACCCGGAGGCAGAAGTAATTTATAGAGTTTCCTTTCTTCCTTCCTCAGATTGGCTGTGCGTGAGCGGCATCTCCGCCCACGACTCCAGATTGGCAGTGGCTCCTCCTGCTAGGCAGAACTTTCCAGCGTGCACTTTTCCGTGCGGTACAGTAATCCTTCTGATGCCACTCCCTCTCAGCTCACCCTGCATGGAAGTTACTGTAAAGGCAAACCGTGCTTCTCTGCTTGCACGCATCCACCATCCTTGCTTGTACCAGGGCTCCAACTGTGGCTCCATCACTCTGAGCCAGCTGACCCTTTTGCTATTCAGTAGAATTGTCCCGCTGTCAGATGCACGGCCATCATTTCTCTTCTTAGCACTTGTACAAGCAAGACTCACCATACTGTCCTGGAAAAATGTCCCGCCGTCACTAAATGCACGGTCAACAAATTTCTTTACAGCATCCTCACTGCCACTACTCTGGAAGAATGTGCACGGTCAACATTTTCCTGCATAGCTCTGGTATACACATGGCCCCCAGCACACCGATTCACGTGCCCTGGGCTGCCATTTTCTCCGTCCACACTTGCACCATTTACTGTTAAGCAGGCACAGTCCATTTTCACAGTAAGATGCAACTCTCCAGCACATTACTTGAGCAGACAATTTACAGTTCAAACAAAGGTTCTTCTGTTGCCGTTGGCAACCATCACTGTGCATTTGATTCTTCATCCCACTCTTCCTATCTCTTGTAAAGCAGGCCTCACACTTCTCTGGAGCATTAGAATAAAGTTCTTGAGAGAAAAACTAAACTTTTGGAAAAATTCTTTGGCAGTTGCCGTTAGCAACCATTCCGGTAACCCAGGGCGATATCCCAGATGAGCCCTCAAATGTAGTACTTCCCCCCAGAGGACTGCTGAGAAGTACGCTGTTTGGATTCCCCTGGGTTACCCTTAGCAACTGATAGCAGACAAAAGGCATTGAAAGTTCTTGGCTCAGTCAATAATCAATCCAGGGGATGTTGGTTTTGTGGTTTTATTTAGAACTTGGGTAGGAGAAGGAATGAGTGGGATACTCCAACTATGAACTATGCACAAATTTGAGGACAACTAGCTGTAGTGTGCGGCTTCACCTTGCCACTGAAATGCAGAAAGATAACATGTGCTCCTGTGCTCCTGTGCTCCTGTGCTCCTGTTTAAGTTACCCTTCAGCGTCTAACTTGGCACCCCCTTTCTCACTCGCTGTGTGTGCTGAACTCCTGTCCACTGACTCTCCACTGGAGTGGTCCCCCTTCTTGGGCAGACCCCTGGCAAGCTTCCCGGTACTCACGGACGCTGTTTTTCCCAAGGTTGCTCTGCCTTCAACTCCACTTGTCAGCTTTCCTGGACCTCCTGGCTCAGCTCCACACTCCTGGCTCACTAGGCCGACCGCCTGTGACCACCTTCCACAGCAAATAGGGGGAGAGACAGCCATTACCCTCCTCCTGGGACCTGGCTTCCCGCCCAAAGACACCCTGTCACATGTGCCCCTGGCTTTTATAACATATCCCAGGATGCATCACTGTTTGTGCCAACCCACTGGGATAGTTGCAAAAGCCGGTGTGTCACTGGCTGGGTTTCCTCCACTATCCAACAGGCTCCCCTATTGGATACAGTGGGGACACTCCATCAGCCCAGATGAATCACACCCGGACACATGTAACAGGCTTAACTACTGATCAGGCTCCCCTGTTAAGCAGAGAGAGCAGACTATGTTTTACATGCTACTCCCTTGTTAAGCAGTCAGAGCAAACTATTCTCCCTGCCTAGCACCAATCTAGGAGGGTGCTACACATAGATGTGAACATGGAACATAGACATGACCCATGGAAACTATAGTAAATGGACTGTAATGTGTTTCTGCAAAACTGAAATGCACTAAAAAATGCATAGGTGTGAACCAGACCTGAGAGAGTAAAGTTTCACTTTAGGCCTGGTTCACACCTATGCAGGTTGCAGTTGATGCATATTCCAGATGCATTTTACATTTTTCAGTACATGTTTTTGATTCATTGAAGTCTATAGAACCAAAAACACAACCTGCTGGTCCCTGGCCCTTTCCATAAAATGCACAGATGTGAACGTGACCCATAAGAAACCATGTTAAATGGACTGTAGTGTTTCTGCAAAACTGAAAACACAGTAAAAAAAATACATAGGGCTTAAAGTGCTAACAAAAAGCCAACACAGGATTCAATTTTTCCTTTGATATGATCAAATTGTGTCTTACAATAGAATTGAAATGTGAATGGGCACCATAATGTATACTGTTCCTGACTGAAGAGAAGGGACAGTGTGAGATATTTTACCTACTAGGCATACCATAGCTAAGTTGTGTCATTTGAACTGATTTGCTTAAAAAGTAGAAAGTTCAGTTACTTCAATGAATCTGTGTTAATTTAAATAATCACAAACTGGGGACTTTAAAAAAAAAAAAAAAGGAATTCCTCTGCACATGGTTGGATAATAAATAAAAACAGCTTCATGGACATTCTGCTCTCTTAATAAATCAACTCCGCTTTGTCTAAATTGAATAATTCATCCTCGGGGTCAGACTGAGAAAACAAAGCAGCCTAGGCAAAAAAAGCATTACAGTCCTTGTCTGTGCATGTGACCTCACTAAACCTATGGTGCAAGATCATAATTAGTTCTATATGTGTAAGGGCTAGATGCAGGCATAAAGAGTGCCATAGATATTTCTATCCTTGTAATCTAGGCTTGTTTGTGACTGAATATCACACAGAAGTACTCACTGGCCCAAAGATGGTTTTAGGCTGGCCATACATGGTTACAGGAAAGAAATTCACTTGATTCCCCCATCAACACAGTCAATGTTGATGGGGGAATCCCTTCTGTGGTGCCATTGTGTGCTACAAAAAAAAGGGGGGGGAGATTGGCGCAATCGGATTGCACGAGCTGCTGCGATAATCTAGATATGGGCAAAATTGCAGATGATAGAGTCCAGTGGAATTGCTAGACACTTTGATGGCTGCAGGCTTTGTAGGGTGAAGCAACCCTGTATAAATCCAAGACAAAAAGAGAGAGAAGACCAAGCGCCAATCTAAGTGTAGCAATGCAGTTGATTTATTGGCAATTTAAAAGAGTATTACTCACAAACGTGCGTTAAAAACAGGCATCTCAGATAGTTCAGGGCATCTGGGCGCTATTCATCCAGGGTGTCATTCCGGATCCCTTTGTGGAGCTGACGCTGTGGGGGATGAGCGGCGATCTCCTGTTGTGAGGCAGGGGACGTGCAGATCCTTCGGTGGTGGTGTAGCAGCGTGGGTCCTTGGGTCGGAGGGCTATGACATCACTTCCTGGGGATGCTGGTGCGTAGAACGGCGACGCGTTGCGGAGCATGCGCTCCTTCTTCAGGCCGTACGGGGGCCATTTTGGATGTGGGTATTTATGCCCTTAGATCATGGGCTAAGTTACAGAGGCTCAGCAGGGACAATTTTATACAAAGCGGAGCGGCAGAAAGACATGGGGAAAACGAAAGACAGACAAGTGATGCACAGCTAGGGATGGAATGATACTGCTTAAGGGAAGGAAGAAGGGGGGGGGGGGGCGGAATAAACACAATATGGGAAACCAAGAGGGGGAGGGGGGGGGAAGGGGAGGAAAGGAAGGGGGAAGAAGGAGGGAAGGAATATCCTGGGGACAATATATTGGGAGTATATACTGAAGCATTTATAATATTTGGATTGCGGTAATAGTTATGGTAATAATTATGATACTATAATTGTTATAAAAAAATTATTATAAAAATATATTAAATATATTTCAAAAATTATATTAAGAATATACTTTAAGATATATATATATACATATATCTGACCAGTTTGATAAAAAAGGTTTGTTAAAAAGTTTATTAAAAAGTTTATTAAAAATTGTTGATTAATAGATCAAGGATTTGGAATAGTGGATAGAAATTTACAAGAAGGATCCTTGGATCAGAGGATTAGGTGTCTAACGGCCCATTTACTAATATAGAGATCCAATGATGGATACAACAATATTAGTAGTAGTAAAAGTAAAAATTGCATATACCTATATGCACATGCGCATATAAACGTGCACGCACGTATGCATACGTACGCACATGCAAATACATACACACGCACAAAAAAACGGTGGGTGTGTACGGTAAAGGTCAATTGACTATGTGGGCATATTAGGATGTTTGTAGTGATTACTTACTTTTGGAGTTATATAGGATGGGGAGGTATGTCGAGGAAGATGAGAAGGACCACTGGAGGATGAGATGGAAAACCTGGGCAAAAAATGATCAAGTTAATAACTGAGGTCAATAATATGTGAACGTTAAAAAGGAGATGGGAGATGGGCTACAGCAGCACATTAATTTCGATTTCTTCGTTCAGGCCCCCAGGAGAGAGCGTTCCAAGGGAATATATCCAAAAGGTCTCTCTCTGGCAAAGTCGCTTGAAACGCTCTGTCCTGGGCAGTGTGTCTGGGATGGACTCTATTACCCACACCTTGAGTCCTGACGAAGATTTATTATGGAATTCTGCGAAGTGCCTTGGGACGCTGTGTTTATCCTTGCCTTTTTCAACAAGGCGGCGGTGTTCACCAAATCGCTTTCTGAGTGGCCTGATGGTTCGTCCCACATAGAAGAGTCCACACGGACAGGTCAAACAGTATATGACATATTCGGAGGAGCAGTTGTAGAAATGTTTGATAGGGTATGTTTTACCTTTGATGGTGAATTGTGTTTGTCCGTGTTGTACATGGGAACAGGTTAAGCACAGAATTTTCCGACACTGGAACATCCCTATGAGGGGGATGAGACAGAGGGTGTTGGTGGGGTGGGTAGGGGCGGATTTGAGTTTGCTTGGGGCAATCAGATTTTTAATGTTGGTGGATTTTCTGTAAGAAACTTTGGGTGTGGAAGGAATGGCAGATTTTAAGTGTGGGTCCTCCAACAAGATGGACCAGTGTTTATGAAGGATTTGTTCCATACTTCTGTATTTTGTATGAAACTGTGTGGTGAATCGTAGGGGTTGGGGCGGTGGACTCTGTGGGTGGGACGGAACATGGGGAACATTGGAGTTGTATTGTTGGAGGTAGTGTGAGTGGGCTTGTTTGACCAAAGGTGAGGGGTAATCTTTGTCCAAGAATTTTTGGGCCAAAAGAGCACTTTGCTCACAGTAGTCGTCTTGTTTGGTGCAATTCCGTTTTAGGCGGCAAAACTGGCTTTTAGGAATGTTTGAGATCCACCTGGGGTGATGGCAGCTCTGGTAGTGCAAGAAAGAATTTCCAGCAGTGGGTTTTGTGTAGTTCTTTGCTAGAATATTGTGGTCTTGATGATATAGGGTGAGGTCCAAGAATGCCAATTCGGCCGAATCGCATACTGAGGTGAAGGATAAGTTGAAGGGGTTTTGGTTGCAATGGTGTACGAATTGAGTGAAAGTGGATTGGGGACCATCCCATATGACTATGATGTCATCAATATAGCGGGCATAAAATATGATGTGTTGGGTGAAGGGGTTATTGTGCCAGATGTACTGGGCTTCCCAATACCCCATGGTGAGGTTGGCATAGCTGGGGGCAAAATTAGCCCCCATAGCTGTGCCGGTGACTTGGAGATAAAAATCTCCATTGAATTCAAAGTAGTTCCGGGTGAGGCAAAATTGGGTGGCATCCAGAATGAATTGGGCTTGTTGGGGATTGATCGTGGGGTCTGCAGATAGGAAATGTGTGACTGCCCTAAGGCCAACCTGATGGGGAATGGAAGTGTATAGGGAATTGACATCCAGTGAGGCCCACATGTAGGTAGGCTCCCAGGAATAGTGACTGAGTAGGTCGAGCAAATACACGCCATCTCTGATATATGAGGGGAGGTTTTGTGCTAGGGGTTGTAGAAAATGGTCAATGTATTGGGAAAATGGACTGGTAATGCTATCCATGGCGGCTACGATGGGGCGGCCTGGTGGATGGTTGCTGTCTTTGTGAATTTTGGGTATGTGGTAAAAATATGGAGTGGAGAAGAAGTCTCTGTTAAAAAATGAAAATTCTTGTTTATTGATTAGCCCATCTTCCTTTGCATCTTTGGCAAGGGATAGGGCCTCTGCTTGGAATTTGGGGAGAGGGTCTTGTGGGAGAGGGCGGTATGTTGTGGTGTCTGAGAGGAGACGGAGGGCTTCCTGGATATAGTCAGCTCGATTTTGTACCACTATTCCGCCACCTTTGTCAGCGGTTTTTATTACCAATTCTTGGCTCTGAGTGAGGTGTTTGAGGGCTAATTTTTCATTTTGATTAAGATTGGACGCTTGGGCATGGGAGGGATTTTTGGAGTGTTTGCACATTTTAAGGATGTCTGCGTATACTACCTGGTAAAAGGTCTGCAGATATGGACCTTTGGACTGGGTGGGGTTAAAAACTGATTTGGGTCTGAATGATGTATATCGAACGGGAGGGGATGAGGATGGATGGAGGGTGAATGGTATGAGGTCCTCATCCTCATGATCTATGTGCAGTTCTTCTAGTATTTGAAGGGCCAGTGTATCTAAGGAGGAATTGGGCTCTGGTGTGGATGGGGGGGGGATGGGTGTGGAGTAGGGCAAGGTTGTGTCTTGGAAGATAACATGTTGTAATGTCGTTTGAGGGTGAGGTTTCTGATAAATCTATTGAGGTCTTTGAACAAGGTAAATTGGTTTGGTGGGGTGGCAGGGGCAAAGTTTAAACCCCTATTAAGTAGAGAAATTTCTCCAGGAGATAATGGATGGGTAGATAGGTTGTATATTTTTACAGTGTCTGTAGTTTTGCTCTTTTGTTTATTTCTGTGTCTTCCCCCCCGCTTTCCTCTGTATCTAGTTTTCTTTTGTTTGTTAGAGGGGTCAGCGCAAGCAGGGGGGGTTGTCCTAAAAAATGGTCTGTAGGGAGGCCACTGATGGGTTTGTCCATGGACTGGAGTGGTGGTTTAGTGGAACAGGGTGTATTAGGGGAGATGGCAGTGTCCACACTGCTGGAGATGGACTGGGACGTTGGGATGGGACCAGTGTTAGGGGATGTGGGTGTGGTGATTGTACTAACAGAGCTGCCATTGGCCGATGTAGTGGTTGGTGTGTCAACTGCTGTACTTGTGGTTATGTTGGGGGTTTCAGTTGTGGAAAGACTATTGGGAATCTTGGGTTTGGATAGTGTGGTTCTGATTCTTTTTTCTCTTTTGGGTTTCGGGGTAGGGGCTGAGGGGCATTTGTCTGAAGTCCGCAATTTGGTCAAGTTGGGGCATAAGGGGGGTATGTGGGAAACAGGGGGTGGGCCACGGAGGAGGGGGAGGACTCCCAATAGGGGGAGGGGAGGACAGGGGGGGCCAGAAGGCGTGGGACCGCCGGGGACCTGGGGGGGTTTTGGGCCATGGTTGGATGAAGTAGGGTGTTTGTTTCGTTTCCAATTGAATACTTTTTGATGGTTGTAGTCATCAAGGTCTCTTCTGATTTTGTTTAGTTTAGTGCGTAATAATAGATCCTCGTCTTTTTTTGTGTGTAATTTTAGAGTGGAGAGCCAGTTGGTTGGGACATGTGGGACGTATTGGGTAAGGTTGGATATGTGTTGGAGAATGCTAGAGAGAGTTTCTTTGTACTTCAATTCTCTTTGCTGGGAAATGATCTGCATCCATTTCCGTGTGCAAAACTCGGAAATGTGGGACCATTCTTTTCCTAAATCTGGGTTGAGAAAGGAGCATGTTTTGAGGATGCGTAGGCCACGGGGGGAGAAATTTTGGGATATGTAGTGTTCTAAGAAGAACTTGTCCCACCAATGGTGGATAGCTGTGGAAATGAGACGTTCGATTTTCCTAAACGTGTGACAGCTGCCTTGTAGTTTGTCTGTGGGTATGTTGTATTGTGGGCAAAAAAAATGATTGGGGAATAGTGCATAGAGTTCCTCTAGGGTTTGGTATTTGGCTGATTCTACCTGTTGTATGAACTCCATGTTGACGAGGAGCAGGAGGGGGGGAGGGGGGGGGGAAAGGGGGGGGAAGAGAAACCACGGGGATGGGGGTGAGGATGGATGGATGGATGGATGAGCACAGAGATGTGGCTGCTGTAGGGGGGTGGGTGATGCAGAGAGAAAGGAACATGAACTACATGAAAAACAAACAGGCTTTGTACAATATGAGCAATGTAACAATGACAATCATTTACAATCATATATAATCATATGAATTTTGTCCATATACCAGAGGGAGGGGGGGGAAAAAAACAGGGGGGGGGGTATCTGGTATGAGTGGAAAGTTCTGAGGGGTGGTGGACTATAAGGGAGCAGTTCTGTATCCGATGCTGCACAAAATGTACTTCTTAGTTCATGCAGAAAGAAAAGGGGGGGAGATTGGCGCAATCGGATTGCACGAGCTGCTGCGATAATCTAGATATGGGCAAAATTGCAGATGATAGAGTCCAGTGGAATTGCTAGACACTTTGATGGCTGCAGGCTTTGTAGGGTGAAGCAACCCTGTATAAATCCAAGACAAAAAGAGAGAGAAGACCAAGCGCCAATCTAAGTGTAGCAATGCAGTTGATTTATTGGCAATTTAAAAGAGTATTACTCACAAACGTGCGTTAAAAACAGGCATCTCAGATAGTTCAGGGCATCTGGGCGCTATTCATCCAGGGTGTCATTCCGGATCCCTTTGTGGAGCTGACGCTGTGGGGGATGAGCGGCGATCTCCTGTTGTGAGGCAGGGGACGTGCAGATCCTTCGGTGGTGGTGTAGCAGCGTGGGTCCTTGGGTCGGAGGGCTATGACATCACTTCCTGGGGATGCTGGTGCGTAGAACGGCGACGCGTTGCGGAGCATGCGCTCCTTCTTCAGGCCGTACGGGGGCCATTTTGGATGTGGGTATTTATGCCCTTAGATCATGGGCTAAGTTACAGAGGCTCAGCAGGGACAATTTTATACAAAGCGGAGCGGCAGAAAGACATGGGGAAAACGGAAGACAGACAAGTGATGCACAGCTAGGGATGGAATGATACTGCTTAAGGGAAGGAAGAAGGGGGGGGGGGGGCGGAATAAACACAATATGGGAAACCAAGAGGGGGAGGGGGGGGGGGAAGGGGAGGAAAGGAAGGGGGAAGAAGGAGGGAAGGAATATCCTGGGGACAATAAGTTATTAACTTGATCATTTTTTGCCCAGGTTTTCCATCTCATCCTCCAGTGGTCCTTCTCATCTTCCTCGACATACCTCCCCATCCTATATAACTCCAAAAGTAAGTAATCACTACAAACATCCTAATATGCCCACATAGTCAATTGACCTTTACCGTACACACCCACCGTTTTTTTGTGCGTGTGTATGTATTTGCATGTGCGTACGTATGCATACGTGCGTGCACGTTTATATGCACATGTGTATATAGGTATATGCAATTTTTACTTTTACTACTACTAATATTGTTGTATCCATCATTGGATCTCTATATTAGTAAATGGGCCGTTAGACACCTAATCCTCTGATCCAAGGATCCTTCTTGTAAATTTCTATCCACTATTCCAAATCCTTGATCTATTAATCAACAATTTTTAATAAACTTTTTAATAAACTTTTTAACAAACCTTTTTTATCAAACTGGTCAGATATATGTATATATATATATCTTAAAGTATATTCTTAATATAATTTTTGAAATATATTTAATATATTTTTATAATAATTTTTTTATAACAATTATAGTATCATAATTATTACCATAACTATTACCGCAATCCAAATATTATAAATGCTTCAGTATATACTCCCAATATATTGTCCCCAGGATATTCCTTCCCTCCTTCTTCCCCCTTCCTTTCCTCCCCTTCCCCCCCCCTCCCCCTCTTGGTTTCCCATATTGTGTTTATTCCGCCCCCCCCCCCCCTTCTTCCTTCCCTTAAGCAGTATCATTCCATCCCTAGCTGTGCATCACTTGTCTGTCTTTCGTTTTCCCCATGTCTTTCTGCCGCTCCGCTTTGTATAAAATTGTCCCTGCTGAGCCTCTGTAACTTAGCCCATGATCTAAGGGCATAAATACCCACATCCAAAATGGCCCCCGTACGGCCTGAAGAAGGAGCGCATGCTCCGCAACGCGTCGCCGTTCTACGCACCAGCATCCCCAGGAAGTGATGTCATAGCCCTCCGACCCAAGGACCCACGCTGCTACACCACCACCGAAGGATCTGCACGTCCCCTGCCTCACAACAGGAGATCGCCGCTCATCCCCCACAGCGTCAGCTCCACAAAGGGATCCGGAATGACACCCTGGATGAATAGCGCCCAGATGCCCTGAACTATCTGAGATGCCTGTTTTTAACGCACGTTTGTGAGTAATACTCTTTTAAATTGCCAATAAATCAACTGCATTGCTACACTTAGATTGGCGCTTGGTCTTCTCTCTCTTTTTGTCTTCCATTGTGTGCTACAACAGCTACTAGCAATAATCGCATGCATAATCCGACAGGCTGGTTGTACATTCAGCCTGCCCATACGTGGTTCGACTCTCGGCTGGTTCTTGCTGACCCAGACGAGATTTGAACCATCTATGGCTAGCTTTAAAGTGATTGCAAAGTCTCTTAAAAAAAAAAAAAAAAAAAATATATATATATATATATATAAAACATGTTATACTTACCTCCTCTGTGCAATTGGTTTTGATCCAGGGCCCTCTTACCGAATGGGCAGGCTGGGCAGTTGCCTGGGGGCCCCACTTGCCCAGCGACCCAGCCCCAGCCCCAGCCAAGCATTAGTCCCGATTCCTGTGTGCATCCCACCGCCGAACTCAGCAGGTGCCAAGCGCCTGTTGGCCCTGAGCTGCTGTCAGGCCACTTGGGTCGTGAAGGGGGAACCCAAAACTGCAGGAATGCCTGTCCACCTCCACGGGATCAGGCACACACAGGACAGTCAAGTCTGACTGTCCGTGTGTGTGTTCACTGGACCCAGCCGCCGAACTTGGAAGCTGTCATTAGCCTTGCACTGCTGTACCAATAAATATCACCTTATCGATAATTTGCATTTTTTATCTCATGGGTGATTGTGTAGGCAGGGCCCCAGTGTACTGCATTGCCCGGGGCCCTTTAATGCTCTTACGATGGCACTGCCCGGATCCTCCTCTTCTAGGGTACCTCATTCCTGCTCCTGGCCCCATCCTCCTATCCAGTACCCCCACAGCAAGCAGCTTGCTATGGGAGCACCCAAGCCGAGCTGCAGCTCTGTGTGTCTATTCAGACACTGAGCTGCCGTTCAGCCCCGCCAACTCTCTCTCCTGATTGGCTCACTGACTTTGACTGACAGCCACAGAAGCCAATGATGCCGTGGCTGTGTGTCAGGAGGGAGAGTCCCAGGACAGTGGAAGAACTCGTGGACATCACTGGACAGAGAGGGGGTTAAGTATTAGGGGTGCTGGGGGGGCTGCTGCACACAGAAGGCTTTTTATCTTAATGCATAGAATGCATTAAGATAAAAAACCTTCCTGACTTTACAACTCCTTTAACCACTTGCTGACCAGCCACCGCAGCCACCACTTTCTGGCACATCACTCTGTTGGAAATTCTGAAGAATCATTTGTAATACTTCCCAAATTCCACAAGCTATGTGCCAGAAAGAGACATCAGAATCGTCGCTGTCGTCACTTTCCGTACCTGATGACGAATTTTCCCACGAATCGCTATCGCTCAGTTCTTCAAGTAACTCAGTTTCGCTGTTGCTGTTTTCCAGTTCATCTAAAAGCGCTTTTGCGCAAAAAGAATGCTTTTTGGACGCCATGGTCGTTCTCTATTTCCCAGGAACAAAAAACTGGAAAAGCACAGGCAGGGCACTGGAAAAGCCACCAGGTGAAATCCTGTGGTGAAATGGCATGATACAGTGTAATCCGTTAGGATCACAGCTTTGTATCATGTCATTTGGTGCATTTACATTTTTTTAATTGCTGCCGATTCCACCCCTTTGCGTTGCAATGCTCGCAGGGAAGAGAACCGGAAGACAGGTGCCGGCATAGGTGGAGCACACAGCGGGAGGACAGCAGGAGGACGGCGCAGGATCGCAGGGAAGGTGAGTAACATTCTGGGGTAATCCCGAGTGTGGCTCGGGGTTACCGCTTTTGGTACTGAAAGTTAACCCCGAGCCACACTCGGGAATACCACCAGGGAGGTTAAGGGGTCAAATCCTTCCAGTACAGAACTGGTTAATTATAAAGAAATTGTAGAAAATGTGAAAAAATATATATTTTGTCTGTAATTCTGCCTATCACAAGTTTTATATAATTAGCACAGCCCTAGATAGGTACCTCAAAATATAAAATATAAATGTCAGTCTCTGCTAAATAAAAGGATATCCGATACAGTAAGTGTGTATTTTATATAACATTACAAAATGATAAAGCTCACAGTTTTGCATTTTACATTTGTAGATCTTTACTTTGTGACACACGCAGGAAAAGATAATTGGGTTGTCTAACATTGTTAGCATAACATTCAAGGTCAACTTGAGTTGGTATTTTTTTCTTATAGTTTATACTTTTTTCCCATCATGTGGGAGGGCCTGCATCTGTTCAGTACAGACCCGATCTAGACTCCCCATGCAGCTGTTCAGCAACAGATCACTTCCAATAGTGATAAATTGCTTGCTGCCATCAGCCAGCAATAGATCACTATAGTAGTAATCTATTCCTGTAGGGGTTTCCAGTCCACATGCCGACAGGGTTCTGCAGGAGCTTCTGATCCCTTGTAAACGTTTTAAAACTGACACATTGTTCGCACAATTTGCAGAGGATAAAACTGGTAAATAAAACTTTTAGTTTTGTTTCATGTTAATGTTAATCTGACTGCAGCTTCACTATATGATAGATTCTTGAGTCTGTTTTAGCAAACAGCACAGAGAAGAAACTGTATGACCTTACTGCCTGATTCTCAGCCTGTTGCTTCTGATTTGACAATTAGAGAATACAAGTGTAGCACTACTCCCTAGGGAGCTACTGATTATGGGTTCCCCTTGGTTACCATTAGCAACAGTAGAACATTCTGGCACTTTTCCAAGTGTTTTACCTCAGACAAGGATCAGTCCAGTTTCTTTGGTTTTTATGTTTTATTAGAAACTTGGATAGGAGAAGGGATCAGTGGGATATACTCCAACTGATTAGAACTATGCACAATAGGAAGGGACGACTTGAAAAATGCTGATTAACGATAAGTAACGCTGGGTAATGCTGAGTAACGCTGCGTTGAGCTAGTCACAGCTAGGCCGCTGCTTCACTTTGCCCTTGTCTGTGAAAAGAGTTATTTAAGCTTCCTGAGGTGACTCTATCCTAAGGCAAGCTATTCTTTGAGGTAGACTGAACTGCTGAACAACTCCTCCGCCCTTCCTGGCACCCCCTTTATCCCTAATCTTCAGGGTTTGACTACTTGGCACACCCTTTACTGTAACACTCTGAGTGAGCTGGCTCCTTGATCCCCTGACCTCTCTGGAGTGGTCCCCTCTCTTAGGCAGACCCTTAGGCAGATCCTAAAGTACTCACGATACTGTTTTTCCCAAAGTCTTTTGCCCAACAGCTCCACTGGTCAGCACCCTGGATCCTTTTCAGCCCAGCTCCACCTCTGGTCCCTAAGCCGACTGCCTGGACCACCTTCTTCACTTCAGCAGGAGGAGAGACAGCCGTCCACCTCCTCCTGGGACTTTGCTCCCGCCAAAAGACACTCTGTCACATGCCCCCTCAGGATTTATTCCCAATCACAGGATGCATTGAAGCAATGCCTGTCCACTGGGACAGTCATAAACCCTGGTGTGCTATTGGTTAGGTTTCCTCCACTGTCCAACAAGTTCCCTCATTGGATACAGTGGGGAGACTCCCCAGACCCAATAAGTCACACCTGGGAACATGTGACAGGCCAACTAACCGATCAGGCTCTCCTGATAAGCAGAGAGAGACACAACATGTGTTTACCTAGCACCTACCTAGGAGGGTGCTACACAAGTCAATAATGGCATTTTTTATAAACAATAAGACAAGACTTTATTGTAGCTTCATACAGTTAGCTCAGTGGTTAGCAAAATTTGACATATACAAGCATTAAAAACATGAACTGTGCCACGCAAAAAACATGAACAGCAAGTCAGATGGATTCAGCATGTATGGTAACACATGATTGCATTAAAATCACAAAAATCTAATTAAAACCATGTATAATATTGCATATTGACAAATTCAAAATAAATTGGCAAAAGTGTGTCATGCAAAACTGTGCAAAGTCTTTCAATATAGGTCCAATTATGCTTCCACCTTTCGATGAAATGTGCAACAGTGCAAAAAGGTTCACAAAGATAAGAATATTAAAGTGCCCAAATCAAAACAGTGAAATCCATATATAATAATAATGGAAAAAGGAAAAGACACTGCCAGTGTTTCAATCACCAAATAGGGAAAATTCAGGAGCGCTTACCAGAGATATTGGACTCAATACTCTAATGCCATTGGCAAAGAGTTGTATGAGCATTGGGTATTAAAGCCTTGCTGAAACGACCCTTGATGTCTGGTCTCTCCTGCAGTCTCTCAGGTGCTCCAAAAAACAAAAAGGCTCCACATAGTGTAATACCATACAAAATTATAATTTTATTAAAAAGTAAAAAACCTTACATTTTCCATGTAAATATCATGCATTCAAATAAGGATTACATGTAATCTGGAATGGGCGCAATATTGAGAAATAAGCTCACTCCAACCCGACGTATGTTTCGTCCACCTGGACTTCATCTGGTTCATCTGGTCTCCTGTATTTTCCCTATTTGGTGACTGAAACACTGGCAGTGTCTTTTCCTTTTTCCATTTTGGATCACAGAACACTTTTCCCTTTATATATGGATTTCACTGCTTTGATTTGGACACTTTAATATTCTCACCTTCGGGGACCTTTTTTGCACTGTTGCACATTTCACTGAAAGGTGGAAGCATATTTGGACCTACATTGAAAGACTTTGCATGGTTTTGCACAACGCACTTTTGTCAATTTATTTTAAATTTGTCAATATGCAATATTATACATGGTTTTATTAGATTTTTGTGATTTTCATGCAATCATGTGTTACCATACATGCTGAATCCATCTGTTTCGTTTTTCATGTTTTTAGCATGGCACTGTTTGTTTTTAGTGGCTTTAAAAATATAGTTGCATTGTAGTGCCAGCAGCTGGTTTAATATCTTTTTCAGTAAGCGCAGTAGTTCCTTCATACTTACAGTATCTCACAAAAGTGAGTACACCCCTCACATTTTTGTAAATATTTTATTATATCTTTTCATGTGTTAACACTGAAGAAATTACACTTTGCTACAATGTAAAGTAGTGAGTGTACAGCTTGTATAACAGTGTAAATTTGTTGTAACTCAACACACAGCCATAAATGTCTAAACCGCTGGCAACAAAAGTGAGTACACCCCTAAGTGGAAATGTCCGAATTGGGCCCAAAGTGTAAATATTTTGTGTGGCCACTATTATTTGCCAGCACTGCCTTAACCCTCTTGAGCATGGAGTTCACCAGAGCTTCACAGGTTGCCACTGGAGTCCTCTTCTACTTCTCCAAGATGACATCATGGAGCTGGTGGATGTTGGAGACCTTGCGCTCCTCCACCTTCTATTTGAGGATGCCCCACAGATGCGCAATGGGGTTTAGATCTGGAGACATGCTTGGCCATCATCACCTTTACCCTCAGCTTCTTTAGCAAGGCAGTGGTCATCTTGGAGGTGTGTTTGGGCTCGTTATCATGTTGGAATACTGCCCTGTGGCCCAATCTCTGAAGGGAGGGGATCATGCTCTGCTTCAGTATGTCACAGTACATGTTGGTATTCATGGTTCCCTCAATGAGCTGTAGCTCCCCAGTGCCGGCAGCACTCATGCAGCCCCAGACCATGACACTCCCACCGCCATGCTTGATTGTAGGCAAGACACACTTGTCTTTGTATTCCTTACCTGGTTGCTGCCACACACGTTTGACACCATCTGAATCAAATACATTTACCTTGGTCTCATCAGACCACAGGACATAGTTCCAGTAATCCATATCCTTTATCTTTTTGTATTTACCAAACTGTTTGTGGGCTTTCTTGTGCATCATCTTTAGAAGAGGCTTACTTCTGGGATGACAGCCATGCAGACCAATTTGATGCAGTGTGCAGTGTATGGTCTGAGCACTGACAGGCTGACCCCTTACCCCTTCAACCTCTGCAGCAATGCTGGCAGTACTCATACATCTATTTCCCAAAGACAACCTCTGGATATGACGCTGAGCATGTGCACTTAACTTCTTTGGTTGACCATGGTGAGGCCTGTTCTGAGTGGAACCTGTCCTGTTAAACCACTGTATGGTCTTGGCCACCGTGCTGCAGCTCCGTTTCAGGATCTTGGCAATCTTCTTATAGCCTATGCCATCTTTATGTAGAGCAACAATTCTTTTTTTCCAGATCCTCAGAGAGTTATTTGCCACGAGGGGCTATGTTGAATTTCCAGTGACTAGTATGACAGAGTGAGAGCAATAACACCAAACTTAACACACCTGCTCCCCATTCACACTTGAGACCTTGTAACACTAATGAGTCACATTACACCAGGAAGGGAAAATGGCTAACTGGGTTTAATTTGGACATTTTCACTTGGGGGTGTACTCACTTTTTTTGCCAGTGGTTTAGACATTAATGGCTGTGTGTTGTGTTATTTTGAGGGGATGGCACATTTACACTGTTATACAAGCTGTACATTCACTACATTGTAGCAAAGTGTCATTCCTAAAGTGCTGTTACATGAAGAGATATAATAAAAGATTTACAAAAATGTGGGGGTGTACTCACTTTTGTGAGATACTGTATATACAAGCATTAGACAACTGGCATGCCAGTAAACAGTACATCACAGACCCTAGATCAGTCACAATTTCCTGCACCTCCAGATCTCAGGTCAGCCCCAGTTTCTGTACCTTCAGACCTTAGATTAGCCCCAATCCCTTCACCTTCAGATCAGCCCTATTCCTGTAGCCTCATATATCAGATCAGCACAAATTTGAGCATCATTAGAAACAAAGGGTTTTTACATTTAGAACTGCTTTAGATGACAGTTTTAGTAGGAGGAAGAAGAGGGTAGGTGGGTGGATTTAATGTAATGTAGCAATGTATTGCTACTTAGCCTGACTTTGGAAGGAGAGCTGGCAACTGAACATCAGAAGGGAAGCCTTTTTAAAATGTCATGGTAAGTGGCAGGTCCAGAAGGACAGACCAAGCTTTGTAACTGGCAGCCTAGTGAGCTGTCAATTATAGCTTATGCAAGTGGGTCTGTATCTTTAGAGAGCAGTGACCCACCTGAGGATCATCTGGTTCTCCATTAGGCCAATCCAAGCCTGCGTACATGCTACATGGTCATTGTGACAGGAGTCACTTTGGGTGGGGGGCTCATGGAACCCAGATTACTTTAGAGAGGTGGGGAATTCCTTGTCCAGCTTTCCCGACCCCTCTTATGTGTAAGTCACCATGTTTCTATTAGGGGCACAGGATGACCAAGAACCCCAGTCGGGTCTGCACTAATCAACCTCACTGTACAACCACACCGCATTACGTGTTACCTCAGTTATCCTGGGTTCTATATGTGTGGTTTGTGTTGAAAGAATGAAGGGCCTCTTTCACTTGGGACAATAATATTTCTGAACAACATCCCTCAAGAAATATATAAAGATAAACAATTTGACTTTTCTGATTGCTTGAATATTGTTGGAGTCTCTCATAGACCCATGCTAGATAGGGAGGTCAGATTGGTTTGTTATTGGTAAGTGCCTGTTTTCCATTGTTCTATTGTTTCTGTCTGCCTTAAGATCAACCTATATTGGGATGTATATATGTATGTGGATTGGCTGCTAAGGGGGAGGGCGGGGGTTGTCCCACAGTGTATATCTCTTTGTGCCTGTGTTTGAATAAACAGTTCTTATCCTGGAAGGTTCCAAAACGTATACAAGCTAAGTTGTCGGCTAGCTTTGTATGAGGACGGCTGGGATATTTGATATTTGATATCTATGATCTATGTTCACGACTGGGAGGAAGCCATATACTGACAGAAGTCCACAAGTACAGTTTGGGTTGCGGTTCCGTTACAGTCATCTTCCAGGTGCCACTGAAAATGTTATTGCATGGCTGGCCTAGGCAAATGCATTAGGCTTCCGATCTCTGCACCAGTCATTGTTTGGTTTTATCAATAAATGAGAGAATTGATATAGGTCCACATTTACTAACTTTTGAATTAAGGTGAAGTGTAGTAAACACAAACATCCAATTATGTATTGAATAATTAAAAAAATATATATAATTTATCTTTCCCATGCCTGGATATTTGATGTGAGCATTGGCTGCTTCACTGCAGTTTACACTGGCAAATTAAGACCATATATAATTCTTTATATATTTGTTACATATTAAATAAAATAAAAAAATGCAAATAATGCAATGAAGCAACAGCTTAATAGCTAAAACAGCTTCAATGCGTTATTTGCATTTTTTTAAATTTTACATGAACCAAAAAAATACAAATATATGCACAGCGCAATTACATAGCCACATCATCCTCTAGACGCAAATGTTCTTAATCCTAAACCATGCCAATAACCACTGCTTGAGATACTGCATCTTCAAAAAACATTTACACTTTCTCATTTCACTGGGGTACTCAGTTAACCAAATATTAAGTGATATTGATCTATTTCCAAAAGCATTAGAAAAAAAAACAGAGAGGAATAAACCTAACAATGTGTATTTTCTGTGGCAGTGTATGTATTACAAGCTGTTACCACTGAGAAATGTCAAAACCAAATCTGGGTATTTTATATAACCAATGCTTTTACTCAAGAGATACCCAGAATGATGGGCCACGAAGCATGCTGATGGGTTATTATAGCTGAATACAGTTCTCTGTCACCTCAAGAGACCCTGGGGACAGGAATTCAATTTGGCAGCTTTTATTCGGCCCCATGAGAACGTTAGATCAAACACACACAAAAGACACACATTCAGAGTGCTGCAAAGAGTGCGGCCAATTTAATAGGGTTTGCACATACACTCTGGAAATGCAGAGCACTGAATTTAAAACCGAACTCACAATTGGTTACCGATGCGACCCGATTACCTCATAAATAGAATTGAAATGCCAATTGTAACAAACCCAATGCCATTCACCAAATTGCATTTACGATCAGTCATGGTGCTAGTTAAGGTTAGTCATTTAATTCCTACATTCTCTGTAAAGCTACGGCCTAGAGCTTCTCAGTCTGCGATGCATGAAATGTGCCCTCGTCAAGGGGTTAACTATAAAAATGGAGGATGCTAGTGCCTCACTAGAGTAATAATGCTGTATTACACACCTGCCTCGGGCAGTGGATAGCTGCAGGCTGCACAGATGAAAATGAAATGGAGAGCCTCAACGTTTTCAATGTGGGAGCTAAAAAGCAAACTGAAATGGTATTTTTACACCATTATTTGGCTTTTGATGGAGGCACTTACCCAGGCGACAAAAGGCCTCTGTGGCTGCTTGTCTTATGTTCTGCATGATGGACACAGAGCGAGAGAGAGAGAGAGGAGAGGAAACAAAAAGGAAAAGAGGGAGATCGAAAGAGAGGCAGTCTGCTGTGTTCATCACTGTGCTAGCTCCACTACACAGACTTAGGATAGTAGCAGTATATGGGCAAGGAAGAGAGGAAAATAAAAGGGAAACATTTCTGGTATTAATCCTGGGTGAGGTCAATTAGCAAAGATTGTGTGTATTTCTTGGCATTGGAAACCAAGGATCTTGTCAGTCACATACATATAATATGAGCTGTGACAGTTAGTCATTTTGTCACTGTTCCCGCAGTAGGAGGAAAGCCCCACCTTTTCAAATGTTCCAATGTGTCAGTATAAGGATTTTAGTGACTAACAGCTAGGACAGCAGAGGATGCAAACATTAGCAGCTCCTGGCCCTTGGGGACCCAGTTATTTGTCAGAAAGAGGCTTTTATGCATGCATTGCAGATTGCGAGCAGCATTTGTATGTACAATAGGTTTTACAAACAAAAAAAGATTTTGTACAACCCAGTTCTCCAATTTTTGTTGAGAACCACAGGATTTTAAGCCTGGGTTCACACTTATGTGAATTGGATGCGGGTTTCTCTGCATCTGATTTGCATGACAGGCGAGTGTGACCAGCTCTCAATGAAGCCGGTTCACACACCTCTGGGACAGCATGTGTGAACCCAGCCTTAAAGATTCCCAAGATGGAATACAGATCCTTTAATGGCATTTTAAGTGGCAGTAGATTACATTAGGAAAATAGTAACCTCTTGTCAAACAACATAATAGACACTGCTACTTCTGCAGCATATTTTTTTTTTTTTTAAAAAAACATGTCTGTCAATAAAGGTATTGAATTATGAAAACTAGAGCCACGCTATAGGAGCAAATGTGGAGATGTTGTGCACAGCAACCTATTTTGAGTTATGTTTAATTTTCCCTTTTGCATTCAAAGATATAACTTGATTGGGTATTACAAGTAACGCCAATTTTGCTTCATTCTTTTTGGCCCAGTTTTCATGTTAGCCCCAGTTTATTTATTTTTTTTAAATATATTTTTATTGTAGGATAAAGTTCAGTAGAAAACATCATATAATATAATTACCCTGTTGGGGGGCGTAAAATGGAGTAAACAAAATTTTATGAAGAAAGATATGGTATCCAAAAATGGTATAAACTACAGTAGAAAGCATACATTAAACCCTGTGAAATCACCATGTAAGCGCAAGTATTATGTAGGAATATACTAGTCTATATGCCCGGCACCACGTGTTAATTTTATAAATATGTGAATAAATAATGATGAATTTAATAAATAAAGATTGTTTTTGTGAATAAAAAATTAATTTTGTGAATAAAAAATATTTTTAAAATTTGTGTATTTGTAGCAGCTGCTATAGAAATAAAAAAGTGTTTGCAGGTAAGTATTAAAGTGAATATAATACATTTCATAAAAATTGATATTAGTGACAAATATAATAAGTGCAGATAATAAATCCTATTTCATATAACATTGATAAATGTGAAAAGTCCAAAGTTAAAAAGTCCAATAAATATGCAGTATAAAGTGAGTCCTTTGTGCAAACAGTGCCAATTCCAAAGGAAAAGTGCAAGTGCTCAGCGCGATGATTGCTCAATCCACTCAGTAATAATCCTTATAGTTATAATGCCACCGTGACAGAGGTAAGATTCAATCACTTACCAAATGTTGAGGGTCATGTATGCCTTATAGCACCACGACCAATCGAGCTTGAATAGCCGTCCAGGCTGAAATGGGCTCTCCTTGTGGCTTGCTCCAGGTGGATGAGATGGTGGGATCCCCCTCTGTCTCCTCTCCCCTGATGACCTGGCAGTACGAGGTTTATTCCTTCTCCTGGACTCTGTGTATTGTTCCCCCAACTTGGCTACCAACCTTCTGGTCCCATCCACAAGTATATATCTCCTTGCTGCTATTGCCTCCCTTCACATGTGGTGTTTGGCTTCTCTGTTCTTCTATCATAGCCATATCCATATCCATCATTAGCGGGATTGATTCGGTGACATCAAGGGTGGGGAAGTACATTGATGGCTACCTACAACCATTGGTGGTGTCCACTCCCACCTTCTTGAGGTCCTGAGGCTTTTGGATGATGTTGTGTGGAGGGATAGCTATTTGTTAGCCGCTGCTGACGTGACCTCCCTCTACACCATCATCTCTCATGACCATGGGCTTAGTGCAGTATCGTCATTCCTACAGAGGGACCCACAACTCATCCCGGCACAAAGGGATTGGATCCTTGAACTCCTCTCCTTCGCCATGACACATAACTATTTTTGGTTTGGAGGTTCTTATTACCTCCAAACCAAGGGTGTCGCCATGTGCGCTAAATTTGCGCCCAGTATTGTGAACCTGTGAGATGGCTACATTACACGTCGACTTTGGGCATATTCTGGGCAGAGTAGAAGAAACAGAAGAAAAGGTGGAGTCCCAAGGAAAAGAACTAAAAAATCTAAAAGAACAAATGAGAAAAATGAAAATGGAGCAGAGAAATATGTTATACAAAATCGAAGACCAAGAGAATAGAAATCGAAGAAAAAATCTGAGAATAAGAGGATTACCAGAGAAAGGGCCAACAGAAAATTTAGAAGAAACCCTGGAGAAGTTATTTAACCCTCTGCTGGGAAAGGCGACCACAGATAAAATTGAGTTTGAGAGAATTCATAGGTTGCGTAAACCAACCAATCTACCAAAAGAGAAAACAAGAGATGTGATTGTAAGATTCGATAAATACGAGACAAGGGCCCAGATCTGGGGGAAAATGAGAAGTAGACCGGAATTAAAATATGACGGGGAGGACATTCAGATTTTCCCAGACCTGGCAAAAGAGACAATTAACAGAAAACGCATTCTTAGACCAATGGTAGAAATATTAAAGAAAAAAGATATACAATACTTTTGGAACTTCCCAGCAGGCCTAGGAGTGAGAAGAGATGGGAGGACAGTACTCCTTAGATACCCAGAGGAAACCAAAGACTTTTGTGAAGCAGTAAAAATCCCACTTATGGATATTCCAGGCTGGACAGACCAGGAGTGCCCAGAGGAAGAAGTTGATGAAGGAGAATTGAATCAGTGGAAACAGAAGAAAAAGATGAAAACAAAAGGATGAAAAAGGACTGGGGGGACCGGGGGGATTGGGGGAGGGGGGGAGGGCTGGCGGGAGAAGGGGAGGAGGGGAGGAGGAGCAAGTAAGAATAAAAAACGGGTGGCCCTATGGAGATCAGCGGGCCGTCACCATTAGACCCTACGGTAGGGAAGATGGGAGGGAACAGTGACCACTAGCAGAGCTCGACCTCGGCCACAAGTCGATTGGAAAGGGAGGAAGGAGAATCGACAACCCTGATGGAGGGACCGGGAATAGTTGGGGGAGGGGAGGGTAGGGGTGGGTAGAGGAAAGGGGAAGAAAGAGGGAAAAAGAAGTCAATAGATCAAAACGTCTCCTATAAGAAAATACAAGAATTAAGAGAACTCACAAGACAAGAAAAATCAGAGGGATTAATGCCATCTCTTAGGGATCCCTGGTGTTGGTTGAACAGTTTTTATGGCCACTTTAGAGTTGAAGAGATGATAGAGAAAGACAGTAATGAAGATTAAGAAACAATGGTTATAGTTAACATATTATCTTACAATGTCCGAGGTTTAACCGCCTTAGCGGTAATCCCGAGCGTGACTCGGGGTTGATTTTTCATTGCAGGAACGGTAACCCCGAGTCACGCTCGGGGTGGATTGCAGAGAGCGCAGCGGAGCTTCTCTTACCTTATCCTGGCGATCCAGCGATGATCTCTCATTGCTGCGACCGCCAGCCGAGAGTCCCGCCGCTCCTCCGTCCCTCCGTCGGTACGATCACTTCCTAGTTCCGTTCCCTGCAGCAGCAATGCTGCATGGGAGCGGAACTAGGGAGGGAAATTCAAAAAAAAAAAAAAAAACGTTACACAAAACACACTTTATATTATATTATATATATATATGCATATATATATATATATATATATATATATATATATATATATATATATATATATATATATATATGCATATATATATATATATATATATATATATATATATATGCATGCATGCATATATATATATATATATATATATATATATATAATATGCACACACACACACACACACATATATATTATATATATATATATATATATAAAATTATATTATTGATTCAATTATAATTCATGCGTTATATATTATATATATATATGTGTGTGTATATATATATATATATATATATATATATATATATACACACACACATATCTGTATATAATATATAATGCATGAATTATAATCTAATCAATAATATAATTTTATTATATATATTATATATTAAATAATAAAATAATATTATTGATTTGATTATAATTCATGCGTTTGTGTTTCAAATTTATCACATCTGGGATGTCTACTAGAGTCTTGTTTTGGTCAGGTTTAAGTCAGTAATTACTAAGAATTGTAGGCCTATAATACATAACGCCAAATTTCCATGAAAAGAATTGTACCGCTTTTGGTATGTAATTCCAGACATAATCATACCGCCAGGGAGGTTAAACTCTCCAGAAAAAAGGAAAAAAATTTTAAAAGAAATTAGTTATTTGAAAGCAGATTTGACATTCTTACAGGAGACTCATTTATCTCATGCATCTAATATCAGATTGTATTCTAAGAGCCATCCTACCTGGTATTACGCGGACTCACCCGGGAGGAAGTCCAAGGGAGTAGCCATTGGCATTTCTAGGGGCCTTGGATTTGTTCTAGAGTCGAGAAAGGTAGACCCAGAGGGAAGATACCTCTTTTTAAGAGGAAAAATAGGAGATGAAGATTTGACCCTAGTAAATATATATAGTCCTAATGAGAGACAAGTAGACTTCCTAGGTAAAGTACTGGGAAAATTAATGGAGTTTAAAAAAGGAGGAGTCATACTGGCAGGGGACCTCAATCTCTGCCTTGACCCTAAAGTAGATACCACATCAAAAACCCTACGGATAAATAAAGTACAGGCAAAGAAAATAAAGGAAAAATTATTTACAAATCAACTGGCAGATATTTGGAGAATTCTCCATCCGAAAGATAGAGATTATACATGTTACTCAAGTGTACATGGAACATACTCAAGATTGGATTATATACTAATCGAACATAGGTGGATCAAAAGGGTAAGCGAGGCAGAGATTGGGGTCAAGACTTGGTCGGACCATACCCCCATTATGGTAAAAATAAAAATGGCGAAAGAGCGACCTAGGATGGATGCTTGGAAAATAAATGAGGAGATTTTTGGAGATAAAAAGTGGGAAAAAGGAATAGTGAAAGAGTTGGAATTCTATTTTCAAATAAACGATACAAAAGATGCACCAAAAGACATAGTATGGGAAGCTCATAAGGCTTATATGAGGGGCATATTTATCTCAAAGGGGACCCAAAGGAAAAAAGAAAGAATAAAAGATAAGATTAGGCTAATGACAGAAGTACATCAATTAGAGCAAAAACATAAAAATACACAAGATATATTAATAAATAATTTACTTGAGGTGAAGAGAGAAGAATTGAAAGATCTGCTAGAACAGGAAATAAAGCAGGAAATGAAAAGATGCATAAAAGAAAAATACATTGAAAGTAATAAGGTTGGGAAAAACCTAGCAAAAATCCTGAAAAAGAAGAAAGGAAAAAATTTTGTAGATAAAATTAAAAATAAAAATGGGGAAATAATTCAAACAACGACAGGAATAGCCAAAGAATTCCAAAACTACTATGCTAATCTTTATGCAGTAAAGAAAGGTGAGATACAGGGGAATGAAACAGAAAGGAGGGAGAAAATCAAAAAATACCTTGTAGACGCAGGACTGACAAAGATAGATGAGGAAAAGTTAAAATTCTTAGAAAGTCCAATCTCAGAACAAGAAATAGAGAGAGCCATTAAAGAAACGAGCCTAGGTAAAAGCCCAGGACCGGATGGGTTTACCATAGGTTATTATAAAAAATTTAAGGACATTTTAATCCCAAGATTTAAAGAATATATAAACGGAATAGGGACTCAGTACGAGATGAGTAGAGAGGCCCTGTCAGCATCAATCACAGTTATACGGAAAGAGGGAAAAGACCCGTTACTATGTTCTAGTTTTAGACCCATCTC
The DNA here is from genome assembly GCF_965119305.1 of Pelophylax lessonae. Classification (NCBI taxonomy): domain Eukaryota; kingdom Metazoa; phylum Chordata; class Amphibia; order Anura; family Ranidae; genus Pelophylax; species Pelophylax lessonae. The sequence goes on from NC_138773.1 coordinate 192,064,426, forward strand.
CCTACTTAATGTTGATACTAAATTATTCACAAAAATTTTGGCCACTAGAATGAAGAACCTAATGGGGGAGTGGATACACAATGATCAAGTAGGATTCATCCCGGGGAGACAGGGACGGGACAATGGGATAAAAACTATACTGTTGATAGACCATATGGTAAAAAGCAGAGCTCCCAGTCTACTCCTGTCAATAGATGCGGAAAAAGCATTTGACAGGGTAGACTGGGAGTTCATGATAAACACCCTAGTGGAGTTGGGAATAAAACCTAGAATGTTGGCCTGGACCAAAACTTTGTATAATCAACCAACTGCAAAGGTAAAGGTCAATGGAACTTTGTCAGACTCGTTTAAAATGCTCAATGGAACAAGACAAGGATGTCCCTTGTCTCCGATGTTATTTGTTTTATCTTTGGAATCACTACTGGCAACTATTAGAAATAGTGTGGACATCGGGGGCATAAAGGTGGGACAAGTGGAGCATAAGGTATCTGCCTTTGCAGATGATATCCTGCTTTACATAAGTAATCCGAGGATCACTTTGCCCAACATAATTAAAATAATGAAACAATATGGAGAACTATCCAATTTAAAAATTAATAAAAAAAAATCAGAAATATTAAATATTAATATCCCTAAACAAGAAGAGGAGATGTTAAAAAAAGAATTTCAGTTCAACTGGAGAAAAGATGAGATTAAATATTTAGGGATAAAATATACCCCAACTCCAGAAAAACTCTACAAAACAAATTTTCTAGAACTTCTGAATGAAGTAAGATCAGAATTAAATAGATTATCCCCGAGAATCTTTTCCTGGATAGGGAGAATAAATACGATAAAAATGATAATCCTGCCCAAAATTATATATAAATTCCAGATGATTCCGATTTCATTACCTCAAGTATTTTTTAAAACACTTAAAAGATTAATATCCCGCTTTATTTGGAAATACAAAAAGCCAAGGGTAAAGTACACTACACTATGTAAAGGTAAGGGACAAGGGGGACTAGCCCTACCCGACTTTAAAAATTATTATTTTGCAGCAATACTCACAAGGGTGATAGAATGGACAAAAAAAAAAAAAACAATGATAGAAATTGGGTGGTAATAGAAAGCACGATGAGTGGTACACACCTAGCAAAAGTTATATGGATACCTGAGAGGTTTAGAAATCTGGACACTAACACGCATATAATCACAAGACATGCTATTAAGGTTTGGGATAATATACATAAAAAAGAAAATTGGAAACACAATTCACCACTGATCCCGTTACAGGGCACAACATTTTTTGCACCAGGGGAAGAGAAGGAATTAGGTAAATGGATAGAAGAAGGAGATGCACAATTAGGGGATATAGTAGAGAAGGGGAAAATTATAACCTTGGCGGAGCTGAAACAAAGGAAAGAAAACTGGAAGATAAATGAGTGGAGGTATATCCAACTAAAGCACTTCACATTGTCACTACCGCAGCCATTGAGAGATATAAACGACCTCCGCCCTTTTGAGCAATTATGTCTTAAGGATAAGATAATAAATAATATTTCGAATGTGTATAAAATACTGTTAACAATAACAAAAGAGAGAGGAATATCATTAAAAGAAAAATGGGAAAGAGACCTCGGCCCGTGTAGTAACAACAAACAATGGGATAAGAGCCTTCAATTAGTACATAAATCCGCGATAGACACCAACGCGGAGGAGATGAACTATAAATTGATCACAAGGTGGTACAACACTCCTGATAAGATGGGAAGAATTCAGGTGGAGAGTTCAAGACTTTGCTGGAGGGGATGTCAGATGGTAGGGACTATAGCCCATATATGGTGGGAGTGCCCAAAAATTAAAGTATTCTGGAGTGAAGTTATAGAATTAATAAGTAAAATTACTAAAATAGATATTCCCTTGGATCCTTGGAAATGCATGTTTCATGGAACCCATATGTCAGTGAAGCAATATAAAAAAACATTACTCCCTCACTTATTAAACTCAGCTAAGAGCTTGATTCCCTTTAATTGGCAAAAAGAAGAGGCCCCCTCCAGGAAAGATTGGCTGTTAAAAGTAGAGAAAATAAGAAAGTTGGAGCAGCTGAGGACCTGGGAGGAGAAGGAACAGGGGAATGAAGAGGAGATTTGGGATGAGTGGCAAGAGTTTAAGGACACAAGGGAATACAGAGAAATAATAGGAGTCGAATGATAAGAAGAGACGGGGGGGGGGGAGGGATAAGGAAGGGAGGGGGGAAAAAAAAGGGATAAAAGGTAATATGTGTAAAATGTATATGAAAAAATTCTCCAGCGATTGGAGTGTTGTAAATAATTTTTTACCTGGAAAATTTAATAAAGAAATAAAAAAAAAAAAAAAAAAAATTGGTATCAAATCAGACAGGTCCTTATATTACATAGTTGATGTTAGACCTAAAGGAGACTGTACAATCAGACTGAAATAATGTATGGTCAGTCTTAGGGTGAAGGCCCCTACTCCAGTCCTAGTGCTGGATTGGTCTGTATTGCTGGCATAGGGACAGTACATTGTAAGCTCCTTCTTAGTCAAGAACCTGTAAATTATCTATGTTTTCCATACAGGTTTACAAAATTAGTGATGCTTGTAAATAAATAAATAAAGACAAATCTCATTAAGTGTAGTAAATTGACTTGGAAATTCGATTTTGTGGAAAAAAAAAAAAAAAAGTATTGTGAACCTGTTCATGGCGAAGTGAGAGGAGGATTTCGTTATCAAGGACCAAAGGGATGAGCTGATTTTGTGGAAACGATATATTGACGATGTCATTTTAATTTGGAATGGCACCGTTGAGTCTCTTACTGGATTCTTTGAGGAATTGAATGACAATGCCTTTGGGATTCGGTTACAGCATGAGGCAAGTGATTGTAATATCCACTTTCTTGACCTCAATATTACTGTTAGGAATGATGCTTTGGTGACAACCACCTATTTCAAGGCCATGGACCATAACGGATTTATTGGCATTATTGGCACAGATAGCTTCCATCACCCTTCATGGTTGAGATCGGTGCCAAAGAGTCAGTTTATTAGGGTTCGGAGGAACTGTACCTGCTTGGAGGACTACCTACATCAGTCCCAGACGTTGAAAGATACATTTTTGGATAAGGGGTACTCTGGTTCCGAGTTGGATTGGGTGATCAACGAAGTGGCCAACTTTGATAGATCTGATATGCTGCAGGAGAAACCTAAGGACAGTGATGCTAACGGGGGTTTCACAACCTCTTTTGTGACCTCATATACTCAGCAGTTTCGAGATATCAAAATAATTTTTTCTCGACACTGGAAGGTGCTGAGGAATGATAGAGTCCTGGCCCCAGTGGTTGGTGAGCATCCCACAGTGGTCTATAGGGGGGCTCCCCCTCTTAGACTGAGAGTAGCACCCAATATTGTAGATCAACCTTTGAGAAACACCCACCTTTTCCCAGAGATCAAAGGTTTCTTTCCCTGTAGGAGATGTGTGGTCTGTAGGACTAACGCCATCAAAGAAAGAAAGGTTACCTCTTTTTGTTCTAATACTACACATAAGACCTATCCCATTGACCAGTTCATTACTTGCTCTACTCGCAATGTGGTCTATCTGTTGGAATGCCCATGGGGGTATCAGTATGTGGGCAGGACCACCAGAGAGTTGCCGATCAGGGTTAATGAGCATCTTGGCAACATTCGCCGTGGTTTCCCAAAGCACAGTGTATCTAGACACTACTTGGAATGTCATCACAAGAAATCAACTGGCACTAAGATCATAGGTATTGACAGATTTACTGCCCATTGGAGGGGTAGTAACGTGAGGAGGGTGATCTCCCAGCGTGAAACCCGCTGGATATTTGACCTTAAGAGCTATACCCCTCATGGCCTTAATGTGGACTGGGACGTCAACTGCTTCATTAACAATAGTTGATGAACATGTTGGCGTCCCATCCCAGAAGGGATCTTTAGTCTCTACTACCTAAGATTGTTTTTTGTCTGAAGAGGTACCTAAAAGTTTTTTATCCTTTTATCTTTTCATATTTAATATATATGTATTAAATTTGGAGGTATAGATACATTTATCATTTTTATTATGATCATTATTATTTATAATATAGGTTTTTTTTGTTTACATGTTGCTGATCAGTGATGCACTGTGTCATTCATTTGGGGTGGTGTATCATTCATCATGTAATATGTGACATTTTGGAGTTTTTATACTGATTTGTTTTTTATGCCACCCAGGGGGTATTTTTATGTGTTTTGTACCTTCTGTGGATTGCATATTTATTTAATTTGTCCATTAGCCGAGTTAAATTCATTTTTGCTAAGCCTAATGGTGTATTGTTTAGTGAAATTAGTGACAATGCGCTTGATGATTCATTATTTCTTTGTTTAGGTGGTGCACCACTTAGCCTGTGTTATATCCCTTTGGCCTATCACTCCGGATGTGATGTGCAGGTCGTTCGGATTAGGGCTTGCGGTCGTGCCTCATCTAAGCGTCCTGAGTTACTGCAAGTTTGGGCGGAAGTGCTTCATTGCGCTTCTCGCCAAAACTGGAAGTGCGTCGTCACGCACGCCATGGCCGGAAGTGCGTCATCGCATACCGGAAGCAGAAGTGTGTTATCGCATTTCCAACGAGAGGACACTACAAATAGCGTGCTGCATGTGGAGGGCTTTGCCTTTGACAACGTCTGACGAAGACAAAACGCGTCAGACACGCCAGCCCTCATGCAGACACGCCTGCAGCCGCGGCGACTACAACTGGAATACATGCTTTTATCATTTGATGCCATGTGAGTTTTATTCCTTGTTTTTATCATTTAAATAAATGTACATACTTCACCATTGGAGCCTCATTTGTTTTTTGGAGGGACAATACCATCTATTATCCAAGGCCATTAATCATTTGATGATGCAACATTTTGGATGAAGTTTATTGGTGGATCTGGTGCGGGACTCTGAGCGGACCTTATCCTGGTGGTTATTTCCCTGTTTCTGGCTTGGTTGACCTTCCTTAACAGGGGGTCTACAGTTCTGGTAAGAGTATTATCTCATTTGAGCCCATGATGACCGTCAGGATTGTGTTCTTGTCCATGGTGTTGGACTTTCCTGCATTCTTTTCTACACCTCAGCAACTGGTTTCACAGGATCTTATGGACTTTGCATAATCTGTGTTTTTCCAGTACATGTTATTTTTGGCGCTGTACCTTATTACATACCTTATTATATTAACCACTTTACCACCGGAGGATTTTGCTGTCTTACGTCCAGGCCACTTTTTGCGATTCGGCACTGTGCGAACTTAACTGACAATTGCGCGGCCATGCAACGCCGTACCCAAACGAAATTTACGTCCTTTTTTTTTACCCCAAACAGAGCTTTCTTTTGGTGGTAAACTTTAAAAACAAAGGATTCCTGCGAGCTACCTGGCCCTGTTAGATTCTTAAAATGCCGCAAACACTTCATATATGAAAAGAGAAAATGGTTTGTTGGATAAACTAGTAGATACCTGGTATGACCTACCTCCAATCCCGGGTAATATAATTAAAATATGACAGGGATAGTGGGGCGTTCCCCCTAAGGGTGGGGCCCCAACTACGCCTCTAAAAGAAAAGGGGAGGTTAAGGAGGCTGTCATAACCAGCTAGTTTAGAGCATCAAAACCAATGTACTCCAGCAAATTGAAAGACAATATTATATAAAAATAAATTTATTGATTTTAATTAAAGACATACAAAAAGATAAAAATGGAGCCAACTCCATAGCCTGACATTATTGTCTTGCATTGAGCAATACACATAAATGTTAATAACCGATGAGGATAGGACTAACGCGTTTCGCATGAATGGCGCTTTTTCAAAGACCGTTTGATAATCCTCGGTTAACTATCACAAGAGAAAAAAAGATGTTACATACAATTTAGAAAAATACATGTATATCCATCTAAACACACATTTATAATGGACTTGTCAGGAACGCTCCCTGTGCACACTAAAGTGCTGTCATGAATCTGCCACCTAAGGGTTAACCTAGCTCAGACTAATTTCATTAATTGGCAATAGGCTGCCTTACTTAAGCACCTCAGAAGCACAGTGTCTTTGCTGTCTGATCTGAAGCTTCTCCTGTGTTCCTGAACCTGAAACCTGTTGTATCCAGTTTGATTCCTGTTTGACCTCCTGGCTTGTCCCTCACCTCGCTTGTCTGCTGCCCGCCCTGACCTCGGCTTGTTTGTGACCACTCTTTTGCCTTATCCTTGTCTGTTTATCTGCCACCAGATCCGGACCTGTTCACCTCCTGGCAGGGCAACCCCCGAGGACCGCGACCTGGTGCTATACACGCAGCAAAATCCAACCTCACCATCTGAGGCTCTGGTGAAGACCGGTTGGCACTTAGATTCCGCACCTCGGGTTAGCCTGCGTCTACTGCCTGGGTGACTTGTCTGTGCTCCATCCCTCGGTGAGCTAGAGGCTACCCTCTGCACGTCAGGCTCACCTCCAGAGTCCTGACAGTATCAGACAGCCATGTCGCAGCCTGCAAGAGGGGCCTCACCATTGGATGAGATCTGCCAGCATCTCACAACTTTATCTCAAGCCGTAAAGACACTTCAGGAGGGCTACATGCATCTGGAGGAACGGATGCGTTCTGCACCTGGGAACCCCCCTGTGATGACAGATTCTTCTTCCTCTGTACCAGCAGAACCTACTCCAGGTCCCACAGTAGTGATGTTGCCACCTGAACCCCGGGTCCCTACACCCGAAAAGTTCTCAGGGAACAGAGGCAAGTTCAGGGCGTTTCGCATCGCATGTGAATTATATTTCTCTCTGCAACCTCTGACTTTTTCCTTGGAGGCTACCAAAGTGGGCTTTGTCATCTCCCTGCTCCTGGATGAACCACAGTCTTGGGCTCATCGGCTTATTGAAGAGCGCAGTCCTCATCTAAAGTACTTATTGTCTTTCTTCAGTGCCATGGCTCAGCTGTATGACGACCCTCAGCGAACTTCCACCGCTGAAGCTGCTCTGCATGCGCTTCAGCAGGGTCAAAGAGATGTGGAAGACTATGTAACAGACTTTAGGCGTTGGAGTTCCGACACCCAGTGGAATGACGCTGCATTACGGTATCAGTTTCGTTTAGGTCTCTCTGAAGGGCTGAAGGATGAGCTAGCCCGGGTTGGGGTTCCTGACACCCTAGAGACTCTAATAAATCTGGCTATCCAGATAGACCGCTCAGGGAACGCCGTGCAGAACGTTCCACCCAGCAGCCTCGTCCAGCCTGGATGATGCCGCGGTTTGCGGCCCCGGTAAACGTCCCTTCCTTTAATCCGATTCCTACCAGCTCTGCTCATGCAAACCTTGCTACGGATGTCCCGGAACCCATGCAGCTTGGGGTTAAGAGACCTGCCCTGTCTACTGAAGAAAGGCATCGCCAGCGACAGAACAATCTCTGCCTGTACTGTGGAGAAGCCGGTCACTACGTGCGCTCCTGTCCTGCGAAGCTACGTAAGTGCCTTTCCATCTCCCCATCCAGTGGTCCAGCATCCGCTTCCAGTGCTTCTCACCTAGCCTTCTCTGTCTCGTTTCAGCTTCCAGGAGGTAGCATATCAGTAACCGCGATTATTGACTCCGGAGCATGTAGTTGCTTTATCGACCCGTCATTTGCTGTTCAACGGGGTATTCCACTTCAACCCAAGACCCAAGGACTTACCATCTTCCTGGCTGATGGTTCCCACATCAGTTCTGGACCTGTAACCCAGGAGACTCCTCCTCTCCTCATGATCTCCTCTTGTGACCATAAGGAACTAATAAGCCTAGACGCTATTGCGTCCCCCTTGTTTCCAGTTATCTTGGGGCTACCTTGGTTGAAGGCACACAACCCCCAAATCAACTGGACCTCTGGAGTCCTCAAGTTCCCGTCTACCTACTGCTTGAATTCCTGCCTGCCTGACTCTCTCAGCTCCTCCAGAACCTTGCTGTGCCTAGAATCTGATCCAGATTTATGCTCTGTTGTGCCTGAGGCTTATCATAATTTTCTGGACGTTTTCAGCAAACGTGGGGCTGAGACCCTTCCCCCTCATCGTCCTTATGACTGCCCTATAGAGCTGCTTCCAGGGGCCGAGATTCCGTTTGGTCGTATCTACCCACTATCCGAACGGGAGTTGGAGGTTCTTAAGGAATACGTGAACGAAAGCTTAAAGAAGGGTTTCATCCGCCCATCTACTTCACCAGCAGGAGCAGGAATCTTTTTTGTAGAAAAAAAGGATCACTCTCTCCGTCCTTGTGTGGATTACCGAGAGTTGAATAAAGTCACGGTTAAAAAGCGATATCCTCTCCCCTTGGTTCCAGAACTCTTTCAGAGATTAAGGTCTGCTGTCTTGTTTACCAAATTAGACTTACGTGGGGCCTACAATTTGGTTCGTATCCGCGAAGGGGACGAGTGGAAAACGGCGTTCCGTACCAGGTTTGGGCATTTCGAGTACCTGGTGATGCCCTTCGGTCTCTGCAACGCCCCGGCTACATTCCAGCATTTTGTAAACGACATCTTCAGAGACTGGCTTGACACCTTCGTAATTGTCTATTTAGATGATATTTTAATCTTTTCTGCATCTCTGGACCAGCATCGGGAGCACGTCAGGAACGTTCTCGGCCGCCTCCGCCAACATGGACTCTATGCTAAGGCCGAGAAATGTGAATTTGAACAGCAAAGCATCCAGTTCTTGGGCCTGATCATATCCACCAAAGGAGTTAGGATGGATCCTCAAAAAGTTTCAGCTATCCTGGATTGGCCGGCTCCATCTGACAAAAAGGGGGTGCAGCGCTTTGTTGGATTTGCAAATTTTTACAGGAGATTCATTAAGGGGTTCTCTACCATCCTCTTCCCTATCACACAGCTTACCAAGCAGAACATTTGCTTCCATTGGTCCCCTGAAGCCCAGACCGCCTTCTCAGTCCTGAAAAAGCTGTTTACTACTGCTCCCATCCTGAGACACCCTGATCCCACCTTACCTTACCTCCTTATGGTAGATGCCTCAGAAGTGGCTGTAGGGGCTGTTATCTCCCAAAGACAGGGAGTTAAAGACTTGATACACCCTGTAGCCTTCTTTTCCCGCAAACTCTCTCCAGCAGAGAGAAACTATGATGTGGGCGATCGTGAACTTTTGGCCATCAAGGTGGCACTCGAGGAGTGGCGATATTTACTCGAAGGGGCAGCACATCCCATCCTTATCTTCACCGACCACAAGAACCTTGAATACTTGAGATCTGCTAAACGGCTGAGACCACGCCAGGCACGGTGGGCTCTGTTCTTTTCAAGGTTCGCGTTTCATATTACTTACCGACCTGGTTCCAAGAACGTCAAACCGGACGCACTCTCCCGCATGTTCGATGACCCGAAGGAAATTCCTGTACCTGACACCATCCTGTCTGAAGGTAACTTTCTTCTTCCATTAACTAATCTGATGGCTCATAATAAACAGGCTTCTGTGAGTATTCCCTGTCTTCCTGAAATTTCTCTGGTACCTAAGGACGGTTTGCTATGGTTTGGGGACAAGATCTTCATTCCAGAAGATGTCCGAATGTCGGTTCTGGGTTCTTGTCATGACCATCCCTTGGCAGGTCACTTTGGAGTCCGTAAGACCCTTGACTTGCTGCAGCGTACATTCTGGTGGCCTGACCTGGAAAAAAGTTGTAGGGACTACGTGTCTTCCTGTGCTGTGTGTTCCCGAAGCAAGCCCGCGAGAAGTAAGTCATGGAGTCTCCTTAGACCACTTCCAGTTCCTGATAGACCGTGGAGGATGATCGCCATGGATTTTATTGTGGAACTTCCTCCTTCTAAGGGATTCTCTGCCATTTTTGTTGTTGTGGATCGATTGTCTAAAATGGCCCATTTTTTGCCCCTCAGGGGTACTCCCTCTGCCAAGGAAACCGCAGAAGTCTTCATAAAAGAGATTGTTAGGCTTCACGGGGTACCTGCAAATATTGTCTCTGACAGAGGGGTGCAGTTTACCTCACGCTTCTGGAAAGCATTATGCAGTCTGTTGAAGATTGAATTATCCTTGTCTTCTGCTTACCACCCACAGACTAATGGGCAGACCGAGAGGACCAACCAGACCTTGGAACAGTACATTCGGTGTTTTACCACCTTTGTTCAAGACGATTGGGTGGCCTTGCTGCCATTCGCAGAGTTTGCCTATAATAATGCTAAACATTCTGTTACTGGACAATCTCCATTCTTCTCAAACTACGGCTTCCACCCATCCTTCTTGCCCGATATCCCGTCTGACTCTGAAGTCCCTGCAGTACAGGACACTATTAATTTCTTTGCTCGCAACAGCAAATTACTGCAAGAAGCCATACTTAAGGCACAAACGGCATCTAAGAAGATCTTTGATAGAAGAAGAAGGGGAGAATTAATTCTTCAACCAGGTAACCAGGTTTGGTTGTCCACAACTAACCTCCGTTTAGCCTGTCCATCTAAAAAATTGGCTCCCAGGTTTATTGGACCCTTTCCGGTCAAGAGGAAACTTAATGAAGTTTCCTATGAATTATCTTTACCCAATTCACTCCGCATTCACCCAGTATTTCACGTCTCCTTGTTAAAGCCTGCAGTGCCCAATGCCTTCCCTGGTAGGAGTTCAGAGCCACCCGAACCTGTAATCGTTGATGGAGATGTGGAATATGAAGTAGAAGCTATTGTGGACTGCCGGAAGAGAGGAAACCTGTTACAGTACCTCGTCAAGTGGAAGGGTTATGGTCCAGAAGAAAACTCTTGGGAGCCTGAACGAAACATCCACGCTACGGAACTTATCCAGGCTTTCTTTCGTAGTCACCCACAAAAGAGAAACCTATTGGGCACCAGGAGGTTGCCCTTAAGGGGGGGGGGGGGGGCAATGTCAGGAACGCTCCCTGTGCACACAAAAGTGCTGTCATGAATCTGCCACCTAAGGGTTAACCTAGCTCAGACTAATTTCATTAATTGGCAATAGGCTGCCTTATTTAAGCACCTCAGAAGCACAGTGTCTTTTCTGTCTGATCTGAAGCTTCTCCTGTGTTCCTGAACCTGAAACCTGTTGTATCCAGTTTGATTCCTGTTTGACCTCCTGGCTTGTCCCTCACCTCGCTTGTCTGCTGCCCGCCCTGACCTCGGCTTGTCTGTTTATCTGCCACCAGATCCGGACCTGTTCACCTCCTGGCAGGGCAACCCCGAGGACCGCGACCTGGTGCTATACACGCAGCAAAATCCAACCTCACCATCTGAGGCTCTGGTGAAGACCGGTTGGCACTTAGATTCCGCACCTCAGGTTAGCCTGCGTCTACTGCCTGGGTGACTTGTCTGTGCTCCATCCCTCGGTGAGCTAGAGGCTACCCTCTGCACGTCAGGCTCACCTCCAGAGTCCTGACAGGACTACATCCTGCAAAAGAGTTATTTGATGCTCACCAAAGTGCTCGTGCTACAGATGCTCGGACAAGAAACCAGAAACATCGGCTGTGCTAAACACCATGTAGAGGACCATGTGCAGGAGGGATACAACCGAGCGAGGACCTCAGGGTAGCCACCCCTAAATCCTCACTCTTTAGAGACAGGGAAAGGTGCCGAGTCCCCCCCCCCCCTTTAGAACGCAATCAAGGAGGTACACCCCCTCACCGCTGCAAGCCCCCAAAGAGTCCTGAGGGAATCCCATCTAGAAAATAGAGTAAAAAGAAGATTCAGAGCTTCAAAAGCAATTCAATATGAAATCATACAGGACACTCCATGCATAAATCCAATATTGAATATTATATTTAGATAAAGAGAGTGGCTGGGGAACTGCAGGCATCTGCCAAGGCAGCATATGCCACCCACCCCTTAATCCAATCTCTAGTAAAGAGTATATAATTACGTATCAAAAAGATGAGAATAAGAATATAAGAGTAACCCTAATTGGCCAAGGGCAAATCAAAAGATTATGGTATGTCCTCCTATAAGGAAGACAAAGGAGGAGGAGGATAAGCACATCCCCACTTACCCAATAGACTTGCAGAATGGGGATAGTGTGGCACCCCGCTAGTCCTGGCCACTAACTCCGGCCTCATGGGATGATTCCCAGAACAAGGTATGCCTCAGTTGAAGAGAGCCCCCCCCCAGGTCCGTCCGAAGGGGGAGAGAGACAGCCGCGTGTACACGCCGGCCGCCCTCCCCCTAAAGTACGGAACTCCACCAGAAGCGACGCAAGAGGAAGTCGCGCCACCCCCGGCGGAAGTACTCAGATCCCGCCGGAAATGACGAAACCGGAAGCCGCGTAACCCTCGGCGCGGGCTCAACACGGGGAGGCATATACCCGGACATACAAGGTGCACGGGATACAGCCTCCTCGCAGGCTAACCTAAATTAGCCGAACCGGGAGCCGAGGTGACAGTTACTCACCACCTTTGCGCCCGGACACCTCCCTAATGGTCTCATCATTGATCCCTTGGTCCCTTGGGCGTAAAGTGCACACCCCATACTTAGGCCACCAGTCCAGCATTCCAGCAACAAAGAGCACTAAACAAAAAAAAAATAAAACAATAATTATAGTCATATAACAATTATACAGCATCTTGATAAACCAACTGTTACCATTAATGAATTACATGACGCATTTGTTACCTCATATTATAAAAAAAAAAGGGAGGGAGGGAGAAGAAAAAGAACAAGAAAAAGGAGAATTGGTAAATTATTTCATTATTTATTTTAAGAAAGGCTGGTATGAAATAACCGAGTTCAAGCCCGGAGAGGTCGTGGCATGCAAATTATAGATCCATCTGGCTTCCAATTTTAAAATTCTGTTGTCAACATCACCCCCCCGAATGTTGGGGTTGACAACCTCCAGGACATGGAATTTGACTACTTCAGGGTAAAAGTTGTGGTAGTTACCCACATGCTTACAGATGGGGGTGTAAATCAACCCCACCTCCATGTAATACAGGTGATCACCCACTCGACTGGCTAGGGACCTCTTTGTTTTGCCCACGTAAAATGAGCCACACTCGCAGAGAGCAATATAAACCACTCCAATCGTTTGGCAATCTGCATAACAATTAAGTTTATATATAGAGCCATTCGGGAGAGTACAGGTTGGACCTGCCTGTATCCATGGGCAGATGTCACACTGGCCACATGGATACGTACCTCTCCTTGTCCGATCACCATTTGACTGCACCTGCTGAAGATGGCTATGAACCATGGAGTCACGAAGTGACTTGGACTTTCGAAAGACTAACTCTGGATATTCACAGACATAGTTGGACAAAATCCTATCATCTGTCAAAAAATGCCAATTTTGCCTCATAATTGCTCGAATCTGCGAGTGATGGTCATTGTACGTGGTAACCAATTTGGTTGTACCAGAGCCTGATGCTTTTTTCTTGAAGTTAAATATTACTTCGTTCCTTGTACGGGCTTTAGCCTTGTTGTATGCCTTACGGAGTACATTTTTTCTGTAGCCTCGAGACCTAAGTCTCTTTCTCAGGGCTGCAGCATCTATTTCAAAGTCATCATCCTTGGCACAGTTCCTCCTGAGGCGGAGGTACTGGCCAAATGGGATGCTATTGATTAAACTGCGGGGGTGACTGCTCGTGTAATGTAGGATCGTATTGCCCGCAGTTTCCTTGCGATACAAGGTAGTGCGAGCAAACGATCCTTATCCACGAACAGCCTCGTATCCAAAAATGGAAGACTTTCGATGCTGTGTTGCATAGTGAACTTTAAATTAAAGGTGTTTCCTGCTAGCAGATCCATAAATTGGTGCAGCTCCTCTTCACTGCCAGTCCAAATGACGAAGACATCATCGATGTACCTGCGCCACAAGAGAATGTGGCGCAGGTACATCGACAAGGCCTCATCACGGAACACTGATCTCTCCCACCCCCCCAGGTACAGGGTCGCGTAAGACGGGGCACATGAAGTCCCCATCGCCATGCCCTGTACCTGGAGGTAGGCGACATCCTGGAACAGGAACACATTTGACCGTAATATATGATCCAACAGGATGATGATAAAGTCTGCCATTGGCCATTCAGATTGATCCTGCTCATAGAAGAAGGTGTAAATAACCTCAATACCCCTGGAATGGGTGATGCTTGAATATAAAGCCTCGATATCTATCGCGACTAGTAGGGCTCCAGGTGGAACCACGATGCCCTCTACCGCCCGCAATAGATCCAGGGTGTCCTACAAATATGAGGGTAACCCCAGGATCAGAGGCCTCGAATAGCTGTCTACAAATTGGCTTGCGGGTTCTGTTTCACATCCAACCCCCGATACTACAGGGCGTCCAGGGGGATCCCCAAGGTTCTTGTGAACCTTGGGGAGCGCAAAGAACGTGGGGATGATGGGCCACTGCACTTTAAGGAATAAGTACGTGTCATGAGGGATAATACCTTGATGGTAAGCATCCAGTATTATAGATCGATATCTATTAGAGAAAACTTGAATCCTCTCAAAGGGGATGATAGAGTACCACTCCGCATTTGATAGAATTTTAAGGCACATCCTTTCATAGTCTGGCCTGTCCATCAGCACACTTCACTTCTCATAAAAAGTGTAAAAATCTAAAATCTATAAAATTGTGTTGCGCAGAATAAAAATCTATATAATCAATGCTCTTAATAAATAATTGCATAAGCTGGTACAACCAATAATGTCCTTCCTCAAATAAAAGTCTGGTGTGCAAATAACAATCAATATCAAATGTAAAAAATATTGGTGAATAAAATTAATATAATAAATAGGATTCTCTCAATAAATCCTCTAAAAACTTTCATATAAGTGTAAAGTGCATATGCTGTGCAATATCCATCAATACATAAAACCACAGTGATAAACCAATTGTAATAAAAACCTTTGCAAATTAATCCTATTATGACGTGCAAATATCCATAAATACAACCAATCTTATATATAGTGTCCAATAACAATAAATAATTAAATATGGTAATGGGTAGTGTCCAAAAGATAGAAATAAAAAATCAAGTCCAAAGTGAAGCTGTGCAAATAACAGAAACTATGCTGTGCTCAAAACCACCAGTAGGTGGCAGGTGCTCCCCAGACTTGTGAGTGACTGGGATGTCACTGATCCTACAAACGCTGTGCACCCCCCTCGTGAGTGGGCGCTCACCTCAGAAAAGATTAAACCAGGCACATCAATTGGGGCTCCTAATCAGGGATAGCCCTTCCCAGTGATACTATGGTCCGTGGCTCTGAAGTCAGCCCTTATAACGAAGCTCAGGTGAGCTGCTTCATCCACATCCTCTTACTCCAGCACAGGGTGTCACCACATGATATGCAAGAAATAAAATCTCCAATAGTGCTTTTACCTTTAAGATAATTTATTTCAAACAAAAAGAACCGATGTAAACTCACATTTAACGGTGCAAACATGCACCTTTTGCAGGCAGTGTGCAATCAAACAATCCAAGCCGTGATGGCAAAGCAGGAGACGCTGTGGCTGTGTATCCTTTAGCCCTTATAACGAAGCTCAGGTGAGCTGCTTCATCCACATCCTCTTACTCCAGCACAGGGTGTCACCACATGATATGCAAGAAATAAAATCTCCAATAGTGCTTATACCTTTAAGATACTTTATTTCAAACAAAAAGAACCGATGTAAACTCACATTTAATGGTGCAAACATGCACCTTTTGCAGGCAGTGTGCAATCAAACAATCCAAGCCGTGATGGCAAAGCAGGAGACGCTGCGGCTGTGTATCCTCTCCTATACCGATGCAGCCAGACAGTCTCACACTCAGTGAAGCGCTCCGTCCGTCCTAGCCCTTCCCCCTATGCGTGACGACACAGGGACCTCGTGTCTTCCTCAGGGGGATATCAGAGCTTCAGACTTCAGAGCCACGGACCATAGTATCATTGGGAAGGGCTATCCCTGATTAGGAGCCCCAATTGATGTGCCTGGTTTAATCTTTTCTGAGGTGAGCGCCCACTCACGAGGGGGGTGCACAGCGTTTGTAGGATCAGTGACATCCCAGTCACTCACAAGTCTGGGGAGCACCTGCCACCTACTGGTGGTTTTGAGCACAGCATAGTTTCTGTTATTTGCACAGATTCACTTTGAACTTGATTTTTTATTTCTATCTTTTGGACACTATATTACCATATTTAATTATTTATTGTTTATTGGACACTATATATAAGATTGGTTGTATTTATGGATATTTGCATGTCATAATAGGATTAATTTGCAAAGGTTTTTATTACATTTGGTTTATCACTGTGGTTTTATGTATTGATGGATATTGTATTCAAGGGGAAAATCCTGCGCTGAGTGATAACAATATGATAAACCAAAAATAGCAGCTAGAACACTGGACCTATAGAAATCCGAACAGTAATATACATCAAATAGTGCAGCGCTAGAAACCCGTAATTAATAATCACAGAAAAAAACATTGGTGCAGTGCAATTAAAACTAAACCAGAGGTATAAAAAGTCAATAAAAATCCTGAATTAAGGATCAGATGTGAAAACAAGCAAGAAAGTCCAAACAGGGGGTGAAATCCCAAGATACGGTGAGCAGAGGGAAAAGGCACCCGTGAAGATGGATTAAAGGTGGTTGCTTACCGCAAGGAATGGGCCCCCAATTTAATGGTCAGGCCACTCAGGCATGTGATGAAAAACACTTAGGATGGACTCTCTCCTCCGCAATGGTAGACTAGGGTCAGGGCCGGCGCAACCACCAGGCGGAGCAAGCGGCCGCTTGGGGCGGGCAGGTCCGCAGCCGGGATGGGGCGGAAAAATGAACCTTTTTTTTTTTTAAATACTTAATTATCCGGGGACCGGAGTTGCCACCGCCCGCCCTGCCCCTGGTCTCGTGTGGATCGTTTTAAGTTAGCCCCCGAGTGTCAAGCAGCCGCAGCGCTGCAGCCAGAAGAAGACGGAGGGGGGTGGAGGCGGAGCCAATGCTAGCCTAGGCGGCAAGGAGAGGAAAGGAATTTGAAATCCTCCTCCGCTCCGAGAACCTCTTCTGCTGTCACATGATGAGAGGAAATCCTCTCCTTGCCGCCTAGGCTAGCATTGGCTCCGCCTCCACCCCAAGAATGTTAGTGCCCGACTGCCCGAGGGGGGGAAGAGGAATGTGAGTGCCGCAGGGGGGGAAAGAGGAATGTGAGTGCCGCAGGGGGGGGGAAGAGGAATGTGAGTGCCGCAGGGGGGGGGGAGGAAGAGGAATGTGAGTGCCACAGGGGGGGGAGGAAGAGGAATGTGAGTGCCGCAGGGGGAGGGGGGGAGGAAGAGGAATGTGAGTGCCGCAGGGGGGAAGAGGCATGTGAGTGCCGCAGGGGGGGGAAGAGGAATGTGAGTGCCGCAGGGGGGGAAGAGGAAATTTGAGTGTCGCAGGGGGGGAAGAGGAATGTGAGTGCCCCAGGGGGGGGGAGGAAGAGGAATGTGAGTTCCCGAGGGGGGGGGAGGAAGAGGAATGTGAGTGCCCCGAGGGGGGGAGGAAGAGGAATGTATGTGAGTGCCCGAGGGGGGGGAGGAAAAGTAATGTGAGTGCCCGAGGGGGGGGGAGGAAGAGGAATGTGAGTGCCCCGAGGGGGGGAGAGGAATGTGAGTGCCCGAGGGGGGGGAAGAGGAATGTGAGTGCCGCAGGGGGGGGAAGAGGAATGTGAGTGCCGCGGGGGGGATGAAGAGGAATGTGAGTGCCGCAGGGGGGGGAGAGGGATGTGAGTGCCCGAGGGGGGGGAGGGAGAGGAATGTGAGTGCCCGAGGGGGGGAAGAGGAATGTGAGTGCCCGAGGGGGGGGGAAGAGGAATATGAGTGCCAGAGGGGGGGAGGAAGAGGAATGTGAGTGCCCGGGGGGGGGGAGGAAGAGGAATGTGAGTGCCCGAGGGGGGCGAGAGGAATGTGAGTGCCCGAGGGGGGGGGAGGAAGAGGAATGTGAGTGCCGCAGGGGGGGAAGAGGAATGTGAGTGCCGCAGGGGGGGAGGAAGAGGAACGTGAGTGCCCGAGGGGGGGAAGAGGAATGTGAGTGCCGCAGGGGGGGGGAGAGGAATGTGAGTGCCCGAGGGGGGGGAGGAAGAGGAATGTGAGTGCCCCGAGGGGGGGAGGAAGAGGAATGTGAGTGCCCGAGGGGGGGAAGAGGAATGTGAGTGCCCGAGGGGGGGGGAAGAGGAATATGAGTGCCAGAGGGGGGGAGGAAGAGGAATGTGAGTGCCCGAGGGGGGGAGGAAGAGGAATGTGAGTGCCCGAGGGGGGCGAGAGGAATGTGAGTGCCCGAGGGGGGGGAGGAAGAGGAATGTGAGTGCCGCAGGGGGGGGAAGAGGAATGTGAGTGCCGCAGGGGGGGAGGAAGAGGAACGTGAGTGCCCGAGGGGGGGAAGAGGAATGTGAGTGCCGCAGGGGGGGGAGAGGAATGTGAGTGCCCGAGGGGGGGGAGGAAGAGGAATGTGAGTGCCCGAGGGGGGGGGAGGAAGAGGAATGTGAGTGCCCGAGGGGGGGGGAGGAAGAGGAATGTGAGTGCCCGAGGGGGGGAGGAAGAGGAATGTGAGTGCCCGAGGGGGGGAGGGAGGAGGAAGAAGGTGAGTGCCCGAGGGGGGGAGTGAGGAGGAAGAAGGTGAGTGCCTGAGGGGGGGGAGGGAGGAGGAAGAAGGTGAGTGCCTGAGGGGGGAGGGAGGAGGAAGAAGGTGAGTGCCTGAGGGGGGAGGGAGGAGGAAGAAGGTGAGTGCCTGAGGGGGGGAGGGAGGAGGAAGAAGGTGAGTGCCTGAGGGGGGGAGGGAGGAGGAAGAAGGTGAGTGCCTGAGGGGGGAGGGAAGAGGAAGAAGGTGAGTGCCTGAGGGGGGGAGGGAAGAGGAAGAAGGTGAGTGCCTGAGGGGGGAGGGAGGAGGAAGAAGGTGAGTGCCTGAGGGGGGGAGGGAGGAGGAAGAAGGTGAGTGCCTGAGGGGGGGGGAGGGAAGAGGAAGAAGGTGAGTGCCTGAGGGGGGAGGGAGGAGGAAGAAGGTGAGTGCCTGAGGGGGGGGAGGGAGGAGAAGGAAGGTGAGTGCCTGAGGGGGGGGAGGGAGGAGGAAGAAGGTGAGTGCCTGAGGGGGGGAGGGAGGAGGAAGAAGGTTAGTGCCTGAGGGGGGGAGGGAAGAGGAAGAAGGTGAGTGCCTGAGGGGGGAGGGAGGAGGAAGAAGGTGAGTGCCTGAGCAAGTCTCCCTGTGTGACTGGATAGGAGGGGCATCCTTGGAATCCATCCACAGTGGCGGCCGGTGTACAGAGGGAGCAGGGGCGCCGCCCCCCCATCCATGCGTCCGGCCCCCTAATCTGCATGCAGAGGAGCTGGACGCATGGAGTTCAATGGGATTTTTTTTTTTTATTTTGCATCACCTGATTAGAGCCAGAGGCTCTAATAGGGCGATGCAAAGGTTGGACCCGGGGTGCAGAACAGTGCATCCCGAGCCCACCCATTGCACGACAATAGCGAATAAAAATTCGCTATTGTCACACCGATCCTGGCCAATCAGGAAGCGCGTCCGATACGCGCTTCTTGATTGGCCGCAAGGCAAACCCCTTGCCATTAGCCGAGGAGGAGGCGGAAGCGGAAGGACTCGTGGAGAAGCGCCGCCGGTCACCGGGACTCAGAAGAAGCCGCCCGCCGCCGCTCCTGCTGGAAGGACTCGTGGAGACGCGCCGCCGGTCACCGGGACTGAGAAGAAGCCGCCCGCCCCAGCTGCTGCTCCAGGTAGGTAAGGGGGCACGCACACTGATCTCTGCATTGGGGCATGTACGCTGGTCACTGCATTGGGGGCATGGTATGCTGGTCACTGCATTGGGGGCATATACGCTGATCTCTGCATTCGGGGAATGGTATGCTGGTCACTGCATTGGGGGCAAGCACGCTGATCTCTGCATTGGGGCATGTACGCTGGTCACTGCATTGGGGGCATGGTATGCTGGTCACTGCATTGGGGGCATGGTATGCTGGTCACTGCATTGGGGGCATATACGCTGATCTCTGCATTCGGGGAATGGTATGCTGGTCACTGCATTGAAGGGGGCACGCACGCTGATCTCTGCATTGAAGGGGGCATGTACGCTGGTCACTGCATTGAAAGGGGCATGTACGCTGGTCACTGCATTGAAGGCGGCATGTACGCTGGTCACTACATTGAAGGGGGCATGTACACTGGTCACTGCATTGAAGGGGGCATGTACGCTGGTCACTGCATTGAAGGGGGCATGTACGCTGGTCACTGCATTGAAGGGGGCATGTACGCTGGTCACTGTGCATTGAAGGGGGCATGTACGCTGGTCACTGCATTGAAAGGGGGCACGCTGGTCACTGTGCATTGAAAGGGGGCACACTGGTCACTGTGCATTGAAAGGGGGCACGCTGGTCACTGTGCACTGAAAGGGGGCACGCTGGTCACTGTGCACTGAAAGGGGGCACGCTGGTCACTGTGCACTGAAAGGGGGCACGCTGGTCACTGTGCATTGAAAGGGGGCACGCTGGTCTCTCTGCATTGAAAGGGGGCACGCTGGTCACTGCGTTGAAAGGGGGCACGCTGGTCTCTCTGCATTGAAAGGGGGCACACTATACCTTAATTACTGAAGGCCCCTTTCTCACTTTTGCGACCTCAAAGTCACGCAATTTTTTTTATTTTTAGCAGAGTGGCAGATTTGTATGGGGCTAATAACATGTAGAGGGGTTCCAGTTGTGATCTAGACTTTGAGTTGCCTGTTTTTACCATCCCCTGACCGCTCAGAAAAAAGTCTTAAATGGGCAAAATTATCTGAAAAAACTGACCCTTTAACTACTTCAGCTCCCCCTTAATGACCAGACCATTTTCTGCGATACGGCACTGCATTGCTTTAACTGACAATTGTGAGGTCGTGCGACACTGTACCCAAATGCAACTGATGTATTTTTTTCCCACAAATAGAGCTTTCTTTTGGTGATATTTGATCACCTCTGCAGTTTTTATATTTTGCGCTATAAACATAAAATTAGCGACAAATCCTTTTTACTTTCTGCTATAAAACATTCCCAATGAAAAAAATAAATTTTTTTCATAAATTTAGGCTAATATGTATTCTGCCACATATTTTTTGTAAAAAATCCTAAGTGTATTTTGATTGGTTTGCAAAAAAGTTTTTACATCTACAAACTATGGAACTTTTTATTTTTTAATTGTTTTTTACTAGTAATGGCAGCGATCAGCGATTATTAGAGGGACTGCAACATTGCGGTGGACAAATCTGATACTAAATAACACTTTGTATATTGACCCCCCAAAATAATACCTTGCCACCCCTTTGCCACCCCTGTTTTAAAAGTCTAGCTCCGCCAAGGGCATAATGGAAGAAGGAGTGGGGGAAGCACGGGGGATGGATAGCGGAAGCAGAGCAGGGCCCAGGGGGGGAGGATGGATGATGGAAGAAGGAGCAAGGGGGGTTAATGGAGACGGGGTGGATAATGAAAGCAGGAGGGCATATATATATAAAAAAATTATTGAAAGAAACATTTTTGCAAGAGAGGTGGGTGGCCATTGGGGGGGGGCACCAAAATGGAGCTTCGCTTGTGTAGGCAGAAATCCTTGCACCGGCCCTGACTAGGGTCACCTCCATGCACTTCTTGAATCTCCCAATATAGCACACTCAATCATAGACTAGTGAATGGCTCCAATATAGATGGCAATGCGGAGAGAAGGAAGGAGACCATAGCGTAATCCAGTATTGGTATATATGTAGGTTTATTCAAAATTCTACTTACATTTAGTGAGTCAAATACAGGCAGTCGTTTAAAATTTGCGGCATCGGGCGGAAACGTAGTTGGCCAGCGTCAGGGGGGCGTGTCAAGCGTAGTGTCCGGAACCGCCCGATCGGTTTCGTCAGAGTGACGTCCTCAGGGGCGTGGTTACCGGACACCTCTAACACGCCTATAAATGCCCTATGCGACCGGCACTTCCGTGCACTTAACCAATCCCCTTCTACTAAGGGCAGAAGTGACGCATGTACACCCTGGCCCGTAAGGGCGGAAGTGACAAAGAAATGTTGCGATGCATTCATAGTACATGGGCAAGCATTGATGGATATTGCACAGCATATGCACTTTACACTTATATGAAAGTTTTTAGAGGATTTATTGAGAGCATCCTATTTATTATATTAATTTTATTCACCAATATTTTTTACATTTGATATTGATTGTTATTTGCACACCAGACTTTTATTTGAGGAAGGACATCATTGGTTGTACCAGCTTATGCAATTATTTATTAAGAGCATTTATTATATAGATTTTTATTCTGCGCAACACAATTTTATAGATTTCTTTTGGTGGTATTTGATCCCCTGTGCGATTTTTACTTTTTGCGCTATAAACAAAAAAAGAGCGAAAATTTTGAAAAAATAACAATGTTTTTCACATTTTTTTATATGAAATTCCCCCCCAAAAAAATGTAAAAATCTAAATTTTTTATCATTTTTGGCCAATTTGTTTTCTGCTACATATTTTTGGTAAAAAAAAAATCGCAATAAGCGTATTTTGATTGGTTTGCGCAAAATTTATTGCGTTTACTAACTAAGGGAAAGATTTCTGTCATTTTTGTTTTTTTTTTTTTTAACGAGTAATGGCGGCGATCTGCGATTTTTTTGCGGGACTTCGACATTGCGGCGGACAGATCGGACCCTTGACTGACATTTTTGACACTTTTGGGGGTACCAGTGACATTACTACAGTAATCAGTGCTATACATATGCACTGTTACTGTAAAAATGACACTGGCAGGGAAGGGGTTAATTTTATTGCAGAGGGAGGGGTTAATGTATGCCTGGTGCTTACTGACATGTGTGGGGGGAGGTGACTGAGTGACACAGGAACATATCGCAGGTTCAGCTATGCTGAACCCTGCAATCTGACCCTGCCTGTCACTTAGGAGATCTGCCCGCTTTGTTTACACAAGCGGGCAGATCTCCACACTCGATTCCCCGACAATCGGGGAAGAGCGGCGGTGATCACCACCGCTCCTCCCCTGGCCCGACTCCCGTTGTGACTGAAAACAGCGGGAGCGAGCCTCCAGCGGCGCGCGCGTGCCGCCCACAAGGGGAGGAGTCCAGCGACGTAGGTCTACGTCGCTGGATGATAACGAGCCACATTGCCGCAGTAGCAGCAATGTGAGCAGACGTCAAGTGGTTAAACTTATTTTAAAATATGAGTTAAAAAAAATGTGTTGTTTAAAAGTCAGAATTCTGAGTTTATAAATACAGTTGTTTTTATTAGGATGATTTTGAACCAATGAGAATTAATGTAGTAACTCCCACAGACCATCTTTCTGCAGACATACATATCTTGTGCTCTGTAAGATTTGTAAATCTATCCTAGTTCCAACACATAGTATACATAGGGAAACAGGGCAGTGCTGGGTTCTGTGGTTTCTGTACTGTATTAAAAGCTCCTCATTTTGCTGTCATCCTCCTGCTCTGCCATCAGGAGCCATGCTGAAAATGTGTGTGTCTATGGTCATAACGGATCAATCATAACAGTTACTTGTCCAGACTAATATAGCTCTGTTACAGAGACTTAGATCTCTAAAAGTGCCATGGAGCAGGCTTGAGGCTATAGTGTAGCGGTAAGGGTAATAGGCTTACCATGGTGAAGTTTGTGGGTTCTAGCCCAGGTAACTGGACCTTTTCACATTATATATAGAAACTTTAAATATATTCATATTATCTTTAACATATTTTAAAATATAAGTTAAAAAGAGCCATGTGTGTGTGTGTGAGTGTGGGGGGTCACAGCTCGTCGTGCTTTCCACTTCCATAGGTATCAGAACATAATAGCCAACACAGTTTTGCACCCCAACTTGTAGGAAACATTACACTGTTGCCCCTACATGAGGGAATTGTGAATGGTTAGAAGGCAGCAGGAAAGTGTGTGTCTATGGTCATAGCAGATCAATCATGACAATTTCTTATCTAGACTAATACAGCTTTCTTGCAGACAATTAGCCTTATATTCTAAATCAGGGGTCCTCAAACTAGGGCCCGCGGGCCACATGCGGCCCGCCAGGGTCCTGAACCCGGCCCACCGGCCGGAATGTATAATTCATGTTTTTTTTCATGAATCACCTAATTAGAGCCAGAGGCAGAGCCTAGTTAGAGTAACAGGTTTACAGTGGTGAACTTTTGGGTTCTAGCCCAGGTGGCAACACCTTATTATATTAATTTTATTTTAAAATATGAGTTAAAAAATGTGTTTAAAAGTCAGAATTCTGAGTTTATAAATACAGTTGTCTTTATTAGGATGATATTTGAACCAATGAGAATTAATGTAGTAACTCCCACAGACCATCTTTCTGCAGACATACATATCTTGTGCTCTGTAAGATTTGTAAATCTATCCTAGTCAAGCACACAGTATATATAGGGAAGCAGGGCAGTGCTGGGTTCTGTGGTTCCAGCGTGACCCCGGTGGATTGCATTTTTGGGGGATTGAAAGGGTTACCCCCTCTTGGAGGAGTGCAAACTGGGTGAGGGAATTATCCAAGTGTGAAACCAAGTGGATTTTCCTCACCCAGGCCCTGGACCCCAAGGGGCTGAACATTGACCTGGACCTCAACTGTTTTATCAGTGATCATTAGCTTATTTAGGATGAACAGTGGTGATCCTATTGTTGTGTAAATGATTTTTGGTGCCATTTGTGGTTATTTATTCATTTATTGTTTGTAATCCCATATATGGGTTTGTAATAGGTTCCTTGTCTATTTAATATTTTTAATTTTAATTTTTATATTTAATTGTTTACCATAATTTTTTAACTATATTTATGGAATCTCAGTGTGTTTGAACTGAGAATAACTAATGCATATTTAATATGTGATTATACAATTAGTAATTTATCACCATGGCAACATATTTATTATGTAGTGTTTTTGTATAATTCTATGGATAATTAATAGGTACATATTATGTATTGTGATTTAGTATATAATTGTGCTTTCTGGATGTGGCATATAAATACTGACATGCTGAAGGAGTTTGCCGAAAATGCTTGATCTCCCTAGTTCTCGCATATTAATAGCACGTTTTTCGTAAGTGGTCCTCGGGATTGGGCTCCTTTAATTGAATATTTTAATGCTGACATGTAATTTTGTCATTATATTCTACCCTTGTGATGTCTTGGCTGGGGCGGTAGTAATTCTGTTTATCCATACGCCTAGTTGAGGATATTAGCATAAGGGGGCGTACCAAGCGAGGAATTAAACAGCAGCGGTGTCAGTATTTGCCTATAAGTTTCTGGACGCCGCGCCGTGGGTTCACGCCCTTTGACAAAGTCGGAAATGATGAAACGCGTCAGTGCGTGAACCTACAGCGTACCGGAAGTCACTGGGGGACACAAGCGGAGCAAATCCAGCAGCCTATCATCAGCGCGGAGAGGGTTAGGATTGGCGTATCGCCGGCAACAGGGCTCCTGAGTGACCATGATGCTATGTTTTATGGTGTAAAGCTGCATATGTAACAAGAGTTTGTTTGTGAGTGCATTTCCTATTGTTTGGTGTGATGAATAAATGTATTCGTTTTAAGCAATATCACACTAGTGCGACCTTTATCTTTTCTTGCTGCTGAGCCATTTATGTATGGTCGGATGAGCATGGACGTATAGTAGATGCAAGGATCCTCTGGCTGTTAAGATCCACGGTAGAGATGGGAGAATAAGAGTGTAACCGGCTTTTGATTATCGGCATCCATACGCTGGTTAGCCTTACCTGTGAAAGATGGGGGGCCAATATATCTGGTGGGTTGCCATCCTCACTTAATGTCACGGCGGTGGATGAATTTATTCCTTTGGTGGTTCTGGTCACAAAGCGGTGTCTCCTATTCTGGTGGATTGGGCTTTTGAAGAGATCTTCGGTCTTATGAACTTTTATAAGCATCTTTATTCTTGGAAATGTCATTTTTTATGATGGACTGTTTTATATAAATGAAGTGTATCATATGCTATCATTTGTGTCTGCGCTACTAATACTTTATTCTGAATTCCATTTGGCATTTGAGTTGAGTATTGTTTCTGTTACATTCATCCATTCAAGTAGCTGCAACAGGTCTGTAAATAAGACCCTTTAGACCATTTACTTTACTGTACGTGCGCAGGGGATATATTGCTTTTTTAGTAATATTTATTTTATTTATATATATATATATATATATCGGAGTTACCGCACTGACACTGTCGTCAGAGTGCCCCTTTAAGAATTCATAAGAAGGATCAGCTTTCCCCTGGAAATGGACGGATGGGATTGTGGGAGATTTAGTCTGGTGAGGAAGGTGAATTGTTACATGGATGGCAGGCAGAACTATATTCCCAGGGAGTTGTGGGACTCGTGGAAGATCATGGGAGTGTGAATATACTTCTGGGCATGGCCGAACGTGCCCTCTCTGGCTTCTGGGACTCATGGAGGATGGATCAAGGGGAGAGAGGTGCCGGAGAAGACAGTCAATGATGGAGACCTGAGAGTGCGGCCTAGAGAAGGCGGAGCGGCATCAGCGGTGCGGATGCTGGTGGTCACAGGGAGGTAGTGGATCCAGATGAGCTGAGAGGAGAGCGGGTAATGCTGAACTGACTAACCGGAACAGTGACAGCTGAGCAGTCCCAGTGACGCAGCATCGTGAGGAGAAGTCCTGCCTGAGGACCGGACAGTCATATGTGGATGCTGCTGCTGTGCAAGAGTGCCTGGTGACACCTGTAATCGCAAATATAACCCTGCATCCATAATACACTGACAGCAGTTAGGATCTTATAGACACCACTACATCTGGATTAAAAATATCACAACTGCCGGCAAAGTTTCTGCAAGGTCTTGCTAAAGCGGGAACTTCACTTTTCACAATTCTTAAAGGGGACTCCATGACAATATGATAGAATCTCATTAGTTAAACATAAGATAATTCTAGGTCTGATTTTAGTAGAAGCAAAGTGAGGTTTCTGGTTACTACATTCAATCATAGCCCTGACAGTTAAAGCTGATAATTACTTCAGTTACTCTCACTTATTTAATATATTACTTTGTGAGTTAAGCATTTATTTCCCGCAGTGTCAGTCTTTTAAGCCTGACACTGCAATATTCGTTATTACAGCATTCTATCTGTTCTTATTCAGTTGTTTGATTTACCTTTTTATCCCAGTAAACAGTCAAACTGGTATTTTATTGTGTCAGTGTAATCTTGAAGAGTCTTCCAGAAAATGTCTGAACCTATAGTGCCTAGCGTGTTGGACGCTTCTCAGGGTCAGGTGAGTGCAGAGGATCTCCCACTAACCAGCAGCCCCCAAGGGGGTCATGCTACATGAGTAAATCTTTGGCTGAAATAGTTTGCTTCAAGAATAACAGCTTCTGATGTGGATTAGAGCTGTTTTCTGATCTAAATTACCTTCAAAAACATGCCTAGATCATTAGCGCCACTTGGCTACCTAAACTAAATGATGAGAAGGAATTTTTGCTATACACACTTCTCTAAGCATATAATTCTGGCATTCTTCTTGCAGTGTGTGCACATCTGAAAATGTGTTGCTTACTAAGCCCAAATTTTAACATCTTTAGGCTTCATTGTAGTTGGGGGGGGGGGCAGCAATAAAACACGCAGTTGAGCCAACTGACCCCCCTTAAGCTGCAACAGGCAGTGGACAACAAATGTAGTGATCGGCGAGCGGCAAGCCCATTCAAGTAAATGGGGAAGCACAGCAAACAATGCACTGTACATGGACAGACCCTGTGAATCAACACAATAACAAAACAGCACAGTCAAGGGATATCATTTGGAAAGAGGGCGGAGACCATGAGATGGATGACTGACTGAACCACAATCCCAGGGAACTTTGGGGATCTGCGGAGGATCATGGGAGGAGGAATATATTGGGGACGTGGTCGGATGTGCGCTCTTTTGCTTCGGGGACTCGTGGAGCGTGGATCAAAGAAGGAGAGCTGCAGAGAGAGACTGACCAGGACGGAGGCCTGAGAGTGTGGCCTAGAGTGCGGAGAGCCCATCCTGACTGGAGTGGAAGGCGGAAGTAACAGGGAGATGACTGGTCTAGTGTGAGAGCTGAAGGGACAGCAAGCGGTGCTGGGAGAGCGGCCTAGAACAGTTTATGCTGAGAGTCTGTTCTGCGATGCAGCATCAAAAGGAGCAGACTTGCTGGAGGACGAGAGGATCACTCGTGGACACTGAGGTTGCATTAAAGTGCCTGGTGATCTTTGGGAACCGCAAGTATATACAGTATTTGCACACAGAATACACTGACAGCAGTTAGGATTAGAGATCGACTGATTATCGGGGCCGATATTGTAATGTTCTGGTACCTTTGGTACCCTAATTCCACTTTTCCTAAGTGTATGCGCCCCACCATTCTCTTTTGGTAAGGTGCGCATACACCTTTAAGACCGATGCTGTCATCACTGAGCGCCGCTGGAGCGGCTATTTCAACCTCCGGCGGTCTCACTCACATGTTCGTTCAACGCCGCATAATCTGCCTTGAAGCTCTCATGCTTGCAAGCATACCTCGCTATCGGAACCACGCTGCTGATCCCTGTATCCCGCTACCGGATCATCCGCTCTTGCCGAACCTCTCCTCTACTACATTGCTACTAGTGATAAGTACCCCACAGGGGAAACCTCTATAACCTTAATACTAAAGCTTACACTATCTAGCTCTGCATACTAAGGACTATTACTACATCTGAATTAACTAAGATTGCTAGCTCTTGAGCCTAATACCATCTGCTCTTGCACTGGGTTGGTCTATCCTGTATGTTCACCTGCTACTCTATCATCTGCTACCATACATGATTGCTTAACCTATCTGCATCCCATCTGCTACTATCTTACTTTCAAGAACATTCCTTTCAAGTGTCTGTCATCTACCATCTCTACCCAACCTGTCTCTTCAGCCTATCATCACTATATTACTATACATATAAGTCACTCTAGGAACATCTTATTGAGTGTGTGTATCTACTTGCTGAATTGAGACTATCCACATATGATGAGTCTTGGGAGTTGGGATTGGTGTCTCAGCGTTTCTCTACATGACTACTGAAGTGGAATATTTCTGCAGCTGTAAATCCACATTATACATAAAACGCAGGAGCGTTACAGATTGAACGAACCTCAAATGGATTCAGCAGAAATAACCACTCAGGTGACACAATTAAAACAGCAAGTAACTGCGTTAATACACGCACTTGCTGAATTAAGAGAAGAAAATCAGGCTCTGACGCAGCAGGTAACCAGACTGACACAACTTACCACTGCTCAGTCCCCTGAACCCAAAATAAATCCTCCTTTGGTATTTACAGGCGATCGCAAAAAAATTCGCGAATTTAAAAACGCATTTGAGTTACTTTTCTTGCTAAAACCCCGTACCTACCTTACTGATCACATTAAGGTTTGTACTATTATTTCTTACCTAACAGGCGATCCTCGGGCCTGGGCAGACTCTCTTTTTGAGAAAAACGATCAGCTTCTCAAATCCTATACCTTATTTCTAGCAGAACTTACTAGCCTATATGATGATCCCAATAGGCAGAGTACTGCCGATCTTCAATTAAGGTCCTTGAAACAAGGTAGGAGACCTGTGGAAGACTTTGTCGCAGAATTCAAGAGATGGACCCTTGATTCAGAATGGAATGATGCATCTCTGAAAACTCAATTTAGGCTTGGCCTATCAGAGGCCTTTAAAGACGAGCTCGCCCGAGCGGATCTGCCAAAAACCCTGGATGCATTGATACAACTCAGTATCACCATAGATAGAAGACTACGAGAAAGAAAGGCTGAAAAAATGGGAATGCCATTATCCAGTTCTTCTCGGATTTCGGCCGATGACCCCACTCCTATGGAGGTAGGAACCATACGCCCACCTCTATCAACTATGGAAAGAGCCAGAAGACGATCTGGTAATCTCTGCTTGTACTGAGCATCCCCGGATCACAAGATAAACGTCTGTCCCCTAGTCTACAAAAAGAAGGGTGAGTGTTCACATGTCCTCCTAGGGGATTGACAACTTCAATTACTAACCCTTACCTTTTTGTTTGCTTAACATTACAGTGGGATCAGAACAGGATTACTACTAAGGCCATGATTGACACAGGATCTTGTGGAAATTATATTGACATACGTTTTGCTGCTTTAAATAAAGTCCCTATTATTTCTAAACCTAAACCTGTCTCAGTGAGTCTTATTAACGGTGTTCCTTTATCCTCTGGTCCGATCACTGATCAGACACAGGCACTCCTAGTCACTACTAACGGGTCTCATATGGAGACCACTACCTTCGATCTAATACCTTCAACCCATTTTCCCATTGTTTTGGGACTTCCCTGGTTACACACACATCAACCAACCATAGATTGGAAGGAACGGACCCTGGCCTTCCTCTCTTGCTATTGTGAGGGTACGTGTAACCTCCCGTCTTCCGGGAAGATCCTGTCTGTGGTGACAGATGAGATTGCACCACTATGTTATCAGGATCTCTCTGAGGTTTTTCTTGAGAAAAACGCTCAAGCACTACCTCCCCATCGAGACTATGATTGTAGTATTGATCTACTCCCAAATAGCAAATTGCCGTTCGGTCATGTTTATCCTCTTTCACAGGATGAACTTTCCCATCTCAAAGAATATTTGGATGAGAATTTGAAAAAAGGTTTTATTAGACCTTCCACTTCTTCCACAGCAGCAGGACTCTTTTTTGTCCACAATAAGGACTCAAGTCTCAGGCCTATCATCGACTATAGGCAATTGAATGCTATTACAATAAAAGATCGCTATCCTCTACCGCTTATCCCTGAACTCATTGAGCAGGTGCGTGGAGCTACCTATTTTTCAAAATTGGACCGAAAGGGGCATATAATCTCATTCGAATCCGTGATGGACACGAGTGGAAGACTGCATTCAGAACCAGATACGGATTGTTCGAATATCTTGTAATGCCATTCGGGCTATGCAACGCCCCTGCAGCCTTTCAACGATTTATAAACGATATTTTCAGAGACTTACTAGATGTCTGTGTTGTGGTATATCTGGACGATATACTTATATATTCACGATCCTTGTCTGAACACATAAGACATGTAAGACTGGTATTATCGAGATTGCTTGCACACAACCTATACGTGAAACTGAAAAAATGCTTGTTTCATAAAGAAGAGGTACTGTTTCTAGGCTACATCATATCCAAAACAGGAATCAAGATGGACATGAGTAAGATATCCTGCATTCAGGATTGGCCTACACCAACCACCCGCAAGGCGCTACAGCGATTCCTTGGATTTTCTAATTTCTACAGGAAATTCATCAGGAACTTCTCTGCCATTGTGAGACCCCTCACACAGCTCACTAGCATTAAGAGACCATTCAAATGGTCAGATGAAGCAAATAAAGCTTTTCACCTGTTAAAGACAAGGTTTACTTCTGCTCCCATACTACGCCATCCAGACCCATCCCTCCAATACATTCTGGAAGTAGATGCGTCAAACATGGCAGTAGGAGCAATACTCTCCCAACGACCAACTAACACTTCTCCACTCCATCCAGTCGCCTTCTTTTCTAAATCCTTAAGCAGTCCAGAGGTAAATTACCCCGTGGGTGAAAAGGAACTGCTTGCTATAAAATTGGCTCTGGAGAATTGGCGACATCTACTCGAAGGCACCCGATTACCAATACTTATATACACAGACCATAAAAATCTTCAATATCTTCAGACTAACAAAACTCTCTCTCACCGACAGGTACGATGGTCACTATTCTTTCTAAGGTTTAACTTCCTAGTGACCTACACACCTGCAGATAAGAACAAAAAGGCGGATGCACTATCACGACTAACTGAAGAAAACTACTTCGAAATCCCTTCCGTTCCTATAATACCTCACAAGCGTATTATTGGAGTTGTCCGTTCTTTGAAGGAAGAGGTTTTGCATGGTATAAGTTTGGATTCACCCCCACCACAACTAAATACCGATGCAGAAGGCTTCCTCTACTACAACGACAAACTTTACATACCACCTACCATACGCACCAAGATCTTGGAATTATCGCATGATGTGCCTATGGCAGGACATATGGGTATGACAAAGACTCTTAATCTGATTACCAGACAATTCTGGTGGCCTGACATGAAAACATCTATACAAACATTCGTCTCTTCATGCAATGTCTGTGCCAGGTCCAAAATTGACACTACGAGACCATCCGGTCTACTATGCAGTCTACCAATACCCCAAACTCCATGGGAAGTTGTGTCCTTGGACTTTATAGTAGAACTACCTCCTTCCAAAGGATTTAATACCATCTTGGTGTCAGTGGACCATCTGACAAAGATGGCACATTTCATTGCTATTCGCAGACTACCTTCGTCCAAACAAACGGCAGAACTCCTGATGAAACATGTCTTTAAGTTACATGGTATCCCAAAAACTCTTCTGTCTGACCGTGGATCACAATTTATTTCCAAGTTCTGGCAAGAACTATGTCACATACTACGAACTGAGCGGAAGCTCACTTCTCCTTACCATCCGCAGACCAACGGACAGACTGAAAGAGTCAACCAATGCATCGAGCAATATTTACGTTGTTACACTTCTTACCAACAGGATGATTGGGTGGATCTTCTCCCTCTGGCAGAATTTGCCTACAACAACGCAACCCACAGTACGACCAAGCAGAGTCCGTTCTACTTGAACTATGGGTTTCATCTCTCTATTCTTCCACCACGCATCCTTCCTTCAAATAACCCAGTAGCCTCAGACTAACTTACCCAAATAAAGGACTCTCTGGGTTTGCTTAATACTACCATTGCACACGCTCATAGTCAACAAAAGAAGTACTATGATCTTCGCAGAAGACCTTCTCCTCAGTATGCTATTGGAGACCTCGTTTGGCTCTCAACAAAAAATTTAAGACTGAAAATCCCTAGCAAAAAGCTTGGACCTCTCTTCTTGGGACCTTTCCCAATCAAGAAACTTATTGGAAAAGCTGCAGTACAGCTTACATTGCCAATAGACCTCAAAATACATCCCATTTTCCATGTGTCGCTACTGAAGCCCCATGTTCCTGACCAAGGAATAAGGCCTACTATCCCACTTCCTCCTCCTGTACAAGTTGAAGGTGGAGAAGAATATGAGATAAAAGAGATTCTGGATTCTCGTATCCACAGAAGAAAACTTCAATACTTAGTTCGATGGAAGAACTATGGGCCCCAAGACGACACCTGGCTAAACACCTCTGACATACATGCCCCTAGATTAATCCGCAACTTTCATGCGAAGTACCCAGACAAACCAGCTCCAGAGGCCTTCAGGAGCCGGCCTTAAGGGGGGGTACTGTAATGTTCTGGTACCTTTGGTACCCTAATTCCACTTTTCCTAAGTGTATGCGCCCCACCATTCTCTTTTGGTAAGGTGCGCATACACCTTTAAGACCGATGCTGTCATCACTGAGCGCCGCTGGAGCGGCTATTTCAACCTCCGGCGGTCTCACTCACATGTTCGTTCAACGCCGCATAATCTGCCTTGAAGCTCTCATGCTTGCAAGCATACCTCGCTATCGGAACCACGCTGCTGATCCCTGTATCCCGCTACCGGATCATCCGCTCTTGCCGAACCTCTCCTCTACTACATTGCTACTAGTGATAAGTACCCCACAGGGGAAACCTCTATAACCTTAATACTAAAGCTTACACTATCTAGCTCTGCATACTAAGGACTATTACTACATCTGCATTAACTAAGATTGCTAGCTCTTGAGCCTAATACCATCTGCTCTTGCACTGGGTTGGTCTATCCTGTATGTTCACCTGCTACTCTATCATCTGCTACCATACATGATTGCTTAACCTATCTGCATCCCATCTGCTACTATCTTACTTTCAAGAACATTCCTTTCAAGTGTCTGTCATCTACCATCTCTACCCAACCTGTCTCTTCAGCCTATCATCACTATATTACTATACATATAAGTCACTCTAGGAACATCTTATTGAGTGTGTGTATCTACTTGCTGAATTGAGACTATCCACATATGATGAGTCTTGGGAGTTGGGATTGGTGTCTCAGCGTTTCTCTACATGACTACTGAAGTGGAATATTTATGCAGCTGTAAATCCACATTATACATAAAACGCAGGAGCGTTACAGATATGCACTTTCCCCGATACATTGGAATCGGCCTTTGGATTTACATATTGCCAATATTTTCATGACGTCATTGCGTATGTTGCGCGCACACGTTCTCCCATCTAACACTGCCTCCCACGCCTGCACGGCCCATACATGACGTTATTTTACCGCGCACTGCACGCGTTCTCTGCCTTAAGACCGTCTCTCACGCCTCGAACAGCCTCGTGTACAGCCAGCTGTAGTCCGTTCGCGCTGCTCACGGTGCCAGCCATCCACCCACAGGCCCTGGCCTCAGCCACCCACCACAGGGTGCCAGCTGCCAGCC
Source organism: Pelophylax lessonae (assembly GCF_965119305.1). Taxonomy (NCBI): domain Eukaryota; kingdom Metazoa; phylum Chordata; class Amphibia; order Anura; family Ranidae; genus Pelophylax; species Pelophylax lessonae. Next base: position 192,098,837 of record NC_138773.1, read on the forward strand.
ATCCGACCCACAACAGAACAGGGTGCCAGCCGGCCAGCATCCAGCCACCCAGCCCACAACAGGGTTCCATCAAGCAAGCAAACCAGCCGCCCAGATGACACCAAGCCAGCCACCCGCCCCCGTGACCAGTGACCACACAGTGTTCCAGCAAGCCAGCCACCCACAACAGTCAAGGGTGAGGGAGAGACACCAAGCCAGCCACCCACACAAAAGGGGACACCCCAAGCCAGCAACCCACCACAGTGTTCCAGCAAGCCAGCCACCCACCACAGTGTTCCAGCAAGCCAGCCACCCACCACAGTGTTCCAGCAAGCAAGCCACCCACCACAGTGTTCCAGCAACAGGGTGACACCAAGCCAGCCACCCACCACAGTGTTCCTGCAAGCCAGCCACCCACAACAGGGTGACACAAAGCCAGCCACCCACCACAGTGTTCCTGCAAGCCAGCCACCCACAACAGGGTGACACCAAGCCATCCAGCCACCCACCACAGTGTTCCTGCAAGCCAGCCACCCACAACAGGGTGACACCAAGCCAGCCACCCACCACAGTGTTCCTGCAAGCCAGCCACAACCGGGTGACACCAATCCAGCCACCCACCACAGTGTTCCTGCAAGCCAGCCACCCACAACAGGGTGACACCAAGCCAGCCACCCACCACAGTGTTCCTGCAAGCCAGCCACCCACAACAGGGTGACACAAAGCCAGCCACCCACCACAGTGTTCCTGCAAGCCAGCCACCCACAACAGGGTGACACCAAGCCATCCAGCCACCCACCACAGTGTTCCTGCAAGCCAGCCACCCACAACAGGGTGACACCAAGCCAGCCACTCACCACAGTGTTCCAGCAAGCAAGCCACCCACAACAGGGTGACACCAAGCCAGCCACCCACCACAGTGTACTGCAAGCCAGCCATCCACAACAGACACCAAGCCAGCCACCCACCACAGTGTTCCTGCAAGCCAGCCACAACAGGGTGACACCAAGCCAGCCACCCATCACAGTGTTCCAGCAAGCCAGCCACCCACAACAGGGTGACACCAAGCCAGTCACCCACCACAGTGTTCCTGCAAGCCAGCCACCCACAACAGGGTGACACCAAGCCAGCCACCCACCACAGTGTTCCTGGGTTGGCTGGCTTGGTGTCATCCTTTTGTGGGTGGTTGGCTTGCAGGAACACTGTGGTGGGTGGCTGGCAGTGTTCCTGCAAGCCAGCCACTCACAAAAGGATGACACCAAGCCAGCCACACTGCCAGGCATCAGCCACCGACCCACAACAGGGTGACAGAAGCCAGCCACCCCACAACAGGGTGCCAGCCAGCAAGCCACCCACACTGCCAGGCGTCAGCCACCAACCCACAACAGGGTGCCAGCAAGCCACCCACACTGCCAAGTGTCTGCCACCAACCCACAACAGGGTGCCAGCAAGCAACCCACACTGCCAGGCATCAGCCACCAACCCGCAACCGGGTGCCAGTAAGCAACCCACACTGCCAGGCGTCAGCCACCAACCCGCAACAGGGTGCCAGCAAGCCACCCACACTGCTAGGCATCAGCCACCAACCCACAACAGGCTGTCAGCAAGCAACTCACACTGCCAGCCGTCAGCCACCAACCAACACTTCCAGGCGTTAGTCGCCAACCCACAACAGGGTGCCAGCAAGCCACCCACACTGCCAGGCGTCAGCCACCAATCAACAACAGGGTGCCAGCAACTTCAGCAAGCCATTTTTTAATATTTTTTGTGTTCCTGCAAGACAGCCACCCACAAGGGGGCACCAAGACAGCCACCCACCACAGTGTTCCTGCAAGCCAGCCACAACAGGGTGAAACCAACCCAGCCACCCACCACAGTGTTCCTGCAAGCCAGCCAAAACAGGGTGACACCAAGCCAGCCACCCACCACAGTGTTCCTGCAAGCCAGCCACCCACAACAGGGTGACATCAAGCCAGTCACCCACCATAGTGTTCCTACAAGCCAGCCACCCACAACAGGGTGACACCAAGCAAGCTACCCACCACAGTGTTCAAGAAAGCAAGCCACCTACAACAGGGTGACACCAAGCCAGTCACCCACCAGTGTTCCTGCAAGCCAGCCACCCACAACAGGGTGACACCAAGCCAACCACCCACCACAGTGTTCCTGCAAGCCAGCCACAACAGGGTGACACCAAGCCAGCCACCCACCACAGTGTTCCTGCAAGCCAACCACCCACAAAAGGATGACACCAAGCCAGCCACACTGCCAGGTGTCAGCCACCAACCCACAACAGGGTGACAGAAGCCAGCCACCCCACAACAGAGTGCCAGCCAGCAAGCCACCCACACTGCCAGGCGTCAGCCACCAACCCACAACAGGGTGCCAGCAAGCCACCCACACTGCCAGGTGTCTGCCACCGACCCACAAAAGGGTGCCACCAAGTAACCCACACTGCCAGGCGTCAGCCACCAACCCGCAACAGGGTGCCAGAAAGCCACCCACACTGCCAGGCATCAGCCACCAACCCATAACAGGCTGTCAGCAAGCAACTCACACTGCCAGCCGTCAGCCACCAACCAACACTTCCAGGCGTCAGTCACCAACCCACAACAGGGTGCCAGCAAGCCACCCACACTGCCAGGCGTCAACCACCAATCAACAACAGGGTGCCAGCAACTTTAGCAAGCCATTTTTTTATATTTTTTGTGTTCATGCAAGCCAGCCACCCACAACAAGGGGACACTAAGCCAGCCACCCACCACAGTGTTCCTGCAAGCCAGCCACAACAGGGTGAAACCAACTCAGCCACCCACCACAGTGTTCCTGCAAGCCAGCCACAACAGGGTGACACCAAGCCAGCCACCCACCACAGTGTTCCTGCAAGCCAGCCACCCACAATAGGGTGACATCAAGCCAGTCACCCACCACAGTGTTCCTACAAGCCAGCCATCCACAACAGGGTGACACCAAGCCAGCTACCCACCACAGTGTTCAAGCAAGCAAGCCACCCACAACAGGGTGACACCAAGTCAGTCACCCACCAGTGTTCCTGCAAGCCAGCCACCCACAACAGGGTGACACCAAGCCAACCACCCACCACAGTGTTCCTGCAAGCCAACCACCCACAAAAGGATGACACCAAACCAGCCACACTGCCAGGTGTCAGCCACCAACCCACAACAGGGTGACAGAAGCCAGCCATCCCCCAACAGGGTGCCAGCCAGCAAGCCACCCACACTGCTAGGCGTCAGCCACCAACCCACAACAGGGTGCCAGCAAGCCACCCACACTGCCAGGTGTCTGCCACCAACCCACAACAGGGTGCCAGCAAGCAACCCACACTGCCAGGCATCAGCCACCAACCTGCTACAGGGTGCCAGCAAGTAACCCACACTGCCAGGCATCAGCCACCAACGCGCAACAAGGTGCCAGCAAGCCACCCACACTGTCAGGCGTCAGCCACCGACCCACAACAGGGTGCCAGCAAGTAACCCACACTGCCAGGCGTCAGCCACCAACCCGCAACAAGGTGCCAGCAAGCCACCCACACTGCCAGGCGTCAGCCACCAACCTGCAACAGGGTGCCAGCAAGCCACCCACACTGCCAGGCATCAGCCACCAACCCACAACAGGGTGCCAGCAAGCAACGCACACTGCCAGCCGTCAGCCACCAACCCACACTTCCAGGCGTCAGTCACCAACCCACAACAGGGTGCCAGCAAGCCATCCACACTGCCAGGCGTCAACCACCAATCAACAACAGGGTGCCAGCAACTTTAGCAAGCCATTTTTTTATATTTTTTGTGTTCCTGCAAGCCAGCCACCCACAACAAGGGGACACCAAGCCAGCCACCCACCACAGTGTTCCTGCAAGCCAGCCACAACAGGGTGAAACCAACCCAGCCACCCACCACAGTGTTCCTGCAAGCCAGCCACAACAGGGTGACACCAAGCCAGCCACCCACCACAGTGTTCCTACAAGCCAGCCACCCACAACAGGGTGACATCAAGCCAGTCACCCACCACAGTGTTCCTACAAGCCAGCCACCCACAACAGGGTGACACTAAGCCAGCTACCCACCACAGTGTTCAAGCAAGCAAGCCACCCACAACAGGGTGACACCAAGCCAGTCACCCACCAGTGTTCCTGCAAGCCAGCCACCCACAACAGGGTGACACCAAGCCAACCACCCACCACAGTGTTCCTGCAAGCCAGCCACAACAGGGTGACACCAAGCCAGCCACCCACCACAGTGTTCCTGCAAGCCAACCACCCACAAAAGGATGACACCAAGCCAGCCACACTGCCAGGTGTCAGCCACCAACCCACAACAGGGTGACAGAAGCCAGCCACCCCACAACAGAGTGCCAGCCAGCAAGCCACCCACTCTGACAGGCGTCAGCCACCAACCCACAACAGGGTGCCAGCAAGCCACCCACACTCCCAGGTGTCTGCCACCGACCCACAACAGGGTGCCAGCAAGTAACCCACACTGCCAGGTGTCAGCCACCAACCCGCAACAGGGTGCCAGAAAGCCACCCACACTGCCAGGCATCAGCCACCAACCTGCAACAGGGTGCCAGCAAGCCACCCACACTGCTAGGCATCAGCCACCAACCCACAACAGGCTGTCAGCAAGCAACTCACACTGCCAGCTGTCAGCCACCAACCAACACTTCCAGGCGTCAGTCACCAACCCACAACAGGGTGCCAGCAAGCCACCCACACTGCCAGGCGTCAACCACCAATCAACAACAGGGTGCCAGCAACTTTAGCAAGCCATTTTTTTTACATTTTTTGTGTTCCTGCAAGCCAGCCACCCACAACAAGGGGACACCAAGCCAGCCACCCACCACAGTGTTCCTGCAAGCCAGCCACAACAGGGTGAAACCAACCCAGCCACCCACCACAGTGTTCCTGCAAGCCAGCCACAACAGGGTGACCCCAAGCCAGCCACCCACCACAGTGTTCCTGCAAGCCAGCCACCCACAACAGGGTGACATCAAGCCAGTCACCCACCACAGTGTTCCTACAAGCCAGCCACCCACAACAGGGTGACACCAAGCCAGCTACCCACCACAGTGTTCAAGCAAGCAAGCCACCCACAACAGGGTGACACCAAGCCAGTCACCCACCAGTGTTCCTGCAAGCCAGCCACCCACAACAGGGTGACACCAAGCCAACCACCCACCACAGTTGAACAGGCAAGGAATCACTGCTCAAGGTGGTGTAATTGCCTGATGACTCACACAGGTGCATGCCCCGGCTCGCCTCCGTGAAAACTTGATAAAAGAAAAGGAATTGGCAGCACTCCAGGTTGAGTCAAAATCCAGATTTATTGACTGGACATCCAAATATGACAATCGTGACAAGGCAGACGCGTTTCACACACTGACTGTGTGCTTAATCATTACCACCATCACCCACCACAGTGTTCCTGCAAGCCAACCACCCACAAAAGGATGACACCAAGCCAGCCACACTGCCAGGTGTCAGACACCAACCCACAACATGGTGACAGAAGCCAGCCATCCCCCCAACAGGGTGCCAGCCAGCAAGCCACCCACACTGCCAGGCATCAGCCACCAACCTGCCACAGGGTGCCAGCAAGTAACCCACACTGCCAGGCATCAGCCACCAACGCGCAACAAGGTGCCAGCAAGCAACCCACACTGTCAGGCGTCAGCCACCAAGCCACAACAGGGTGCCAGCAAGTAACCCACACTGCCAGGCGTCAGCCACCAACCCGCAACAAGGTGCCAGCAAGCCACCCACACTGCCAGGTGTCAGCCAACAACCTGCAACAGGATGCCAGCAAGCCACCCACACTGCCAGGCATCAGCCACCAACCCACAACAGGGTGCCAGCAAGCAACGCACACTGCCAGCCGTCAGCCACCAACCCACACTTCCAGGCGTCAGTCACCAACCCACAACAGGGTGCCAGCAAGCCACCCACACTGCCAGGCGTCAACCACCAATCAACAACAGGGTGCCAGCAACTTCAGCAAGCCATTTTTTTATATTTTTTGTGTTCCTGCAAGCCAGCCACCCACAACAAGGGGACACCAAGACAGCCACCCACCACAGTGTTCCTGCAAGCCAGCCACAACAGGGTGAAACCAACCCAGCCACCCACCACAGTGTTCCTGCAAGCCAGCCACAACAGGGGGACACCAAGCCAGCCACCCACCACAGTGTTCCTACAAGCCAGCCACCCACAACAGGGTGACACCAAGCCAGCTACCCACCACAGTGTTCAAGCAAGCAAGCCACCCACAACAGGGTGACACCAAGCCAGTCACCCACCAGTGTTCCTGCAAGACAGCCACCCACAACAGGGTGACACCAAGCCAACCACCCACCACAGTGTTCCTGCAAGCCAACCACCCACAAAAGGATGACACCAAGCCAGCCACACTGCCAGGTGTCAGCCACCAACCCACAACAGGGTGACAGAAGCCAGCCACCCCACAACAGGGTGCCAGCCAGCAAGCCATCCACACTGCCAGGCGTCAGCCACCAACCCACAACAGGGTGCCAGCAAGCCACCCACACTGCCAGGTGTCTGCCACCGACCCACAACAGGGTACCAGCAAGCAACCCACACTGCCAGGCATCAGCCACCAATCTGCCACAAGGTGCCAGCAAGTAACCCACACTGCCAGGCGTCAGCCACCAACGCGCAAAAGGCTGTCAGCAAGCAACCCACACTGTCAGGCGTCAGCCACCGACCCACAACAGGGTGCCAGCAAGTATCCCACACTGCCAGGCGTCAGCCACCAACCCGCAACAAAGTGCCAGCAAGCCACCCACACTGCCAGGCGTCAGCCACCAACCTGCAACAGGGTGCCAGCAAGCCACCCACACTGCCAGGCCTCAGCCACCAACCCACAACATGGGTGCCAGCAAGCAACGCACACTGCCAGCCGTCAGCCACCAACCCACACTTCCAGGAATCAGTCACCAACCCACAACAGGGTGCCAGCAAGCCATCCACACTTCCAGGCGTCAGCCACCAACCAACAACAGGGTCCCAGCAACTTCAGCAAGCCATTATTTTATATTGTTTGTGTCTTTCAAATTGAAATGGAGATGGATGAGGAGAGCAAGCCAACTACTCACCACAGTGTTCCAGCAAGCAAGCCACCCACAACAGGGTGACACCAAGCCAGCCACCCACCACAGTGTTCCTGCAAGCCAGCCACCCCCAACAAGATGACACCAAGCCAACCACCCACCACAGTGTTCCTGCAAGCCAGCCACAACAGGGTGACACCAAGCCAGCCACCCACCACAGTGTTCCTGCAAGCCAGGCACCCACAACAAGGGGACACCAAGCCAGCCACCCACCACAGTGTTCTTGCAAGCCAGCCACCCACAACAAGGGGGCACCAAGCCAGCCACCCACCACAGTGTTCCTGCAAGCCAGCCACCCACAACAGGGTGACACCAAGCCAGCCACCCACCACAGTGTTCCTGCAAGCCAGCCACCCACAACAGGGTGACACCAAGCCAGCCACCCACCACAGTGTTCCTGCAAGCCAGCCACAACAGGGTGACACCAAGCCAGCCACCCACCACAGTGTTCCTGCAAGCCAGCCACCCACAACAGGGTGACACCAACCCAGCCACCCACCACAGTGTTCCTGCAAGCCACCCACAACAGGGTGACACCAAGCCAGCCACCCACCGCAGTGTTCCTGCAAGCCAGCCACCCACAACAGGGTTACACCAAGCCAGCCACCACCACAGTGTTCCTGCAAACCAGCCATCCACAACAGGGTGACACCAAGCCAGCCACCCACCACGGTGTTCCTGCAAGCCAGCCACCCACAACAGGGTGCAACCAAGCCAGCCACCCACCACAGTGTTTCTGCAAGCCAGCCACAACAGGGTGACACCAAGCCAGCCATCCACCACAGTGTTCCTGCAAGCCAGCCACCCACAACAGGGTGACATCAAGCCAGTCACCCACCACAGTGTTCCTACAAGCCAGCCACCCACAACAGGGTGACACCAAGCCAGCTACCCACCACAGTGTTCCAGCAAGCAAGCCACCCACAACAGGGTGACACCAAGCCAGCCACCCACCACAGTGTTCCTGCAACCTGCAAGCCAGCCACCCACAACAGGGTGACACCAAGCCAACCACCCACCACAGTGTTCCTGCAAGCCAGCCACAACAGGGTAACACCAAGCCAGCCACCCACCCACCACAGTGTTCCTGCAAGCCAGCCACTCACAAAGGGATGACACCAAGCCAGCCACACTGCCAGGCATCAGCGACCGACCGACAACAGGGTGACAGAAGCCAGCCACCCCACAACAGGGTGCCAGCCAGCAAGCCACCCACACTGCCAGGCGTCAGCCACCAACCCACAACAGGGTACCAGCAAGCAACCCACACTGCCAAGTGTCTGCCACCAACCCACAACAGGGTGCCAGCAAGCAACACACACTGCCAGGCATCAGCCACCAACCCTCAACAGGGTGCCAGCAAGCAACCCACACTGCCAGGCGTCAGCCACCAACCCGCAACAGGGTGCCAGCAAGCAACCCACACTGTCAGGCGTCAGCCACCAACCCACAACAGGGTGGCAGCAAGTAACCCACACTGCCAGGCGTCAGCCACCAACCCGCAACAGGATGCCAGAAAGCCACCCACACTGCCAGGCATCAGCCACAAACCTGCAACAGGGTGCCAGCAAGCCACCCACACTGCTAGGCATCAGCCACCAACCCACAACAGGCTGTCAGCAAGCAACTCACACTGCCAGCCGTCAGCCACCAACCAACACTTCCAGGCGTCAGTCACCAACCCACAACAGGGTGCCAGCAAGCCTCCCACACTGCCAGGCGTCAGCCACCAATCAACAACAGGGTGCCAGCAACTTCAGCAAGCCATTTTTTTATAGTTTTTGTGTCTTTCAAATTGAAATGGAGATGGATGAGGAGAGAAAAAGTAAAAGTGTGGTCTGGGACTATTTCTCGTCTCAACCTTCTCCAGGAAAAGCAGCAGTGTGCAACACATGTACAAACAACATAAGCATGGGATCGGTAACTGCAAAAAACAAAAATACGTCAAATCTTTGGGCCTATCTAAGAGTTCATCATATTGAATTATATCATGCAGCACAGAAAAAACAAAATTAATATCAATGTGATTTTGAAATACCTCCTTCACTATCCCAGGCAACAATAACAGATATGTTTGTGAAAAAAAACAGGTGTCACTGTCTAGATTCAGATGGAAGATCCCAACTGCTGGACAGAGTAATCACAGAGATGATTGTTACTGATAACCAGCCAATGACAATGGTGTCTGACTCAGGATTTAAGTGGTTGATGTCCATACTTGAACCAAGCTACACACTGAAGAGTGAGAAGTTTTATCGAACCGAAATGCTGGGAAAGCTTCACCAAAAGGTTGTTGACAAAGTAAAGGCTTTGCTGCAACCATAGAATGCTGGCAACTCACTCTCATTCACGACTGACTGCTGGTCAGGAGGAGGACAAACAGAGTCACTAATGAATCTTACATGCCACTTCATTGACAGCGGATGGACAAAAAGGCAATTGGTGTTGAATACAAAAGTGATGCAAGGTTTCCAAACTGGGGAGTACAGTAGATAGACCAAGTGATGCTTGTGCTACTTCGAAACAGTGGAGCAAACATGCGAAAAGGAATGAGGCTTGCTGATATGCCATACCTTAGTGCCATGGCACACAACACCCTCCAACTTTCAAATGATGGTCTGTCGAGCCAAAGAGCTTTGATTGATATATGTTTTGAGAAGCATGAAGAGATTAAAAATTGGAAAAATATATGCCCTTTTGTATATGATTTTTATCCACCTCTTCCGTTTATTATGCAATTTTGGAATCCCATCACATTTCACTATTAATTACTAGCACTTTCTTATTCATATTATTAGTTGGGATACTATTCAGTATTCACTTGCACTTGCCTCTGTGGGGCTTGCTCTGCTGATTGGAGCTTATTCACATTCAGTCACTACAGCACTTTTATCTTGGATCCAGATTATTTGCACTTTACCTGGTTTACCAAGGATATTTGAGTTATTAATTGGAGATACCTAATCACTTTATCAGCACCTTAATTCTTGCAGAAGGATCACTTGTTTTCCACATCACTACTGATGTTGCCAATCTGCATATCTATTTATTTGATGTTTTTATTTCTGCATCTAGAGTATATTAAGTGTTTATATATGTTGTAAGTCAATACCAACACACGTATTTATCACTTATTTATTTGAGATTTTTTAATAGTGTAACCACACTTATATTTATTTATTTATTTTTATACACTTTCATATACTTGGCAGCGCAATTTACCTCTCTATCCAACCCCCAAAGGCAAAACAATGGCTGACAGAAGATATTCAACAGGAGGTGCAGGAGGTTCATGCCGAAAAGACAAGTCCAGAACACTATCTTTATAAAGAGTAGCATGCTGCAAAAACAGAAAAATGTCCAAAAATACGTCAACGAACAGAAGAGAATCTCCTTCATCGTGGTCGAATTGATCGGGACATTTTTATTGTTTTATTGGGCCTCATGTGGATTATTCAATTTCTTATGAATCTGCAATAATGAGCATGGATGATGAACTTCATCTCTATTTGAAGGAACCAGTAATTGACAGAATAAGTCACCCTCTTCAGTGGTGGAAAGAAAATGAGGCACGCTACAAAAAACTTTCTTCCCATGCTAGAAGATACCTCTGCTCCTCTGTCCTCCTCTCCTCCTGAGCATGTTTTTGAAGTGTCAGCATTATATGAACAAAACAGAAGACCTTTAACAGGTGACCATGGACATGCTGAAATCTTCTGCTTTCTGCAGTATAATATTGTTCTACTTAACTGGGAGTATTTAACCACTTGCCGACCGCCGCACGACTATCTACGTGGGCGGTCAGCCCCTCACAGGCAAAGTGACGTAGGTCTACGTCGCTCGCCTGTGAGGGTTTAGGGAGCGAGCGCGCGCCGCCGGAGGCGCGCTCCCGCTCCCGCGTGGTCACGGACCCCCCCGCGCGCGTGACCGGCGGACCTGATCGCCGCCGGCCACTCTGCGATCGGCGGGGGAGAGGGAGATAGTCAGGCAGCTTGTGTAAACAAGCTGCCTGTCATTCTCCTCTCTGTATGAGAGCTGATCACATGGATCTACTATGTAGATCCATTGATCACTCTGCATACAGTTGAAGCCACAGCCAATCACAGTTAGAATCACGCCCCTAGGGACACACACAGCCCCTCCCTCTCAAATAAAGTTAACCCCTTCACTACCAGTGCATTTTTACAGTAACAGTGCATATGTATAGCACTGATTACTGTAGAAATGTCACTGGTAACCCCAAAAGTGTCAAAAATGTCAGTCAAGGGTCCGATCTGTCCGCCGCAATGTCGCAGTACCGCAAAAAAAATCGCAGATCGCCGCCATTACGCGTTAAAAAAAAAAACAACAAAAATGACAAAAATCTTTCCCTTTGTTAGTAAACGCAATAACTTTTGCGCAAACCAATCAAAATACGCTTTTTGCGATTTTTTTTACCAAACATAGGTAGCATAAAACAAATTGGCCGAAAATATTAAAAAATTTTGATTTTTACATTTTTTTTTGGGGGAATTTCATATAAAAAAAGGGAAAAATATTGCTATTTTTGCAAAATTTACGCTCTTTTTTTGTTTATAGCGCGTGATCAAAAAATCGCGCAGGTGATCAAATACCACCAAAAGAAAGCTCTGTTTGTGGGAAAAAAAGGACGCCAAATTCGTTTCGGTACAGCGTCGCACGACCGCGCAATTGTCCGTTAAAGTCACGCAGTGCCGAATCGCAAAATGCCCTCTGGTCGTTTAGCAGCCAAATCCTCCGGGGCTTAAGTGGTTAAAAGAGTAGTGTCCACTCCAATCCACTGTCTAGCTTTTGTATAGCAGTTTTTCACTGACTGCTGTAGTTGCAGTGAGTGCCCTACTGCAGAGGTAGTCCAATGACTCCTATCCAATCCATTGTCTAGCTGTTGCCTAGCTTTTTCTTCTAGCAGTTTTGCACTGACTGCTGTAGCTGCAGTGAGTGCCCTACTGCAGAGGTAGTCCACTGAGTGACTCCAATACAATCCAATCCACTGTCTTGCAGTTGCCTATGTTTTTTTCTAGCAGTTTTGCACTGACTGCAGTAGTTGCAGTGAGTACCCTACTGCAGAGGTAGTCCACTGACTCCAATCCAATACACTGTCTAACTGTTGTCTAGCTGTCGTCTAGCTTTTTTTTTCTAGCAGTTTTGCACGGAATGCACTGCGGTAGTGATTTAAAATTATTGCAGTGAGGGAGTGGAATACTGCAGCAGTTTATTATGCATTAATGCATAATCAGATTATGTGAAACTGATGTCCCTGCAAGTGCACTTTCCCAATCAGTTTTCATGCAGTTAAGGTGTATAGAATGTTAAAAATCTTAATAAACAAAGATTAACATGTTTATTAACAGATTTGTGTCAAAATTTGTGTTTATTTTGCAAAATTTTAAATGTGTGAAAATATCGGCCAATATTGGCCGATACCGATATGCGATGGCCAAAATATCGGTATCTGCAACAAAAAACCGATATCAGTCGATCACTAGTTAGGATCTCATTAACATCTGTAACCTTGGATTACAAATATCACCTGAAGAGTGATAAAGAGCTCCAACTGCCGGAAAAGAAGTGCAAGGCCTTGCTAGCATAGAGACTACACTTTCTTAAATCCTTAAAGGGGGCCCTCGGGTTCTAGCATATTTCTTCCAGTTGATGTAGACTGATTATTTAGCTGACTAAGAAGAAGCAGAATATGCAAAGTAGTTGAGGTTACTATAACTGAGTCACACTATAGCAGTAATACATTATAGTCATTCTCATTTAATATACAGTATATATAAAGTACAGTAAAACTGCAGGAAAAGGGCACTGGGGGGCAAACTAATGTGAATTTATTTTATTTTGTAATGTATCAGTGTGTTTGGTGTATTTTACTGTTTGAATTTGCCACCGGTTCCACCCCCTGCGAGCGTCACGTCGCAGGAGACGGAAGCCAGGGCACAGAGCATCGGGAGGAAGATCCGGCCGCCACACACTGCCGGGATACATCGCCCTAGCGGTACCCCGAGTGTGGCTCGGGGTTACCCCTTTTGGCACTGAAATTTAACCCCGAGCCACACTCGGGAATACCGCTAGGGAAGTTAATGTAAATTAACTTTTAGTGTGATTTACCAAATTTGCTAAAATTTTTGGAATATGTTGGCATAGATGGACTCTTCTATTGTGCGAAGTTTGGGGGAAATTGGTTAACATCTAAGCTCTTTTTTGTACGTTAAGCCACAGTAAGCTCCCCAAAAAATACAAGGTTAATTGCCCCTAGTTTGTCTCGTGGAGGGCCAAAATGCATAAAACTTCCAGGATAGATTAGGAAAGTTAAAACCTTAGTATGCGCAAAGTTTCAGGGCAATTGATTAAGGTTTAGGCACTTTATTACATGTTAAGCTACATTGAGCCATTTTCACATTAAATGTTTTAGTATGTCCCTCATTTTTCTGCTCTGCTTAGTAAACACAACAGAGAACAAGTGTCAATTAATATTAAAATTTTACAAAAAATTGTTAGTGATAAAAATAGTTTGTGTGTTGCAGTAAAATGAAAACATTGCATTGTAAAAATGAAAAAAATATGCACTTTATTAAATTTACTAAACTAGTTAGGTTTGTGACCTATATGTATCAGTGAACTGGAAAATGAAATGCATCAAATAAACGGTGGTACTTTCCATCATATCCCTGTACTGGGAAGTCAGAGTTCACAATAACATGCAGACACATCCTGGAATATAGCAGTGTGTTTGCATATGTGTGATGGAAACTGATACTTTTATGCTCGGCTGCAAGACAATCATTCCCTGCTCATTCCCTGCCTTGTTCATCCACTCCATTGATAAATACTGTGTACAGTATTGTCACGACACTGTGATCAAAATGTTGTTCAAAAAGAAGATCGTGATTTAAAAAAACCCCCGTTATTGATGTCCGTGGTTGTAAAATAAGCCCCATTGTCGGCATCAGTGAGTATAAAAAAAGCTCCATCTGTGGTGTCAGTGGGAGTCAACTAAGTCCTATTGTTGATGTCAGAAGGAATTAATAAGCCCTATCAATGGTGTCAGTGGGCTAAAATAAACCCCATTGTTAGTGTCCGAGCAAATTAACTAAGCCCCGTCATTGGTGTTGACGGGATAAAATAAGCCCCACTTTTGGTGTTAGTTGGATAAAGTAAAACGTTATCTGGGGTGTTGGTGTGAGCAAAATAAGCTCAATACAGGAGGTATCGGTAGTAGCAAAATATATCCAATATTACTGTTATCAGTGGAAGTATGCTTGTATTGGGGTTCAGTAGTTACTTACATGAAACAAGTTTCTGCTCCACTGCTCTGCCTCTTTTTTTCCCTCTGGCTGAAGCTATGCTTTCTCTGTCTGACAGTAGATCACTGCTTAATGGTGGCAAAATAATAAAAGTTCCAGAAGTTTGGACCGAATTGTGTTCTTCAACTCGGCACCTTGCTGCTACTCTGCAGTGTCTTGGATATGCAGTGACCGTAGGACAGTGTTCAAATTCTGGGACTGTCACACAGCATCTCGGACATGGGAACTTAAAATTCATCCCAAAGGTGTTCTATCGGGTTGAGGTCAGGACTGCAGGCCAGTCAAGTTCCTCCAACCCAAACTCGCTCATCCACATCTTTATGGACCTTGCTTTGTGCACTGGTGCGCAGCCATGTTGGAACAGGAAGGGACAACACCAAACTGTTCCCACAAAGTTGGTAGCATGAAATTGTCCAAAATGTCTTGGTATGCTGACGCCTTAAGAGTTCCCTTCACTGAAACTAAGGGGCCAAGCCCAACCTCTGAAAAACAACCCCACACCATAATCCCCTCTCCACCAAATTATTTGGACCAGTGCACAAAGCAAGGTCCATAAGGACATGGATAAGCGAGTTTGGGGTGGAGAAACTTGACTGGTCCTGACTAGGGTTGAGCGGACACCTAGATGTCCGTGTTCGACGGGTTCGGCCGAACTTTAAAAAAAAGTCCGGGTCCGTGTCCCGGACTTTTACCGAACTTTTCCCGGACACCGAACCCCATTGAAGTCAATGGGGACCCGAACTTTAAGGCACTAAAATGGCTCTAAAACACCAATGGAAAGGGCTAGAGTGCTGCAAATGGCAGCAAAACGTAGTTAAGAGCATGGCAAGTGCTCTGTAAACAAATGTGGATAGGGAAATAACTTAAAACAACAAAAAAAACGGACGAGGCCCATATGGAGTAGGAGGGAGGTTGAGGTGGTGGTGGATGTGGCGGTGTCATAGGCGTGCGCACAGGGTGTGCCGGGTGTACCTGGGCACACCCTAATCACCTAGGGCACATAGCATTATCGCTCTGTTTGCCAGTGAGGAGATGGGAAAGATCTCCCTCGGACCTGCTCTGCTCTATTTCTCTTTGCCAGCAGGGAGAGTAATGTATCGGGGCCATGTACATGTAGGCAAACACATGCATGTGTATTTCAACTTTGGGGTGCACACCCTAATGTAATAGGCTGCGCACACCTATGGGCGGTGTAGGTGGAAGCGGCGGTGGAGGAGGACCAGGGCCGGATTAAGAGCATCATGGTCTTGGTGCTGAGGATTTTGAAGGGCCTTAAGGGCCGTGCCTTGGCATGCACCCAGAGGAGGAAGGGTGCAGCCATGCATGCCTAATTCAACATGGGATGCTGTCTCTGAAGCCCATAAACACATCCATGCATCGGCAACTGTCCCTCCTTGTCAGGCCTTCGCGCTGTGTGGGGAGGTTCTGAGGGTGCTGCCTGGGGAAGCGAGCATAGAAGCCAGACTTCTGTGTTTACAAGTGACAGAAGAGCGGTCACAGTGAATATGGCCAACCCGGGGCCTATATAAAAGGTAGGGGCCTGGAGCTGCAGCTCCAATAGCCCCTACGTTAATCTGGCCCTGAGGAGGAGGACGAGGTAGCCAACACTGCTTCTTTTCACAAATTTTAAATGAGGGTACACCCAGGGCCGGCGCTACCACTAGGCAAGTTAGGCAGCCGCCTAGAGCGCACTGCCACCTAGGGCGGCCTCCCGCTGGTTTCAATTCCCCTTCTCAGTCTCTCCCTCCCTCTCCCCTGTGATGTGCAGCAGCGAGCCGCTCTGGTCTCTGTACTATAAGCTATCAATCACTGTCTGACAGTGACAGACTCCCTCACTGTGATCGGCAACTCGGCATGTGTGTCCTGTGAGCAGTCTGTCCTGTGTGTCCTGTGAGACTGATGTCTGCAGCCTCTGTTACTAACTCTCTCACGGAGTCTCACCCCCCTCCTCCCTCCAGATGTAAATATTGATCGGTCCGTCCTCTTCTCCTGCCTAAGCTGTGGAGTGATATCATCATTCACTTCACACAGGGAGGGACTGGGCGTGTCAGTCACAGATGGGGGCGGGGGTTGGGGTGCGGCGCACACCTGGGTGACACCGGCAGAGAGATGACACCATCCTAATGGCAGCCGAGGGTCCCGGAATCAGCCAGGACATGACGGCGCCACGCTAGCGCTGAGTGAGACTCCTCAGTCTCATTCTTACTGTTGCTGCGGCTACCACCTGTCACAAGCCTCCTGCCCGGAGATGGACAGTCAGAGCAAGAAACTCTCAAGGCAGCGGCTGCACACTGTATTCTCCCCTGCCCGCTGCCCAGTTGCAATAGAGGGGGTCTGTAATGAGGTCGGGTCTGTACTGAGTGAGAGGGGGGTCTGTAATGAAAGGGAGGGGGGGGGGGCTCTGTACATAGGGGGTCTGTAATGAGAGGGGTCTGTAATGAGAGGGAGGGGGGGGGGCTCTGTACATAGGGGGTCTGTAATGAGAGAGGGGTCTGTAATGAGAGGGGGGTCTGTAATGAGAGGGGTCTGTAATGAGAGGGGGGGTCTGTAATGAGAGAGGGGTCTGTAATGAGAGGGGTCTGTAATGAGAGGGGGGTCTGTAATGAGAGGGGGGTCTGTAATGAGAGAGGGGTCTGTAATGAGAGAGGGGTCTGTAATGAGAGGGGTCTGTAATGAGAGAGGGGTCTGTAATGAGAGGGGTCTGTAATGAGAGAGGGGTCTGTAATGAGAGGGGTCTGTAATGAGAGGGGTCTGTAATGAGAGAGGGGTCTGTAATGAGAGGGGTCTGTAATGAGAGAGGGGTCTGTAATGAGAGGGGTCTGTAATGAGAGGGGGGTCTGTAATGAGAGGGGTCTGTAATGAGAGGGGGGTCTGTAATGAGAGAGGGGTCTGTAATGAGAGGGGTCTGTAATGAGAGGGGTCTGTAATGAGAGAGGGGTCTGTAATGAGAGGGGTCTGTAATGAGAGAGGGGTCTGTAATGAGAGGGGTCTGTAATGAGAGAGGGGTCTGTAATGAGAGGGGTCTGTAATGAGAGGGGTCTGTAATGAGAGAGGGGTCTGTAATGAGAGGGGTCTGTAATGAGAGAGGGGTCTGTAATGAGAGAGGGGTCTGTAATGAGAGGGGTCTGTAATGAGAGGGGGGTCTGTAATGAGAGGGGTCTGTAATGAGAGGGGGGTCTGTAATGAGAGGGGGGTCTGTAATGAGAGAGGGGTCTGTAATGAGAGGGGTCTGTAATGAGAGAGGGGTCTGTAATGAGAGGGGTCTGTAATGAGAGGGGTCTGTAATGAGAGAGGGGTCTGTAATGAGAGGGGTCTGTAATGAGAGAGGGGTCTGTAATGAGAGAGGGGTCTGTAATGAGAGGGGTCTGTAATGAGAGGGGGGTCTGTAATGAGAGGGGTCTGTAATGAGAGGGGTCTGTAATGAGAGGGGGGGTCTGTAATGAGGGTGGTCTGGCTGTAATGAGAGGGGGGTCTGTACTGAGGGAGGGGGGGGGTTTGTAATGAGAGGGGGGTCTGTAATGAGAGGGGGGGGGTCTGTAATGAGGGTGGTCTGTAATGAGAGGGGGGTCTGTAATGAGGGGGGGTCTGTAATGAGGGGGGGGGGTCTGTAATGAGGGGGGTCTGTACTGAGGGGGGTCTGTAATAAGAAGGTGGTCTGTAATGAGGGGGGGGTCTGTACTGAGGAGGGTCTGTAATGAGAGGGGGGTCTGTACTGATGGAGGGGTCTGTACTGAGGGGGCTCTGTACTGATGGAGAGGGGTCTGTACTGAGGGGGCTCTGTACTGATGGAGAGGGGTCTGTACTGAGGGGGCTCTGTACTGATGGAGGGGTCTGTACTGAGGGGGCTCTGTACTGACAGAGGGGGGGGTCTGTACTTATGGAGGGCTCTGTACTGATAGAGAGGGGTCTGTACTGAGGGGGGTCTTTACTGAGGGGGGGGGGGTCTGTACTGAGGGGGGTCTGTACTGACAGAGGGGGGTCAGTGGAGAATGGGGTCTGTACTGAGGGGGGTCTTTACTGGGGGGGGGGGGTCTGTACTGACAGAAGGGGGTGAGTGGAGAGTGGGGTCTGTACTGATGGAGGGATCTGTACTGAGGGGAGGGGGGGTCTGTACTGACAGAGGGGGTCAATACTTAGTGGAGAGTGGGGTCTGCTCTGAGGGAGGGGAGCCTATACTGAGGGGCGACTATAGTTGGTAGAGAGAGATGACACCATGTTTTATCACACCGGGTGACACCAACCCTAATGACGCCACTGCACAGCCAGGGGTCCGCTGAAAGGAGCAGAGCACCCCCGGTTCAAGGAAAACAAGCCCTGCCCATGCCCCCTGCTGGCCATCATGAACATCCTACTGCTGGCGTGGAAGGTAACATTTTATACACCATCATACACACCAAACCCGCAGAAAGAGATTGGGACAGGGCTAACGGGTCTCTCTCTCTCACCCTCCCTCTCTCTCACCCCCACCCCCTCTTTCTCTCACCCCTTCTCTCTCTCTCACCCCACCCCCTCTTTCTCTCACCCCCTTCTCTCTCTCACCCCACCGCCTCTTTCTCTCCCCCCACCCCCTCTCTCTCTCACCCCCTTCTCTCTCTCACCCCACCGCCTCCCTCTCTCACCCCACCGCCTCCCTCTCTCACCCCCACCCCCTCTTTCTCTCACCCCCTTCTCTCTTACCCACACCCCCCTCTCTCTCACCCACACCCCATTTCCCTCTCACCCCCACTCTCTCTCTCACCCCCTCTCTCTGATGTTATATATATATTTTTTGTAATGGCACACAGTAAGATACTACAAAAAAGTGCCATTAGAAAAACAAAACAAAAAACACTAACAGACTAACAGGTTGCCCTCCCCATTTATGCTTAATTTAGATCATTTAGTTTTACTGTTTTTTTCTTGGGGGGGGGGGATGTAAGTAGCTGATCTTGCCTAGGCGCAACATAGTCCAGCACCGGCCCTGGGTGTAGTCAAGGGGGCGGAGCCAAGGGGGCGGCAAAATGAGGTTTCGCCTAGGGCGTCAAAAATCCTTGCACCGGCCCTGGGTACACCCCAAAAGAGTGAGAAAGAGCAAAAATGGAACAATGGATGGGTAAGGTCGGTATCCATTGCTATTCTGCACAAGGTACGGAAAAGTCCCGTGGGATCCATGCCTGGTTCATTTTAATGAACGTGAGCTTGTCCACATTGTCTCTGGACAGGCGGCTGCGCTTGTCTGTTATAACGCCCCCAGCCGTGCTAAATACCCGTTCAGATAATACACTGGCTGCAGGGCACGCCAGCACCTCCAAGGCGTAAAGGGCAAGCTCAGGCCATGTGCCCAATTTGGAGACCCAGAAGTTGAAGGGGGCAGACCCCTTATTCACTACATGTAGGCGTGTGCACACATACTGCTCCACCATGTTGGTAAAATGCTGCCTCCTGCTAAGACGTTCCATCTGAGCTGCTGGTGCTGCTGTTTGTTGTGGCGTGCTGACAAAGCTTTTCCACATTTCGGCCATGCTAACCCTGCCTTCTGAGGTGCTGGCGGTGCCCTGGTTGTGTTGGCGACCTCCTCCTCCTCCTCCTCCTCTGCCTTGTGCTTCCACTGTGGCCCCGCTGTCAGATGGGAATGCCAGCAGCATCGCATCTACCAGCGTGCGCTTGTACTCGCGCATCTTGCGATCGCGCTCCAGTGAGTGAATTAAGGACGGTACGTTGTCCTTGTAACGGGGATCCAGCAGCGTGGCCACCCAGTAATCAGCACAAGTTAGAATGTGGGCAACTCGGCGGTCGTTGTGGAGACACTGCAGCATGTAATCGCTCATGTGTGCCAGGCTGCCCAGAGGCGACGAAAGGCTGTCCTCTGTGGGAGGTGTATCGTCCGTGTCCTCTGTATCCCCCCAGCCACGCACCAGTGATGGCCATGAGCTGGCCTGGGTGCCACCCTGCTGTGAACATGGTTCCATCTCCTCCTCCAGCTCCTCCTCCAGCTCCTCCTCCTCCTCATCCTCCAGAACTGTGCCCCTGCTGGACAATTGTGTCCCTGGCATTTGTGTGTGCAGGAACCCACCCTCGGAGCCCCTTGCGAATGACTGCCCTGAAAGCCTTTGAAATGTTACCTCTTCATCCTCCTCCTCCTCATCCTGTGCAACATCCTCTTCCATCATCGCCCGAATTGTTTTTTCCAGGAGGCATAGAAGTGGGATAGTTAAGCTGAGAACGGCGTCATTGCCACTGGCCATGTTGGTGGAGTACTCAAAACAGCGTAACAAGGCACACAGGTCTCGCATGGAGGCCCAGTTATTGGTGGTGAAGTGGTGCTGTTCCGCAGAGCGACTCACGCGTGCGTGCTGCAGCTGAAACTCCACTATGGCCTGCTGCTGCTCGCACAGTCTTTGCAGCATGTGCAAGGTGGAGTTCCACCTTGTGGGAACGTCACATATGAGGCGGTGAGCGGGAAGGCCGAAGTTACGCTGCAGCGCTGCCAGGCGAGCAGCAGCAGGGTGAGAACGCCGAAAGTGCGCACAGACGGCCCGCACTTTATGCAGCAGCTCTGACATATCGGGGTAGTTTTTAAGGAACCTCTGCACCACCAAATTCAGCACATGCGCCAGGCAAGGGATGTGCGTCAAACCGGCTAGGCCCAGAGCTGCTATGAGATTTCGCCCATTATCGCACACCACCAGGCCGGGCTTGAGGCTCGCTGGCAGCAACCACTCATTTGTCTGCTGTTCCATGCTCCTCCACAACTCCTGCGCGGTGTGTGGTTTGTCCCCCAAACAGGCAAGTTGTAAAACTGCCTGCTGTCGTTTAGCCCTGGCCGTGCTGAAGTTGGTGGTGAAGGTATTACGCTGTCCGGATGAGGAGGCGGTAGAGGATGAGGTAGCGGAGTAGGATGAGTTAGGAACAGGAGGCAAACTGAAGCGCCCTGCAATCCTCGGTGGTGGAAGGACATGCGCCAAATTGCTATCCGCCTCAGGCCCATCCGCCACTGCATTTACCCAGTGTGCCGTTAGGGAGATATAACGCCCCTGACCGTGCTTACTGGTCCACGTATCGGTAGTTAGGTGGACCTTGGCACAGATGGCGTTGCGCAGTGCACACCTGATTTTTTCCCCCACTTGGTTGTGCAGGGAAGGGATGGCTTGCCTGGAAAAGTAGTGGCGGCTGGGCACGACGTACTGTGGGACAGCCACCGACATAAGCTTTTTAAAACTGGGCGTCTCCACCAGACGGAATGACAGCATTTCAAAGGCCAATAATTGTGAAATGCTGGCATTCAGGGCCAGGGATCGCGGGTGGGTAGGGGGGTACTTCCTCTTCCTCTCAAGTGTTTGGGAGATGGAAAGCTGAACACTTCCACGGGACATTGTGGAGATGGTTGTTGGTGACCCAGGTGGTGGTGTTGCTGACAGATCGTCTGTTTGCGGGGTGGCAGGTGCCGGTATGACTACAGAGGTGGCTGGAGCGGCCGAGACTGCAGCAGAAGAGGAAGCAGGATGAGCCAGAGACGTTTCTTGGTTTTGAAGGTGTGTACTCCACTGCAGCTTGTGCTTTGCACTTAGATGCCTGATCATGCAGGTTGTGCTCAGGTTGAGAAGGTTTATGCCTTGCTTCAGGCTCTGATTGCACAGGGTGCAAACCACTCGTGTCCTGTCATCAGCACATTTTCTAAAGAACTTCCACGCTAGAGAACTCTTTTGAGCTGACTTTGGTGCGCTCGTTTCCTTGCTGCGTTGGGCAGTAGCAGGCGTAGTGTCTAGGGCACGGCCGCTCCGCTTCTGCACCCTGCTCCCTCTTCTGCTGTGCTGGTGGCTCTGTGCGACCACCGCCTCTTCCTCCAAAATACTCAGGTCACCTGCATGACCTTCATTCCATGTGGGGTCGAGGACCTCATCGTCCTCCACATCATCTTCCACCCAGTCTTCACCCCTGCCCTCCCTGTCGGTCTTCACAATGCTGAACGCCGCAGCAGTTGGCACCTGCGTTTCGTCATCATCGGAGACGTGCTGCGATGGTCCTTCCATGTACTCATCTTGAGAAATAAGTGGTTGGGCATCGCTGCACTCAATCTCTTCCACTTCTGGGGCAGGGCTAGGTGGATGGCCCTGGGAAACCCTGCTGACAGAGTCCTCAAAAAGAATAAGAGACTGCTGTATGGCTTGGGGCTCAGACTGCTTGCCTGATTTGCAAGGGGGTGAGGTGAAAGACGGTTGGACATTGGCTGCAGGTGCCAACTCTGACCTTTTTGCAGTAGACTGGGTGGGAGACAATGTGAAGGAACTGGAGGCACTGTCAGCAGCAAACCAATCTACTATCGCCTCTCTGTGTTCTGGCCTCATCACTTCTAGAGGCGTATGATGCCCTACCAAATACTGCTGCAGGTTCTGTCGCCTACTCACACTTGAGGAAGGTGTTTCACTTGTGCCTGTAGCTGGCACAGATCGACCACGTCCTCTCCTTGCAACAGGAGCTCTAGCAGCAGCATCACGACCCCGGCCACGGCCCCTATTTGACGCTCTCCTCATATTTCTGAAATTTAAGATCTTGCCCTAGAAAGGTCTTTATTGAATAGCAGAACAAAAGAACAACAGTATCGCACGGGTGTATCTCACAGTCAAATATGCAAACTATGCCGCAATTTAATGTTTTTTACACCAAAAGGGTGTGTATTGAATAGCGGAATAGGATAAAAAACTGTGTATCTCACACGTACAAACACAGACTAGGCCCGATTAAATTTTTTCCTACCCTAAAGGGAGGATGAGGAAGAGGAGTATGGAACAGGCAGCACCCTCAAATCTTCAGAAGTATGAGATGAACCTCAAAAACTTGGAAAGGTGGATCTCACACGTACCGACACAGACTATTCCGCAATTTAATTGATCCCCAAAGGTTTTTATTGAATAGCGGAATGGGAAATATGATAAAAAAAAGTGTATGTATCTCACACGTACAGAAGCACACTAGGCCCCAATTACTATTGTTTGTACACCTAAAAGGATGGATGAGGAGGAGGAGGAGTATGGAACAGGCAGCACCCTCAAATCTTCCAAAGTATGAGATGAACCTCAAAAACTTGGAAAGGTGGATCTCACACGTACCGACACAGACTATTCCGCAATTTAATTGATCCCCAAAGGTTTTTATTGAATAGCGGAATAGGAAATATGATCAAAAAAAGTGTATGTATCTCACACGTACAGAAGCACACTAGGCCCCAATTACTATTGTTTGTACACCTAAAAGGATGGAGGAGGAGGAGGAGGAGTATGGAACAGGCAGCACCCTCAAAGCTTCAGAAGTATGAGATGAACCCCAAAAACTTGGAAAGGTGGATCTCACACGTACCGACACAGACTATTCCGCAATTTAATTGATCCCCAAAGGTTTTTATTTAATAGCGGAATAGGAAATATGATCAAAAAAAGTGTATGTATCTCACACGTACAGAAGCACACTAGGCCCCAATTACTATTGTTTGTACACCTAAAAGGATGGATGAGGAGGAGGAGGAGTATGGAACAGGCAGCACCCTCAAAGCTTCAGAAGTATGAGATGAACCCCAAAAACTTGGAAAGGTGGATCTCACACGTACCGACACAGACTATTCCGCAATTTAATTGATCCCCAAAGGTTTTTATTGAATAGCGGAATAGGAAATATGATCAAAAAAAGTGTATGTATCTCACACGTACAGAAGCACACTAGGCCCCAATTACTATTGTTTGTACACCTAAAAGGATGGAGGAGGAGGAGGAGGAGTATGGAACAGGCAGCACCCTCAAAGCTTCAGAAGTATGAGATGAACCCCAAAAACTTGGAAAGGTGGATCTCACACGTACCGACACAGACTATTCCGCAATTTAATTGATCCCCAAAGGTTTTTATTGAATAGCGGAATAGGAAATATGATCAAAAAAAGTGTATGTATCTCACACGTACAGAAGCACACTAGGCCCCAATTACTATTGTTTGTACACCTAAAAGGATGGAGGAGGAGGAGGAGGAGGAGTATGGAACAGGCAGCACCCTCAAAGCTTCAGAAGTATGAGATGAACCCCAAAAACTTGGAAAGGTGGATCTCACACGTACCGACACAGACTATTCCGCAATTTAATTGGTCCCCAAAGGTTTTTATTGAATAGCGGAATAGGAAATATGATCAAAAAAAGTGTATGTATCTCACACGTACAGAAGCACACTAGGCCCCAATTACTATTGTTTGTACACCTAAAAGGATGGAGGAGGAGGAGGAGGAGTATGGAACAGGCAGCACCCTCAAAGCTTCAGAAGTATGAGATGAACCCCAAAAACTTGGAAAGGTGGATCTCACACGTACCGACACAGACTATTCCGCAATTTAATTGATCCCCAAAGGTTTTTTATTGAATAGCGGAATAGGAAATATGATCAAAAAAAGTGTATGTATCTCACACGTACAGAAGCACACTAGGCCCCAATTACTATTGTTTGTACACCTAAAAGGATGGAGGAGGAGGAGGAGGAGTATGGAACAGGCAGCACCCTCAAAGCTTCAGAAGTATGAGATGAACCCCAAAAACTTGGAAAGGTGGATCTCACACGTACCGACACAGACTATTCCGCAATTTAATTGATCCCCAAAGGTTTTTATTGAATAGCGGAATAGGAAATATGATCAAAAAAAGTGTATGTATCTCACACGTACAGAAGCACACTAGGCCCCAATTACTATTGTTTGTAGACCTAAAAGGATGGAGGAGGAGGAGGAGGAGTATGGAACAGGCAGCACCCTCAAAGCTTCAGAAGTATGAGATGAACCCCAAAAACTTGGAAAGGTGGATCTCACACGTACCGACACAGACTATCCCGCAATTTAATTGATCCCCAAAGGTTTTTATTGAATAGCGGAATAGGAAATATGATCAAAAAAAAGTGTATGTTTTTCACACGTACAGAAGCACACTAGGCCCCAATTACTATTGTTTGTACCCCTAAAAGGATGGATGAGGAGGAGGAGGATGAAACAGGCAGCACCCTCAAATCTTCAGAAGTATGAGATTGTGTTCACTGTACCCCACAAAGATTGTGTTCACTGCACCCCAAAAGGATTGTCTTCACTGCACCCCACAAAGATTGTGTTCACTGTAATCCACAAAGATTGTGTTCACTGTACCCCCCAAAGATTTTGTTCACTGCACCCCACAAAGATTGTGTTCACTGTACCCCACAAAGATTTTGTTCACTGCACCCCACAAGGATTGTCTTCACTGCACCCCACAAGGATTGTCTTCACTGCACCCCACAAAGATTGTGTTCACTGTACCCCACAAAGATTGTGTTCACTGCACCCCAAAAGGATTGTCTTCACTGCACCCCACAAAGATTGTGTTCACTGTACCCCACAAAGATTGTGCTCACTGTACCCCCCAAAGATTTTGTTCACTGCACCCCATAAGGATTGTCTTCACTGCACCCCACAAGGATTGTCTTCACTGTACCCCACAAAGATTGTGTTCACTGTACCCCACAAAGATTGTGTTCACTGCACCCCAAAAGGATTGTCTTCACTGCACCCCACAAAGATTGTGTTCACTGTACCCCACAAGGATTGTCTTCACTGCACCCCACAAGGATTGTCTTCACTGCACCCCACAAAGATTGTGTTCACTGTACCCCACAAAGATTGTGTTCACTGCACCACAAAAGGATTGTCTTCACTGCACCCCACAAAGATTGTGTTCACTGTACCCCACAAAGATTGTGTTCACTGTACCCCACAAAGATTTTGTTCACTGCACCCCACAAAGATTGTGTTCACTGTACCCCACAAAGATTGTGTTCACTGCACCCCAAAAGGATTGTCTTCACTGCACCCCACAAAGATTGTGTTCACTGTACCCCACAAAGATTGTGTTCACTGTACCCCACAAAGATTTTGTTCACTGCACCCCACAAAGATTGTGTTCACTGTACCCCACAAAGATTTTGTTCACTGCACCCCACAAAGATTGTGTTCACTGTACCCCACAAAGATTGTGTTCACTGTACCCCACAAAGATTTTGATCACTGCACCCCACAAGGATTGTCTTCACTGCACCCCACAAGGATTGTCTTCACTGCACCCCACAAAGATTGTGTTCACTGTACCCCACAAAGATTGTGTTCACTGCACCCCAAAAGGATTGTCTTCACTGCACCCCACAAAGATTGTGTTCACTGTAATCCACAAAGATTGTGTTCACTGTACCCCACAAAGATTTTGTTCACTGCACCCCACAAGGATTGTCTTCACTGCACCCCACAAGGATTGTCTTCACTGCACCCCACAAAGATTGTGTTCACTGTACCCCACAAAGATTGTGTTCACTGCACCCCAAAAGGATTTTCTTCACTGCACCCCACAAAGATTGTGTTCACTGTACCCCACAAAGATTGTGTTCACTGTACCCCACAAAGATTGTGTTCACTGCACCCCACAAGGATTGTCTTCACTGCACCCCACAAAGATTGTGTTCACTGTACCCCACAAAGATTGTGTTCACTGTACCCCACAAAGATTTTGTTCACTGCACCCCACAAAGATTGTGTTCACTGCACCCCAAAAGGATTGTCTTCACTGCACCCCACAAAGATTGTGTTCACTGTACCCCACAAGGATTGTCTTCACTGCACCCCACAAAGATTGTGTTCACTGTACCCCACAAAGATTGTGTTCACTGTACCCCCCAAAGATTTTGTTCACTGCACCCCACAAGGATTGTCTTCACTGCACCCCACAAGGATTGTCTTCACTGTACCCCACAAAGATTGTGTTCACTGTACCCCACAAAGATTGTGTTCACTGTACCCCCCAAAGATTTTGTTCACTGCACCCCACAAGGATTGTCTTCACTGCACCCCACAAGGATTGTTTCACTGCACCCCACAAAGATTGTGTTCACTGTACCCCACAAAGATTTTGTTCACTGTACCCCACAAAGATTGTGTTCACTGTACCCCACAAAGATTTTGTTCACTGCACCCCACAAAGATTGTGTTCACTGCACCCCAAAAGGATTGTCTTCACTGCACCCCACAAAGATTGTGTTCACTGTACCCCACAAGGATTGTCTTCACTGCACCCCACAAAGATTGTGTTCACTGTACCCCACAAAGATTGTGTTCACTGTACCCCCCAAAGATTTTGTTCACTGCACCCCACAAGGATTGTCTTCACTGCACCCCACAAGGATTGTCTTCACTGCACCCCACAAAGATTGTGTTCACTGTACCCCCCAAAGATTTTGTTCACTGCACCCCACAAAGATTGTGTTCACTGCACCCCAAAAGGATTGTCTTCACTGCACCCCACAAAGATTGTGTTCACTGTACCCCACAAGGATTGTCTTCACTCCACCCCACAAGGATTGTCTTCACTGCACCCCACAAAGATTGTGTTCACTGTACCCCACAAAGATTGTGTTCACTGCACCCCAAAAGGATTGTCTTCACTGCACCCCACAAAGATTGTGTTCACTGTACCCCACAAAGATTGTGTTCACTGTACCCCCCAAAGATTTTGTTCACTGCACCCCACAAGGATTGTCTTCACTGCACCCCACAAGGATTGTCTTCACTGCACCCCACAAAGATTGTGTTCACTGTACCCCACAAAGATTGTGTTCACTGTACCCCCCAAAGATTTTGTTCACTGCACCCCACAAGGATTGTCTTCACTGCACCCCACAAGGATTGTCTTCACTGCACCCCACAAAGATTTTGTTCACTGTACCCCACAAAGATTGTGTTCACTGTACCCCACAAAGATTTTGTTCACTGCACCCCACAAAGATTGTGTTCACTGCACCCCAAAAGGATTGTCTTCACTGCACCCCACAAAGATTGTGTTCACTGTACCCCACAAGGATTGTCTTCACTGCACCCCACAAGGATTGTCTTCACTGCACCCCACAAAGATTGTGTTCACTGTACCCCACAAAGATTTTGTTCACTGCACCCCAAAAGGATTGTGTTCACTGCACCCCAAAAAGATTGTGTTCACTGCAGCCCACACACAGAAAAATGGACGTGGATCACTGACACCTGCCTATCTCCTATCCCACACCACACAGCAATATCGATTGTAATTTGTAGAACACACTGACCCTATAATTCAGCAGACTCTATCCCTAAAATGCCTACAACTCGCCCTGCCTAAACACTCCGACCTGACCCTAAATTCTATCCGGACACCAATTCGTTTTCCCTTCCTGTCTTTCCCTAATCAGCAGCCAGCACGTATGTGTGCTCTGTCCCTGAGCTAAGCAGCAGAATGACGCCGCTGCGGCTGCCTCAAACTTATAAAGACTTGGTCACATGCTTCAGACGGCCAATCACAGCTACTCATACATTTGCAGGCATGGCTGGGATAGCTTAAGGCACACCAGTTAAACGATTGTTGATTGGCTGTTGAAAGCCCGCCATGAAAAGAGCGCCAAAACATGCAAAACCCGGAAATAAAACGACCGAACACGGATTTTTTACCCGAACATACAGTAAAGTGTCCATGTCCGTGTTCGGGTAACAAAAATCCAATTATTCGGTACGAACACGAATAATACAGTCCGTGTTCGCTCAACACTAGTCCTGACCTCAACCCGATAGAACACCTTTGGGATAAATTAGAACAGAGACTGCGACCCAGGCCTTTTCTCCAACATCAGTGCCTGACCTCACAAATGCGCTTCTGTAAGAATGGTCAAAAATTCCCATAGACACACTCCTAAAACTTGTGGACAGCCTTTCCAGAAGATTTGAGCTGTTATTGCTACAACGAGTGGGCCAACTCAATATTGAACCCTACGGACTAAGGCTGGAATGTCATTAAAGTTCCTGTGCGTATAAAGGAAGGTGTCCCAATACTTTTGAAAATATAGTGTGTTAGTGTGTGTGTGTATATATATATATATATATACCAATCCTGCTGCTGTGGTGTTACAGTATAATATAATTCTCATGACCGCGGGGGGGGTTGTGACTGAACCAGGGAAGGCAAAATATAGGCAGAATAAACTTCAGATTTTAACCTTCTTAGCGGTATTCCCGAGCGTGGCTCGGGGCTACATTTCAGAGCCAAAAGCGGTAGCCCCGAGCCACACTCGGGGTACTGCCAGAAGCATCGCTGGATCCTGTAAAAGAGGTTTCTTACGTTGTCACCGGGATCCAGCGATGTATCTCAGCGGTATGCGACGGCGGATCTTCCTCCCGATCGTCTCTGCGCCCCGCCTTCTGTCTCCTGCGACGTGACGTTGCCAGGGGGGTGGAACCGGCGGCAAATTCAAATGTAAAACACACCAAACACACTGATTCAATGCAAAATAAAATAAATTCACATTACATTGCCCCCCAGTGCCCTTTCCTGCAGTTTTACTGTACTTTTTATGTATATATATATATATATATACATACATACATGTATATATATATATTTACACATGTATATAAGTATATATATATATATACGTATATAAATATATATAGATATATATATATATATATATATATATATATATGTATATATACGTGTATATATATATATATATATATATATATATACACACGTGTATATATATATATATACATATATATATACACACAGTATATATATATATATATATATATATATATATATATATATATATATATGTATACATACATACATACTTTAACTTATTTATAGTTTTTTATTATATTAATATTTATGATTTTGTGTCTCAAACTTTATCATACCCGAGATATTATAAAGAAGAACGCACAGTAAAAAAAAAAAAAATATGTAAATAGTTGGTTTGGGCTGCTCATTCTCAAGAATTACATGCAAAATAATGGTACCGCTTTCAGCACCTAAAATCCAAAAGAATCATACCGCTAGGAAGGTTAAGAAAGATTTGGTAATGTAATACATTTGGAAAGGATAGAATTAGTAAAAAGGCGCTGGTATCCCTGGATTTTATTATAAAATGCAATGGTAAAGTGCAATTCTATTGTGCAAATTATAGCGAAAAATTATATATGAATAGGAATACATAAAATACTAGCTCTTATATCTAGTGTGATAAACAATGTATAAAATAGGTTCAAAGCAAACAACCAGTTATCATATACAAAATCACTAAAGATTGTGAAGTGCTAGTGACACAAAAGTGTACTGTGCAATACAAAAATATATATAAAGCTGGACAGTGCAGTAAATTACCATTAACCACTTGCCCACTGGACACTTAAACCCAGTGGTGGGATTCAAAAATTTTAGTAACCAGTTCCGACTTTCCCAGCAGAATGACCAGCGTGCCCCCTTTCAATGCAGAGTGACCAGCGTGCCCCCTTTCAATGCACAGTGACCAGCGCTGCTTGCCCCCCTTTCAATGCACAGTGACCACAGCATTGCCCCAATCATTGCAGAGTGCCCACAGCATTGCCCCCAATCATTGCAGAGTGCCCACAGCATTGCCCCCAATCATTGCAGAGTGCCCACAGCATTGCTCCCAACCATTGCAGAGTGCCACAGTATTGCCCGCAATCATTGCAGAGTGCCCACAGCAGTGCCCACAGCATTGCCCCCAACCATTGAGGAGTGCCACAGCATTGCCCGCAATCATTGCAGAGTGCCCACAGCATTGCCCCCAATCACTGCAGAGTGCCCACAGTATTGCCCGCAATCATTGCAGAGTGCCACAGCATTGCCCACAATCATTGCAGAGTGCCCACAGCATTGCCCCCAACCATTGCAGAGTGCCACAGTATTGCCCGCAATCATTGCAGAGTGCCCACAGCATTGCCCCCCAATCACTGCAGAGTGCCCACAGCATTGCCCCTAATCATTGCAGAGTGCCCACAGCATTGTCCCCAATCATTGCAGAGTGCCCACAGTATTGCCCGCAATCATTGCAGAGTGCCACAGCATTGCCCACAATCATTGCAGAGTGCCCACAGCATTGCCCCCAACCATTGCAGAGTGCCACAGCATTGCCCGCAATCATTGCAGAGTGCCCACAGCATTGCCCCCAATCATTGCAGAGTGCCACAGTATTGCCCGCAATCATTGCAGAGTGCCACAGTATTGCCCGCAATCATTGCAGAGTGCCCACAGCATTGACTGCAATCATTGCAGAGTGCCCACAGCATTGCCCGCAATCATTGCAGAGTGCCACAGTATTGCCCGTAATCATTGCAGAGTGCCACAGTATTGCCCGTAATCATTGCAGAGTGCCACAGTATTGCCCGCAATCATTGCAGAGTGCCCACAGCATTGCCCCCAATCATTGCAGAGTGCCCAAAGCATTGCTCCCAATCATTGCAGAGTGCCACATTATTGCCCGCAATCATTGCAGAGTGCCATAGTATTGCCCGCAATCATTGCAGAGTGCCCACAGCATTGCCCGCAATCATTGCAAAGTGCCCACAGCATTGCCCCCAACCATTGCAGAGTGCCCACAGAATTGCCCCCAATCATTGCAGAGTGCCCACAGCATTGCCCCCAATCATTGCACAGTGCCCACAGCATTGCCCCCAACCATTGCAGAGTGCCCACAGCATTGCCCCCAATAATTGCAGCGTGCCCACAGCATTGCCCCCAATAATTGCAGAGTGCCCACAGCATTGCCCCCAATAATTGCAGAGTGCCACAGCATTGCCCCCAATAATTGCAGAGTGCCCACAGCATTGCCCCCAACCATTGCAGAGTGCCCACAGCATTGCCCCCAATGATCATTGCAGAGTGCCCACAGCATTGCCCCCAATTATCATTGCAGAGTGCCCACAGCATTGCCCGCAATCATTGCAGAGTGCCCACAGCATTGCCCCCAACCATTGCAGAGTGCCCACAGCATTGCCCCCAATCATTGCAGAGTGCCCACAGCATTGCCCCAATAATCGCAGAGTGCCACAGCATTGCTCCCAGCCATTGCAGAGTGCCCACAGCATTGCCCCCAATAATTGCAGAGTGCCCACAGCATTGCCCCCAATAATTGCAGAGTGCCCACAGCATTGCCCCCAACCATTGCAGAGTGCCCACAGAATTGCCCCCAATCATTGCAGAGTGCCCACAGCATTGCCCCCAATCATTGCACAGTGCCCACAGCATTGCCCCCAACCATTGCAGAGTGCCCACAGCATTGCCCCCAATAATTGCAGCGTGCCCACAGCATTGCCCCCAATAATTGCAGAGTGCCCACAGCATTGCCCCCAATAATTGCAGAGTGCCACAGCTTTGCCCCCCAATAATTGCAGAGTGCCCACAGCATTGCCCCCAACCATTGCAGAGTGCCCACAGCATTGCCCCCAATGATCATTGCAGAGTGCCCACAGCATTGCCCCCAATTATCATTGCAGAGTGCCCACAGCATTGCCCGCAATCATTGCAGAGTGCCCACAGCATTGCCCCCAACCATTGCAGAGTGCCACAGCATTGCCCCCAATAATTGCAGAGTGTCCACAGCATTGCCCCCAATCATTGCAGAGTGCCCACAGCATTGCCCCCAATCATTGCAGAGTGCCCAGAGCATTGCCCCCAATCATTGCAGAGTGCCCACAGCATTGCCCCCAATAATTGCAGAGTGCCACAGCATTGCCCCCAATCATTGCAGAGTGCCACAGCATTGCCCCCAATCATTGCAGAGTGCCCACAACATTGCCCCCAATGATCATTGCAGAGTGCCACAGCATTGCCCCCAATGATCATTGCAGAGTGCCCACAGCATTGCCCTAAATTATCATTGCAGAGTGCCCACAGCATTGCCCCAAATTATCATTTCAGAGTGCCCACAGCATTGCCCGCAATCATTGCAGAGTGCCACAGCATTGCCCCCAATAATTGCAGAGTGCCAGCGTTCCCCCCGCGAGACCCGTTTACTTACCTCACGGACGGTCATCACAGCAGCTTCTCTTCGGTCGCCGGCTCCCCGCGTCTCCTCAGTCCTCCCGCCTCCTCGGCCAATGGCACGGCGTTTGCCTTTCGGCCAATCAGGAAGCAGGAGGACCCGCTCCCTGATTGGCCAGGAGGAGGATCCATGTGACAATAGCGAATTTTCATTCGCTATTGCCCCGGAAGATTTTACCCCCTTCCTGACCGGGGCCTATTTTGTGATTCGGCACTGCCTGACTTTAACGGACTATTGCGCGGTTGTGCGACGCTGTACCCAAATGAAATTGATGTCCTTTTTTTTCCCACAAACAGAGCTTTCTTTTGGTGGTATTTGATCACCTGTGTGATTTTTTGATTATGCGCTATAAACAAAAAAAGAGCGACAATTTTGCAAAAATAACAATATTTTTCACATTTTTTTATATGAAATTCCCCCCCCCCCCCCAAAAATGTAAAAATCCAAATTTTTTAACATTTTTGGCCAATTTGTTTTCTGCTACATATGTTTGATTAAAAAAAATCGTATTTTGATTGGTTTGCGCAAAAGTTATTGCGTTTACTGACAAAGGGAAAGATTTTTGTCATTTTTATTGTTTTTTTTTTAACGACTAATGGCAGCGATCTGCGATTTTTTTTTGCAGGACTGCGACATTGCAGCGGACAGATCGGACCCTTGACTGACATTTTTGACACTTTTGGGAGTACCAGTGACATTACTACAGTAATCAGTGCTATACATATGCACTGTTACTGTAAAAATGACACTGGCAGGGAAGAGGTTAACTTTATTTGAGAAGGAGGGGTTAAGTGTGTCCCTAGGGGCGCGATTCTTACTGTGATTGGACGTGGCTTGTGATGTAACAGCAGAGATCTATGGTCCTACCAGTGCTGTATTTTGGCCTAGGCCAACAAGGCCCAGGCCTAGGGCGGCAATTTGCTGGGGGGCAGCAAAAAGCGGCTCCCCCTCCACCTGAGACTCTTTTGGCCACTGGTTGCTAGAGCCGCCATTAACCCACCCCCTCTCACTCACCCCCCCTCTCTCTCTCCCCCCTCCCTCTCTCACCCCTCCTCTCTCTCTCCCTCTTTCTCTCTCATCCCCCTCTCTCTCTCATCCGCCCCCTCTCGCTCTCTCTCTCATCCTCCCTCCCTCTCTCTCTCATCCCCTCTCTCCTCCTCTCTCTCTCATCCCACTCTCTCATCCTCCCTCTCTCTCATCCTCCCTCTCTCTCTCTCATCCCCCTCTCTCAGCCTCCCTCTCTCTCATCCCCCCCCCCACTCTCCTCCCATCTCTCTCATCCCCCCTCTCTCTCTCACCCCCCCTCTTATCCTCTCTCACATCCCCCCTCTCTCTCACCACCTCTCTCTTTCACCCCCCTCTCTCTCTCCCTTCCTCCCTCACCCACCCCCTCTCTCTCTCCCTCCCTTACCCACCCAATCTGTCTCTCCCATCCCCTCTCGTGAGATCTCATGCTGGGACTTGTAGTCCTTCAATTTTGTCACATCCGTTAAAAAAGGAGTGGGGCAAATTTACATAGGAGGGGGGTGAGGGGACACCCAATTTTAGTCTTGCCTAGGGCAGCACAAAACCAAAATACACCACTGGGTCCTACATAGCAGGACCGTATGATCTCTGCTGTTACACAGGGGAGAATGACAGGCGGCTTTGTTTACATTAGCCGCCTGCCTTTCTCCCGGTGTAACCGCTAACCGGCGATCGCGAGTGAGCGGCGGACATCGGGTCTGCCGCTCACATGCGCGGGAGGTCAGTGAGGGAGCGG
The DNA here is from genome assembly GCF_965119305.1 of Pelophylax lessonae. NCBI lineage: Eukaryota > Metazoa > Chordata > Amphibia > Anura > Ranidae > Pelophylax > Pelophylax lessonae. The sequence continues at coordinate 192,133,931 of NC_138773.1, forward strand.
GAGCACGCCTCCGGCGGCGCGTGCTTGCTCCCAGAGCCTCACAGGCTAGTGACGTACCCCTACGTCACTTTGCCTGTGAGGGGCTGACTGCCGACGTAAATAGTTGTTAGGCAGTCGGCAAGTGGTTAACATATATTTACACCTTTCACATTGAAAAAAGCACAAACTTTTTAAAAAATGCTTTATTTAATTTGTAAAACAACTTTTTAATGCTTTAGGCCCTGTTCACACCTGAGCGTTTTTCAGCTCGTAAAAAGCTCAGCTCTGAAGTTTAGAAATGCCCAACAAGCAAAATCCCATTCATTTCAATGGCCCCTGTTCACATATGAGCGTTTTGTCGCCTGAAGCTCAAAAAAGTACATGAGCTTCTTTTATGTCTGATTACAAGCGTTTTGTTACATGCCAATGCCTGCCTCCTAACACCTGCAAAAACGCCTGAAAAAAAGCCCCAAAAATCACCTGAAAAATGCTAAAAAAAATCGCCTGAAAATGATCCACTCAGGTGTGAATGGAGCCTTATACCATTGCTGACAGCTGATCTGTAAACAACAAAGTTGCGCTAGGTATCGGTAATTGGTATCGGCGAGTACTAAAAAAAGACCTGAATATAACAATGGTCATTTTTTGATGTACATTACATTATTTTTCATTGCATTTCTTTAAAATTGATTGAAGCAAAGAGAATTGTGTCTTACTTTATTGCCGTCTTGTTTGATAACCTAATGTTCAAGGGTTGTAAAATCTTGAAAATAAAAAAGTTCTTCAGAATCATGAGAGAATCGTGATCTTTATTCTAAGCAAAGAAAATTGCGATTCTCATTTTATCCAGAATGGTGCCGCTCTAATATACACTACTGGGCGAAGGTCTTAGGCAGGTCTGAAAAAATGCTGTAAATGAAGAATGCTTTCAGAAATAAAAGTGTTGATTGTTTATTTTTACCAATTAACAAAATGGAAAGTAAATAAACAGAAGAGAAATCCAAATCAAATCAATATTTAGCGTGACCGCCCTTTGCCTTCAAAACAGCATTAATTCTTCTAGGTACACTTGCACAGTCGTTGAAATTGGGCAGGTAGGTTGGTAGGTTGAATTTGGAGAACTAACCACAGATCTTCTGTGGATGTGGATTGCCTTGGATCCTTCTGTCTTTTCATGTATTCCCAGACAGCCTTTATGATGTTGGGATCAGCGCTCTGTGGGGGCCAAACCATTATTTCCAGGACTCCTTGTTCTTTCTTTACACTGAAGATTGTTCCTAATGACATTGGCTGTATGTTTGGGGTCATTGTCCTGCTGCAGAATAAATTTAGGGTCAATCACACGCCTCTCTGTTGGTATGACGTGATAGAAATGCAGCCCCAAACTTTCCAGGAACCTCCACTATGGCTCACTGTTCCCTGCAGACACTCATTGTACCGCTCTCCATCCCTTCACCAACAAACTGCCTCCTGCTACAGCCAAATATTTCACATTTTGACTTATCAGTCCAGAGCACCTGCTGTCATTTTTCTGCAACCCAGTTCCTATGTTTCCCTGCATAGTTAACCTGCTAAGCCTTGTTTCTATGTCGGCGGTTTCATATTTGGCTGCAATTCTTCCATGAAGTCCACTTCTGGACAGACTTCTCTGGACAGTAGATGGGTGTACCTGGGTCCCACTGGTTTTTACCAGTTCTGTGCTGGTGGCACTGCTGGACATCTGATGTTGAAGGGAAGTTAGGTTTATCTGTCTTTCATGTTTGTTATTTTAATAGAAAAAACAAGACTTTACAATCACTTTAATGGAATCCAAGTCTTAATCCATAGGGTTCAATTTTGATTTTGCGTACCTTTTGCAGCTATAACCACTTAAATTCTTCTGGGAAGGCTGTCCACAAGGTTTAGGAGTGTGTCAATGGGAATGTTTGACCATTCTTCCAGAAGTGCATTTGTGAGGTCAGGCACTGATGTTGGACAAGAAGGCCTGGCTTGCAGTCTCCGCTCTAATTCCTCCCAAAGGTGTTCTATCGGTCAGGACTCTGTGCAGGCCAGTCAAGTTCCTCCATCCCAAAATTGATCATCCATGTCTTTATGGACCTTGCTTTGTGCACTGATGTGCAGTTAGGATATCCCCAAACTGTTCCCACAATTTTGGGAGCATAAAATTGTCCAAAATGTCTTGGTATGCTGATGCCTTAAGAGTTCCGTTCTCTGGAACTAAGAGGCCAAGGCCAACCCCTAAAAAACAACCCCACACCATCAAATGATTTGGACTAGTGCAAAAAGCAAGGTCCATAAATACATGGATGAGCGAGCTTGTGGCGGAGGAATTTGACTGACCTCAACCCGATACAACACCTTTGGGATGAATTAGAGTGGAGACTGCGAGCCAGGCCTTCTCGTCCATATCAGTGCCTGACCTCATAAATGCGCTTCTGGAAGAATGGTCAAACATTCCCATAGACACACTCCTATACCTTGTGGACAGCCTTCCCAGAAGAGTTGAAGCTGTTAAAGCTGCAAAGGGTGGGCCAACTCAATACTGAATCCTACTAACTGGGATGCCATTAAAGTTCATGTGCGTGTATAGGCAGGCATCCCAATACTTTTGTTAATATAGTGTGTGTGTATACACACACACACACACTATCTCACAAAAGTGAGTACACCCCTCACATTTTTGTAAATATTTTATTATATCTTTTTATGTGACAACACTGAAGAAATGACACTTTGCTACAGTGTAAGTAAGTAGGAACAGGCCTCGCCATGGTCGACCAAAGGAGGTGAGTATACATGCTCAGAGTCATATCCAGAGGTAGTCTTTGGGAAATAGACGTATGAGTGCTGCCAGCATTGCTTCAGGGGTTGAAGGGGTGGGGGATCAGCCTGTCAGTGCTCAGACCATACGCCGCACACTGCATCAAATTAGTCTGCACGGCTGTCGTCAGAAGGAAGCCTCTTCTAAAGCTGATGCACAAGAAAGCCCCGCAAACAGTTTACTGAAGACAAAGGACCCCAAACACCTCCAAGACGACCACTGTCTTGCTAAAGAAGCTGAGGGTAATGGTGATGAACTGGCCAAGCATTTCTCCAGACCTAAACCCTATTGAGCATCTGTGGGACATCCTCAAACGGAAGGTGGAGGAGCGCAAGGTCTCTAACATCCACCAGCTCTGTGATGTCATCATGAAGGAGTGGAAGAGGACTCCAGTGGCAATCTGTGAAGCTCTGGTGAACTCCATGCCCAAGAAGGTTAAGGCAGTGCTGGGAAATAATGGTGGCCACACAATATGTTGACAGTTTGGACATTTGCACTTAGGGGTGTACTCACTTTTGTTGCCAGGGGTTTAGACATTTATGGCTGTGTGTTAAATTATTTTGAGGGTACAGCAAATTTACACTGTTATACAAGCTGTACACTCACTACTTTACATTGTAGCAAAGTGTCATTTCTACAGTGATGTCACATGAAAATGTATAATAAAATATTTACAAAAATGTGAGGGGTGTACTCAATTTTGTGAGATATATATATATAAATATATACACACACACATATATACATACACATATATACACACACATATATACATACCTACATACATATACACCTCTACAGGGTCCAGGTATCACCTCATGCTACCAGTAGTGATACTGACTTTGGTGAAACGCAAAACTAGTGAAAAACAATAAGAAAAGATGAGTAGGGATTTTTTTTTTACTGGTCTCCATCTGTAAAACTTTTCCTGTTTTGGAGGTCGTCTCATTGTTGCCCATCTAGTGCACCTGTTAATTTCATTAACACCAAAGCAGCTGAAACTGATCCCCATCTACCACTTAACTGACCAGATTCATATTCCAGGAGTTTAATTGACTTGATGCTATACTCTGATTAAATTACAACTACTGAGAGAACACCAAATACAGAATATTAGAAATATTTTCAAAATACAATAAGCAGAATGATGGAATTGATATAAGTGAAAATGGTGCAAAGAGGAGTATAGAACAATCAAAAGCAACTACTGGTCATAATGCAAATACGATAAAAAATAATAATTGGATTTGTAAAAATAACCTAAAAGCCCATAAGAGTCTGTAATAGTCCATATACTTTAGTGTCAGCTCCTCAGTGGGACTGAAGTAATCTCTGTAGGGAACATAAAGGAACAGCAGGGGTCTGCAAATGGGATTGCATTGAGAGGGAGGACAGTAAAGCCTGTTGGCCGGTTTTTATTGAAGCAGCCGATGTCTCCTATGTGTACTGGGCATAGGAATTTGTTCACACCATACATGCGCGGTGGTGTGCAGAAAAACACAGCTCAATGGATATGGTGTGAAGAAGCCCTAGAGTACAAGAGCTACTTAGCAGAAAGCACAGTATGTAATGAGCCCAGTATGGCTTCCTCTTTGTAGCTGATCTGTGGTCGTTGGCACTAAGATCTCAGTGTGGTCAGATATCACATTAGGATTGCTATGTTTTGAGGCCTGAAAATTTAAGTATGGTTACTCAGCATTTAATATCTGTTAGGGATGCGGACTTATAAAAGCCATGTACCGAGACTAGATCCCCAGGGCTGAAGAACTACCATATTGTTCAATTTTTCTTTTTTATTATATAGTAACAAAAAAAAAAATAAAAAAACAGTGGATAATAAACGCCACCAAAATAAGGTTCTATTTATCAAAAAAGAAAAAAAGATATGAAATCCATTAGTGTACAGTATTATATAACCGATTGGCATTCACACTATCACAGTGCTGAAATTTGAACAATGTCCCTATAATGAGGGAATATTACAGACTGGCACTCAAAGGGCTAAATACTATATGGCCAACATTTTGTATTTCCATCACCAGGCTAAGATCACATGACCAGTAATTTCAGTTTGGAGCCAGCAGATCTGAACATGACTGTTACAAGGATAAAAATACAACCTTGTCCTAAAGTTATAGCTTTGTGAATTGTGTCCATAAACAGAAATAAAATGATTTTATTATGTGCCGGATACAGAAAAAATGAATAATTCAGATGTAAGCTGAGCAAAGATGTTCCATATTTCTTTTAGTTAAAAAAAATTTCCAAAAATTCTGACATATAAACACCAGATAGGATAAACAATGTTTTTTCCCTATATAGCCATGTCTCTGGTAAATAAAAACAAAAAGGTCATGTGACCTTGTTTTCTTAACTGTCATCACCTGGCTCCGCCCCCCTCAGCTGCTGCCTATAAATTGAGCTCGCAGAGCATCCTTGAGCCATTCCATCGTTGTACTCTGCTAGAGGTGGTTGTGTTCTCTTTCTCTCTGAGGCTTTGCTTTGTGATTTGTAATCATGAACTGGCTGACTGTGAGAAAGAGAGGATATGATGCGATGGATCTCCTGAAAACCAACAAGGAGGATTCTGTAATATTACTACGAGCGGGACTCTTAAAGGAGGACCACAGACCAACCCCACAGCCCCAAGAGTCTGCCCCTAAAAGGGATAGACTTAGGGCAAATGGGAAGAGAATTTGGAAATTTCTGGGTAGATTTTGCCCCTTTCTTCACACAAAGTTGGAAGACACAGATAGTAAGTATTAGAATAATGAGATAAAATGCAAAGCACACAATACAACATTTATCACCCAAATACATACATATATATTGGGGACACTATATATATATATATATATATACACACATAGCAGGTCACTAGACAGAGTAGGGAAGAGTTAGAACCTCGGTCTGGTTTTTAACACTTTCTATGTCCCGTTACAGAGATTCTCCCTCTATATTTGTTCTGATCACCAATGTCACCAGGATAGAAAGTGATGGAAAAGCCAACATTGTGGGCTGCCATCAGGACAGGAATAGAGGGGAAATCTTTCCATGGAGAATACGGATGGGGGACGAGTTTTTATGAATCTGTTGTAAAGTCTCCTCCCTGGAGGTCCAGCCAGTAATAGCACTTGTGACTACATTTGTCAGCCTGCCATTATGTGAATTCAGGTGACAGTTGGGCTGCAGGTGACAGTTGGGCTGCAGGGGTCAGGTGTGCAGGAGACATACATGGTCTATAAATGAATACAAAGTCAGCGTGAGCGCCTCCCCAGTGACCAGTGACAGGCTGTGTATACAATCATGAGGAATGAGGCCCGCTACAATGTGTGTATATATATATATATATATATATATATATATATATATATACACACACATACAGTATATATATATATACACACACATACAGTATATATATATATGTATATATATATATATATATATATATATATACATACCTAAATACATATACACCTCTATAGGGTCCAGGTATCACCTCATGCTACCAGTAGTGATACTGACATTGGCCAAACGCAAAACTAGTGAAAAACAATCAGAAAAGATGAGAAGGGATTTTTTTTTTACTGGTCTCCATATGTAAAACTTTTCCTGTTTTGGAGGTCGTCTCATTGTTGCCCATCTAGTGCACCTGTTAACCACTTAAGCCCCGGAAGATTTTACCCCCCCCCCCCTTCCTGACCAAGGCCTATTTTGCGATTCGGCACTGAGTGACTTTAACGGACAATTGTGCGGTCATGCAACGCTGTACCCAAATGAAATTGACGTCCTTTTTTTCCCACAAATAGAGCTTTCTTTTGGTGGTATTTGATCACCTGTGCGATTTTTTGATCATGCGCTATAAACAAAAAAATAGCGTAAATTTTGCAAAAATAACAATATTTTTCACATTTTTTTATATGAAATTCCCCCAAAAAAATGTAAAAATCAAAATTTTTTAACATTTTTGACCAATTTGTTTTCTGCTACATACGTTTGGTAAAAAAAAAATCGCAATAAGCATATTTTGATTGGTTTGCGCAAAAGTTATTGCATTTACTAACTAAGGGAAAGATTTCTGTCATTTTTGGTGTTTTTTTTTTAACGAGTAATGGCAGCGATCTGCGATTTTTTTGCGGGACTGCGACATTGCGGCGGACAGATCGGACCCTTGACTGACATTTTTGACACTTTTGGGGGTACCAGTGACATTACTACAGCAATCAGTGCTATACATATGCACTGTTACTTTAAAATGACACTGGCAGGGAAGGGGTTAACTTTATTGAAGAGGCAGGGGTTAAATGTGTCCCTAGGGGCGTGCTTCTTACTGTAAAGGGGCATGGCTTTTGATGTAACCACAGAGACATACGATCCTAAATAGCAGGATCATATGATCTCTGCAGTTACACCAGGGAGAATGACAGGCGGCTTTGTTTACATTAGCCGACTGCCTTTCTCCCTCTGTAATGGACGATGGCGAGTGACCGGCGGACATCCGAGCCGGCGGTCACTCGCGCTGGAGTGTCCGAGAACGAACGGGGGCGGGAGCGCGCCGCCGGCGGCGTGCGCTTGCCCCCTATTGGCTCGCGGGCGAGTGACGTATATATATGTCACTTTGCCCAGAGGGGCTGGCCGCCGCCGTATATAGTCGTGCAGCGGTCTGCAAGAGGTTAATTTCACTAACACCAAAGCAGCTGAAACTGATTAACAACCCCATCTGCCACTTAACTGACCAGATCAATATTCCAGGAGTTTAATTGACTTGATGCTATACTCTGATTAAATTACAAATACTGAGAGAACACCAAATACAGAATATTAGAAATATTTTCAAAATACAATAAGCAGAATGATGGAATTGATATAAGTGAAAATGGTGCAAAGAGGAATATAGAATAATCAAAAGCAACTACTGGTCATAATGCAAATACGATAAAAAATAATAATTGGATTTGTAAAAATAACCTAAAAGCCCATAAGAGTCTGTAATAGTCCATATACTTTAGTGGCAGCTCCTCAGTGGGACTGAAGTAATCTCTGTAGGGAACATAAAGGAACAGCAGGGGTCTGCAAATGGGATTGCATTGAGAGGGAGGACAGTAAAGCCTGTTGGCCGGTTTTTATTGAAGCAGCCGATGTCTCCTATGTGTACTGGGCATAGGAATTTGTTCACACCATACATGCGCGGTGGTGTGCAGAAAAACACAGCTCAATGGATATGGTGTGAATAAGTCCTAGAGTACAAGAGCTACTTAGCAGAAAGCACAGTATGTAATGAGCCCAGTATGGCTTCCTCTTTGTAGCTGATCTGTGGTCGTTGGCACTAAGATCTCAGTGTGGTCAGATATCACATTAGGATTGCTGTTTTGAGGCCTGAAAATTTAAGTATGGTTACTCAGCATTTAATTATTGTTAGGGATGTGGACTTATAAAAGCCATGTACCGAGACTAGATACCCAGGGCTGAAGAACTACCATATTGTTTAAGTTTTCTTTTTTATTATATAGAAACAAAAAAAAAAAAAAAACAGTGGATAATAAACGCCACCAAAATAAGGTTCTATTTATCAAAAAAGGAAAAAGATATGAAATCCATTAGTGTACAGTATTATATAACCGATTGGCATTCACACTATCACAGTGCTGAAATCTGAACAATGTCCTTATAATGAGGAAATATTACAGACTGGCACTCAAAGGGTTAAATACTATATGGCCAACATTTTGTATTTCCATCACCAGGCTAAGATCACATGACCAGTAATTTCAGTTTGGAGCCAGCAGATCTGAACATGACTGTTACAAGGATAAACATACAACACTTTGTGAATTGTGTCCATAAACAGAAATAAAATGATTTTATTATGTGCCGGATACAGAAAAAATGAATAATTCAGATGTAAGCTGAACAAATATGTTCCATATTTCTTTTAGTTAAAAAAAAGTCCAAAAAATTCTGACATATAAACACCAGATAGGATAAACAATGTTTTTCCCCTATATAGCCATGTCTCTGGTAAAAAAAAACAAAAGGTCATGTGACCTTGTTTTCTTAACTGTCATCACCTGGCTCCGCCCCCCTCAGCTGCTGCCTATAAATAGAGCTTGCAGAGCATCCTTGAGCCATTCCATCGTTGTACTCTGCTAGAGGTGGTTGTGTTCTCTTTCTCTCTGAGGCTTTGCTTTGTGATTTGTAATCATGAACTGGCTGACTGTGAGAAAGAGAGGATATGATGCGATGGATCTCCTGAAAACCAACAAGGAGGATTCTGTAAAATTACTACGAGTGGGACTCTTAACAGAGGACCACAGCCCCATGAGTCTGCCCCTAAAAGGGATAGACTTAGGGCAAATGGGAAGAGAATTTGGAAATTTCTGGGTAGATTTTGCCCCTTTCTTCACACAAAGTTGGAAGACACAGATAGTAAGTATTAGAATAATGAGATAAAATGCAAAGCACACAATACAACATTTATCACCCAAATACATACATATATATTGGATACACTATATATATATATATATATATATATATATATATATATATATATACACACACACATAGGAGGTCACTAGACAGAATAGGGAAGAGTTAGAACCTCTGTCTGGTTTTTAACACTTTCTATGTCCTGTTACAGAGATTCTCCCTCTATATTTGTTCTGATCACCAATGTCACCAGGATAGAAAGTGATGGAAAAGCCAACATTGTGGGCTGCCACCAGGACAGGAATAGAGGGGAAATCTTCCCATGGAGAATACGGATGGGGGATAAGTTTTTATGAATCTGTTGTAAAGTCTCATACCTGGAGGTCCAGCCAGTAATAGCACTTGTGACTACATTTGTCAGCCTGCCGTTATGTGAATTCAGGTGACAGTTGGGCTGCAGGGGTCAGGTGTGCAGGAGACATACATTGTCTATGAATGAATACAAAGTCAGTGTGAGCGCCTCCCCAGTGACAGGCTGTGTATACAGGGACCATCAATAGAAATGAGGCCCGCCACTGTCCTCCCCCCTCAATGACATTCCCATTTACCAGGATTATTCATATGAACAGTTGTGTTCCAGTATATGTATGACCAGGCAGACGGGGGACTGCAGGAGCAGAAGATTATTCATTCTGCTTTGTCATATAGTGCCTGGACCATACCTACCTACAGGACTCATCCCCCCTGCTCCTACATTGTTCAATTAAGTCATTTTAGGGATTTGATTGGCAAGATTTACTAAAAGTATGTTTTGATGAACGATATGATAGAGAACAGGTCAGCTGCCATTTTCTTCTGGGTGAAACCCTCTGGCAAAAAAAAAAAACTGATGCTATACCAGTGGTTGGGGGGTGGTGGTAAAAACACGTCTCAACTAAAGGAGTTTTACAACCCCCCCCCCCCCAAACTGCAAAGGTTAACAAGCCCTTACTGTCCTGAGCCCCTTATAAAGGTTGCTTTCACAATGATGCACTGCAGTTTACCAGTACCACAGGTGCAGGGGAGCGCTTTCACAAAGCGCAACAACCCTGCAGGATATAATAGAAGTTGATTGGCTCAGTGCAGCTAATCCTCTTAGTGCTTGCTTCATCCAATGCTGGCGCTATGCACTCTGATGCTCTGGGATGTCGGTTTGGCAACCTGTGATCTGGGCTTACTGACCCACCATTCCAGAGCATGAGGCCACGGACCACATCAAATGTGGTGGGTGGGGAGTAGTGGGCGGCTGTTACCAAGGCGCCGGACTGCTTCAATCTGACAGCAGGAAGTCGGCTTGTCAAATATGCAAGTCCATGCGTCCTATGGATCTGACATTGAGGGGTTTACACCCACCCCCTCTTGTCAAGCCTGTATGACGTACGGACCTGGCAGTTAAAGGGTTAAGTATGGTTACTCAGTGTTTAATATCTTTTAGTGATGTCATGGGGGCTTATAAATGCCATGTACTGAGAATAGATATCCAGGTCTGAGAATCACCATATTGTCCACTTAGATGACACAATTTAATGACTGTATATTATTTTTCATATAAATGATGTTCAAGTAGAAGTAATCCTTTTTTTTCTCTCTCTCCAGGCAAAAATGTTATCTCATCCAACCGAGACACAAAGCCAATTCCACCGGCTACATCCATGGAGGACAAGAAACCTCCCATAACTTCAGTTACCAGTGAGAGCGAGGAGGCTTTAATGGCCACATCCAATGAGGGCAAAAAATCAGCCAACAGTGAGGATGAGAAGACTTCACTGGCTACAACTAACAAGGACAGCAAGCAAGTCACCAGTGAAAACGAGGAGACTTCGCTGCCAAAATCCAAGGAGGACAACAAACCAGTCACCAGTGTGGGCGAGGAAGCTCCACTGGCCAAATCCAACAAAGACAAAAAATCAGCCAATAGTGAGGATGAGAAGACTTCACTGGCTGCAAGTAACAAGGACAACAAACAAGTCACCAGTGAGAACATAAAGACTTCACTGACCAAATCCAATAAGGACAACAAAACAGACAACAGTGAAGGCGACGATACTTCACCTACCTACGAGTCTCACAAACCTACCATGGAAAGTTTCACCTTTCATAGAATGCTTGGACAGGGGTCCTATGGAAAAGTGTTTTTGGCCTCTTATCCCTTCATTGACAAAAAGCTGGCAGTGAAAATTGTTAAAAAAAAAAAAATACTTGCTGAAGATCCTAGCTGTGCCCTTGAAGAGCGCTACATAATGGAAACATGCAGCGGCTCCCCATTTTTTGCACATCTCTACTGCTCCTTTCAAACAAAGGCTCATCTGGTCTTTGCTATGGAGTTCCTGGGTGGAGGGGATCTCAGTGCATTCATAAAGTCTTCAGCTCCATTTGATGAAGTGACCTTAAAACATCTTACTGCCGAAATTCTGTGTGGACTGCAATACCTTCATTCTCTTCAGATTCTTCACAGGGATCTAAAACCAGAGAACATTCTTCTGGATAATGAGGGTTTTGCCAAAATTGCCGATTTTGGTTTGGCGGCAACTTGTGTCACGGAGTCCAACAGAGTCAGAGAGCGTGTGGGGACACCAAGTTACATGGCCCCTGAAGTCTATGCTTATAGGCCATACTATTACCCAGCAGACTATTTCTCATTTGGGATAATAGTATATGAGATGGCCGTAGGGTTCCATCCTTTTTATACTGGAGTGGAGAATCGACAGCAGTTGGCTGACAACATTCACACCATGTCAACCAGTTTCCCATTCGACATGGACTTTTCCCTGTATGAACTCATACACAGACTTTTTTGGCATGACCAAGAGGAACGTGCATACCTAGTGCGCAATCTCAGATCACACTCTTTCTTCAAGGGGATTGACTGGGCAGAAATAGAAAGAGGACCAACTATATCAGAGCCTATTTTTGAGGAACCACTGGAAGAAATCATTGAAGTGAATACATTTCTGTCCAAGGACCTGGAGATACCAATCTGCTCAATTGAGCAGGAGTTTTTCAAAGACTTTACATACATGAGCGAGGGAATGAAGAAGACAACAGTCTGATCCCCACCAGCATCAGAGGGCCATCCTTGCATGGATGGTTGAAAAAAAAAACCAAAAACAAAAAGAAAAAAAACAAAAAAAAAAAACCCAACCCCCCCCCCCCCCCAAAAAAAAACAAAAAAAAAAATAGTTAGGATAAGATAGGATATATAGATAAGATAGGATATATAGATAAGTTAGGATATATAGATAAGTTAGGATATATAGATAAGTTAGGATATATACTGCTTTTACACATTAACTGACCCTGGCCTGTTTACCGACGATGCCTTTGCCTGCCATTTTAAAAACCACATTTCTGACATCCACGTGCACCGACCTCAGCCTGTTTACCGATGATGCCTTTGCCTGCCGTTTTAAAACAAGTTTCTGACTTCCAAGTGCACCGACCTTGGCCTGCTAATCGACCATGTTTTTTGCCTGCCACTTGGAATGATCTTTTGCCCTTCTACTTTAGTACAAAGGGGTCTCACATATGTGAGGGGCTTCAGAATAGTCTTTGGAGTATAGAAAAACTGTTTTTGGTTTTCTGTGTTCCCAGTACAGGGTCTGGAGTCCGGAGGCTTCAAAGAGATTTGGGTGGGAGAAGCCTCTACCCCTGTCCCCATTCCTTTCTGACATCGGCCTTACGCTTGATGGTTCTTCCTGCTGCCTGGATCAATATTTTGGCTGTGCTGAACCATATCGCTGCATGTAATGGCCCAGGACTTTATAGAAGGAATTACTTTTACACGTTAACTGACCCTGGCCTGTTTACCGACGATGCCTTTGCCTGCCATTTTAAAAACCAAGTTTCTGACATCCACGTGCACCGACCTCAGCCTGCTTACCGACGATGCCTTTGCCTGCCGTTTTAAACCAAGTTTTTGACTTCCAAGTGTACCGACCTTGGCCTGCTAATCGACCATGTTTTTTGCCTGCCACTTGGAATGATCTTTTGCCCTTCTATTTTAGTACACAGGAGTCTCACATATGTGAGGGGCTTCAGAATAGTCTTTGAAATATAGAAAAACTGCTTAGGGAAAGACAACTGTTAGAACCAGGGTGCTTTATCAAAACATGGATGGGCAGATTCCTAATAGGGATAATGATAGTGGGAAGTATTATAGCATTAGCACTAATATTTTTGGATCTAAACTCTAGGACCCAAAAACAGAATAAAGGGTTACATAAGAGAGAACTGCCAAAAATGCCCAATGGTGATCTAACCATCACCATAAGTGAAGGATCTATTATAGCAGTCAAATTTGTTGTCTGTCAGGTAATAGAATGCTCACGCAACTGGATATTTAGATATAGCAATTACGAAAAATATATGTGTGGAACTGCCACCTGTTTTTCATGGTCTGAAGTATGGTGGATTACAGATTTAGATGGTTACCTAACCTCTTCAGCCCAGACTCCCCAACAAAAAAGTTTAGTGCAGCGTTTAAGTTTGCATAAACTGCCACCACAGGGGAATAGCTATAACCAACTGTTATTGGTTTTGAAAAATGCAACAAAGGAGGATTCAGGAACCTATAAGTTAGGTATATATATATATATATATATATATATATATATATATATATACATATACACCCCTTGGAAGAGATACAGTGGGAACAATACAAATTCAAGTACTTGGGAAAGGACAAGTTGCACTTTCAGTTATTAGCATGCTATTAATAACGTTTTGTCCAGACTTGTTTAAAACTAATGTTATTTACAAAGAACATTTAAGTATAGAAACAGGGTTTGGGGATAAAAATAAGTGGGTAGAATGGGTCAGATGGACAACCAAAACCAAAGGACTGGGAAATTGTATCTCATGTGCCAACTCAAGGCCCCAGCTAGCGACTGTTCCTTTCCTAATGGATGAAACAAACCTGATATGTATAATAATATGATATGTATAATAATATGATATGATATGTATAATAATATGATATGATATGATATGATATGATATATGTATAATAAGAAAGTTCAAGGAGAAACTCACAAACACTGAGTGTAGGGAAGAGCAAAAATTGTATTCAGTCACCAAGATGCAGAGCATACCCCCCTCTGTTAGGGCAGTCTTAGGAAATCTTATCTGCTTTGTCAGCACCAAGAGTGAAATGTAGGAGACTTACACCCTGACTTACTGCTTATAAAATATATTAACCAGTAACCCACCTTACCAGCAGATTGGTTTCAGAACCAAAAGAAACAGTTAGCTGATGTTTGGTGGCTGTGTGGGGATATGAAACTTAGAAACAAACTCCCTCCCAAATGGAAAGGGATACCTGTCGTTGATGAGATGAAGATGCCGCAGTTGAAGAAACAACACTTTCGAATAAAGAAAGACGCACTACAAGGATCATTTGACAATCAAATCTAGTCTACACTGATTTTATCGGAGTACCACGAGGAGTCCCTGATGAATTCAAAGCACAGGACAAGATATAAGCCGGATTCACCTCCATCTTCTTAGGGGTTCAACCTAACAAGAATATCGATTGGATAAACGACATCTATTATAATCAGCAAATGTTTGTGAACTACACCAGAGATGCCATTCTAGGAGTGGCCAGCCAACTGGATGCAACCTTATTGACAGCCTGGCAGAATCGTATTGCTCTTGATATGCTGTTAGCAGAGAAGGAAGGTGTGTGCAAGATGTTCAAGGCCTTTTGTTGCACCTTCTTTCCTAACAATACAGCCCCCGATGGTAGCATAACGAAGGCCCTGCAAGGATTGCAGATGCTGTCTGAAGAAC
Source organism: Pelophylax lessonae (assembly GCF_965119305.1). Classification (NCBI taxonomy): domain Eukaryota; kingdom Metazoa; phylum Chordata; class Amphibia; order Anura; family Ranidae; genus Pelophylax; species Pelophylax lessonae. Next base: position 192,148,995 of record NC_138773.1, read on the forward strand.
TGGCAGAAAAATTCTGGTGTGGAAAACCCCCTGACTGGACTCTTTGAGACATGGTTCGGTAAGTGGGGTGAGCTGATAAGGAATATATGTTGATCTCGATAGTAATGGCCGCCACTGTGCTAACCCTGTGTGGTTGCTGTTGCATTCCCTGTGTCCGAGGACTCCTTCAGCGATTCATTGATTCATCTTTGACAAAAACTATGTTTCTCCAAAAGGATTTAAATGAACTATATTTGGGACTTCACTCTGAACTAGATGAGGACGAGTACAAGAATCATACCCCAGACTCTCATGTATGAACTATATGATGGACCTTGGTGAACTCCTAAAAGCTGAGGTGCTGACAGAACTGTCATAAATGAGTATAAACAGGGGGAAATGTTGTAGAAATTGGATGCTTAGTATATATGAGGAAGAGAGCGTGCCTCCCGAAACATATATATATATATATATATATATATATATATATATATATATACGAATATTATAAGGTTTTTTTTTTAAAACACATCTCACAAAAAGGGGCGTGATTGGCTGGCTATAAGGGGAGGAGGAGGCCAGATTTAGTTATTTTTTAAACACATCTCGCAAAAAGGAGCGTGATTGGCCCGGCTATAAGGGGAGGAGGAGGCCGGATTTTTTTTTTTTTAAACACATCTCGCAAAAAGGAGCGTGATTGGCCCGGCTATAAGGGGAGGAGGAGGCCGGATTTTTTTTTTTTTTAAACACATGTCTCAAAAAGATAAAAGGAGCATGATTGTCCAAATATAAGGGGAGAAGGAGGCTGGATTTTTTTTAAAAACACATCTCACAAAAAGGGGCGTGATTGGCCAGCTATAAGGGGAGGAGGAGACCAGATTTTTTTTTTTAAACACATCTCTCAAAAAGAAAATGGAGCATGATTGGCCGGCTATAAGTGCAGGAGGAGGCCGGATTTTTTTTTCTTTTTTTTTTAAACACATCTCTCAAAAAGAAAAAGAAGGTTGATTAGCCAGCTATATGGTGAGGAAGAGGCTAGATTTTTTTTATTTTTATCATTTAGGCCTTGTTCATACAATGTCCTTTTAGCTGCACTTTACTGCACAGCACTGCACATGTATGGTGTGAACAGGGCACATAGAAAACTGTTTCCCAGGGGTGTGGACATTTTTTTAAAAATTACTTGTGCATGGTACTAAACCGGGGTCCCAATCTACTTGTCATGATTAAAGAAAAAATACTAAAACTGTATTTGAATAAGGTCTTGAAGGCTTGATGTTTTTTTTTTTTTTTTTTTTTAGTAGACTAGTAGACAGAGGTGCTTTTAGGACTATCTGGGGCTTTTAAAAATGAAAGGGGCTTTATGGCGACCCAAGCTTTTTGGGTGCTCGTCTAGAAAGGGGAGTGTTGGACTCTCTTAATGCTCGGCAAAAGCGCATCTGCTGAGCGAATAAATGAGGTGCTGACCCCAATGACAAAAAAAAAAACTTTATTCCTTCAGGTTACCTTCACACATGGAAACACTTGGGTGCATGCTGAGCAGCCAAATCAAGCTCCGGTGTCCGCTGCACTCGCTTACTTGCCCGGCAGCAGAGGAAGGAGGAGGAGGGGGCTAAACTTCTGATGTACCTTGCCGTGGCGAGCTCTGACGGAAGTGGGGACAGGTAAAAACAGGTACCCGCTCCCCCCCCCCCCAAAAGGTGCCAAACATGGCACCGGAGGGGGAGAGGAGACAGATAAGTGGAAGATCCACTTTTGGGTGGAGCTCTGCTTTAATGTGGACCTAAAGGCCCATTGCCACAATAAGTGAGCAGGCAGGATTTGTATTGCAGAACACTACCTCTGAAGTTCCTCTTTAACCACTTCAGCCCCAGATGGTTTTACCCCCTTAATGACCAGGCCATTTTTTGCAATACGGCACAGCGTTACTTTAACTGACAATTGTGCGGTCGTGCAATGCTGTACCCAACTAAAATTTCTTTCCATTTTTTCCCCACAAACAGAGCTTTCTTTTGGTGGTATTTAATCACCTCTGTGTTTTTTTTTTTGTGCTATAAACAAAAAATGAGTGACAATTTTGAAAAAAAAAAAAAAAAAAACCAATATTTTTTAATTTCTGCTACAAAACATATCCAATAAAAAAAAATGGGAAAAAAATGAATTTCTTCATCAATTTAGGCCAACATGTATTCTGCTACATATTTTTGGTAAAACAAATAAAATCCCAATAAGCGTATATTGATTGGTTTGCGCAAAAGATATTGTGTTTACAAACTATGGGACATTTATATGGAATTTTTATTCCGGATTAGCGATTTTTACCGGGACTGCGACATAGCGGCGGACAAATCGGATAACTGACACTTTTGACAATTTTTTAGGGACAAGTGACATTATTTCAGTGATCAGTGCTAAAAATATGCACTGGTACTGTACTAATGACACTGGCAGGGAAGGGTTAACATCAGGGGCAATTAAAGGGTTAAATGTGTCTCTATGGGGTGCTTGCTGTGTGGGGGATGGTCTGACTGGGGGAAGAGAGAGATCCATGTTCCTGCTTAGCAGGAACACAAGATCTCCCTCTTCTCCCCTGTCAGAACAGTGATCTGCCTTGTTTAGCTCAGAGGGGTAGCAGACCACCCCTGGAGGTGGAAGAGAAAGTGAGTCACCATTATGAAGACATCAGGGACATTCAAGAAGACTCTCTCCTGTATTCTCGCCAGCTCATTGAACTACAGAGAAAGTTAGAGGACCTGGATAATAGAGGTCACCGGAAGAATACAAGGCCTCCCTGACAGTGGAAACTGACCAGCTACCCATGGCGTTACAAACTTTCTTTACCGAGCCAGCCCTGATCCATCCATGCCAGCCAAGGGCCACTCGAACAAGAAGCAGGCCCCTACAAAACCTAATAGCATCGTTATGTGGTAATTTAATATTGTTACAGTTGGTAAGTTCAATAAAGCTGTGGCCTTGCCCTAATTCTAATTTAAACAAGTCTGTGTGTCTTTTCTGGGGGGCAAGGTCTTGTGTTCGTAATAACTAGTCAGAATGGGCCTAAGCTTATCAGCAGTAATGGTTATTACGTTTACAGAAAGGTCACTAAAAAATACAATAAAAGTCACAACTTCCATGCTTTCCATCCATCCGCAGGGTGGCTCGCAGGCTGCTTTTTGGTAACGCATGTCTGAGGTTACAGTTAGAAACCAGGGCTTCTCAATAAAGGCAACAGCCAAATTCACAAATGTAGTCACATTCAGTATCATTAAAAGGTTTATAAAATCAGTTTTTTGTTTTAAATAACGTTATATATACCTGTTCTGTTTAATGGTCCCCTGCTGGCACTCTGGGCGCCCCCATCACAAGCCGCTTGGTTTTGCACAGAACAGACCCGATCCTCCTCTTCTTGGGTCGCCCGCTGGCGCTCTGGCTCACTCTGTCCTGCTTTCACAACCATTTCATTATCAATTATTACTCACCTCTTAAAGTGGTTTTCAAGGCTGAAGGTTTTTTTATCTTCATGCATTCTATGTGCATTCAGTTCGCAGGTTCCCAGTCAGCCCCCCATTACTTACCTAAGCCTGATCTCAATTCAGTGATGTGCACGAAAGCCGAGGCTCACCCATGTCTCTCGTTTCTCATTGGCTTCGGCTGCTGCCAATCACAGCCAGTGAGGAGGGAACGGGGGCAGGGCTGGGGCACACTTACTGTGTCTTATGGACACAGAGAGCAGGGCTCAGAAACGAGCCTGTTTGAGTGCCCCCATAGCAAGCAGCTTCAAGAAAAGCCTTTTGGGAGTAACATATGTGGGATGTAGATATCGTAACTGAATCAATTTATCTTTGGATGAAATTACTGTGTCTGGATATATATATTTTTTTATTTTTTCGTGGTCTTGATTGATTTTCGTTTGCATATCTATCATTTTCCTTCACAAGATCTATACACTGCAGGATGGCTTAAGCCGGTGATAAATGGAGCAATTCTCTTTCCCGCAATCACGTGTTGATGGGGGAATCCCTTCCACAAAGTAATTGTGTCCTCCCAGTAGGGGGAGCCATCCCCACACGGTGATTACTGCTAGTGGCTGTAATAGCTCAAAGGCTGATCACTCAACTTAGGTACAATCAGCCTGCCCATACATGGTTCAAATTTCGGCTGGTCTCTGCTGAACCGGCCGAGATTCGAACCCTCTATGGCCGGCTTTACACACGCTCGCTTCTGAGCCCCGCTGTCTGTCTCACACTGGATTACTGCACAGATCTGGAAGAAATGCTGTTGTATTTTATAATCTCTTTCCTTTCTTTGTTTCTAAGGAAGGCATCGCTATAATTACTGTGTCCTTATCTGCCAGATCACACTCTGATCATCTCATATCCATGGGAACCATAAATGAAATGTAGTGTTGTTTTATGTATTCTTTGTTTATTATGTTCAGTACCAACAAATAAAAGATAATTTTTTTTTTAAATATTAGCATTTCTTTAATTCCGGTAAATTAAATAATTAACTGAAACTTTCGTACAAAATGACACTAAGTAAAAAGAGTAAAATAGTCCCTACTATATTTCCGCCTTCTGGGGACCCAGCAGGATACCCTTCCTTTACCACATTGTTTTGTCCCTTTCTTCTGCTCTATCCCAATCTTTACACTTGGGGGTCCATTTATGAAACAAAAAAAAAAAAATTGCTGTGTGAATGTGACAAACATTTGTACAACTGCCACAAAAGAAAAAAAAAGTTGTATGATTATTAATGATGGTCGCAAGTGCCAGCTAGTGGCCATAATGCGTTATCTTCCTGAAATACCATAAATCAGGAACATATTACATTATGGGCACTAGGTGGTGGTGACAATCATAGAAGATACTCATATTAGACAAAATTAGATTTTTTTTTTTGTGGTGGCTGTGTGAATGTTTGACACATTCGTACGGTAAATGTTTTTATAAAAAGAGCAGTGTTGGCTTTGAATACATACACCAACCAAACAGCTCAATCAACCTCAAGACCCTAGAGGACTACTGAGAGCCGGCTACTTAGTGAACCGACTACTAAGAGCCCACACTTACTTATTGCTCCCACTGGTCTAACCACTGTGTCCCACTCCCCCCCCCCCCCCCCGCCCCAAGGGCTGTAGGAAATCTATAGATACCGCTGTGAATAACTGATTGGGTCTATGGTAAAATTAACGCTTTTATAGTCGATAGATCTGGATCCGCAGGTGATCCTAGCTTTGGTCATGTGAATTGTTGTCGATGTTCTTGAATTCATTATTATTCTATAGCAATCCTGAAGACCTTCAATAAAAAATTATTGAAACAAAATTAGTAAATAGATCGTCAGGACAGGAAGAATTACGCCAACAGCCGTATAATTCAGGGGAGGGAAATCTCCACCAACTCTGTACCGACAGAGGCGGTAGAGCCTGACCCCCTCACTCGGTACCGGCAGAGGCGGTAGAGCCCGACCCCCTCACTCGGTACCGGGAGAGGCGGTAGAGCCCCGACCCCTCACTTGGTACCGGCAGAGGTGGTAGAGCCCCGACCCCTCACTCGGTACCGGCAGAGGCAGTAGAGCCCGACCGCGCACTCGGTACCGGCAGAGGCGGTAGATCCCGCCCCCTCACTCGGTACCGGCAGAGGCGGGAGAGCTCGACCCCCTCACTCTGTACCAGCAGAGGCGGGAGAGCCCGACCCCTCACTCTAGGGCTGAACGATAGTCGATATGATATCGACTATCGTTCTGCGGGCGTGGGCGATATTCATATCGCCGAAGACACGATATTTAGCATTAGGCAAGGGGCATGGCCGGAAGACGTGCGGGACGGACGTGGCTTGTGAGAGCTCCGATACCGCCGTACAGAATCCTCAGCAATCCTCCTAAATCTCCCCTATTCAGGGAGAAAAAACAGCTTGGGGAGACCCATCGAGGCACCAGAGACCAATACTGCCCGGTATTGCGGAGGAAAGACTCCGTTCTGAGGAGCGCAGAGTTAAGGCCTACACAGGCACAGAAGCCGCGGCCTTGCCTAGATCGGAGCGCGATTGCGCGCTCGTGGTTCCCGGTAAGGCCTACTTACTCCGCACTCATTCGGGACTTGCCTCCATCCCCCGGGTGCCCCCAAAGCCATACACAGACCTCCTAATCTTCACAAAAAGGACCTCAGTGTACTCATATCCCTCAGCAAGCTGTGCCGACCGCCATCTTGGTTGCACAGGGGGACACAGATACACAGCAGACTGCAACTCTCTCACCTTGTTCAGCAATCCCCCCTTGCATAGAACTCTTAGCAGCTGCTCTACAGCATTAAGCAGGGAGAAGTCGGGATTCCGGGGGATTCTTCTACCTCCTACCACCACTGTCAGTGTCTTCTGCATTCCACCCAGTTAAATATTGCGATATATATCGTTGAAAAACGAATATCGCAATGTACTTTTTTTCCCAATATCGTGCAGCCCTACCTCACTCGGTAGCGGCAGAGGCGGTAGAGCCCGACCCCTCACTCGGTACTGGCAGAGCCGGTAGAGCCCCGACCCCCTCACTCGGTACCGGCAGAGGCGGTAGAGGCCCGACCCCCTCACTCGGTACCGGCAGAGGAGGTAGAGCAGGACCCCCTCACTCGGTACCGCAGAGGCGGTAGAACCCCGACCCCCTCACTCGGTACCGGCAGAGGCGGTAGAGCCTAACCCCCTCACTCGGTACCGGCAGAGGCGGTAGAGCCCGACCCCCTCACTCGGTACCGGCAGAGGCGGTAGAGCCCGACCCCCTCACTCGGTAACGGCAGAGGCGGTAGAGCCCGACCCCTCACTCGGTAACGGCAGAGGCGGTAGAGCCCAGCCCCTCACTCGGTAACGGCAGAGGCGGTAGAGCCCGACCCCTCACTCGGTAACGGCAGATGCGGTAGAGCCCGACCCCTCACTCGGTAACGGCAGAGGCGGTAGAGCCCAACCCCCTCACTCGGTACCGGCAGAGGCGGTAGAGCCCGACCCCCTCACTCGGTAACGGCAGAGGCGGTAGAGCCCGACCCCTCACTCGGTAACGGCAGAGGCGGTAGAGCCCAACCCCTCACTCGGTAACGGCAGAGGCGGTAGAGCCCGACCCCTCACTCGGTAACGGCAGAGGCGGTAGAGCCCGACCCCTTACTCGGTACCGTCAGAGGCGGTAGAGCCCCGACCCCTCACTCGGTACCGTCAGAGGCGGCAGAGCCCCGACCCCTCACTCGGTACCGGCAGAGGCGGTAGAGCCCCGACCCCTCACTCGGTACCAGCAGAGGCGGTAGAGCCCGACCCCTCACTGGGTACCGGCAGAGGCGGGAGAGCTCGACCCCCTCACTTTGTTCCAGCAGAGGCAGGAGAGCTCGACCCCCTCACTCTGTACCAGCAGAGGCGGTAGAGCCTGACCACTCACTCTAGGGCTGAACGATAGTCGTATATCGACTATTGTTCTGTGGGCTTGGGCGATATTCATATCGCCGAAGACACGATATTTAGCATTAGGCAAGGGGCATGGCCGGAAGACGTGCGGGACGGACGCGGCTTGTGAGAGCTCCGATATCGCTGTACAGAATCCTCACCAATCCTCCTAAATCTCCCCTATTCAGGGAGAAAAAACAGCTTGGGGAGACCCATCGAGGCACCAGAGACCAATACTGCCCGGTTTTGCGGAGGAAAGACTCCGTTCTGAGGAGCGCAGAGTTAAGGCCTACACAGGCACAGAAGCCGCGGCCTTGCCTAGATCGGAGCGCGATTGCGCGCTCGTGGTTCCCGGTAAGGCCTACTTACTCCGCACTCATTCGGGACTTGCCTCCATCCCCCGGGTGCCCCCAAAGCCATACACAGACCTCCTAATCTTCACAAAAAGGACCTCAGTGTACTCATATCCCTCAGCAAGCTGTGCCAACCGCCATCTTGGTTGCACAGGGGGACACAGATACACAGCAGACTGCAACTCTCTCACCTTGTTCAGCAATCCCCCCTTGCATAGAACTCTTAGCAGCCGCTCTACAGCATTAGGCAGGGAGAAGTCGGGATTCCGGGGGATTCTTCTACCTCCTACCACCACTGTCAGTGTCTTCTGCATTCCACCCAGTTAAATATCGCGATATATATAGTTGAAAAACGAATATCGCAATATACTTTTTTTCCCAATATCGTGCAGCCCTACCTCACTCGGTACCGGCAGAGGCGGTAGAGCCCGACCCCTCACTCGGTACTGGCAGAGGCGGTAGAGCCCCGACCCCCTCACTCGGTACCGGCAGAGGCGGTAGAGGCCCGACCCCCTCACTCGGTACCGGCAGAGGCGGTAGAGCAGGACCCCCTCACTCGGTACCGCAGAGGCGGTAGAACCCCGACCCCCTCACTCGGTACCGGCAGAGGCGGTAGAGCCTAACCCCCTCACTCGGTACCGGCAGAGGCGGTAGAGCCCGACCCCCTCACTCGGTACCGGCAGAGGCGGTAGAGCCCGACCCCCTCACTCGGTAACGGCAGAGGCGGTAGAGCCCGACCCCTCACTCGGTAACGGCAGAGGCGGTAGAGCCCAACCCCTCACTCGGTACCGGCAGAGGCGGTAGAGCAGGACCCCCTCACTCGGTACCGCAGAGGCGGTAGAACCCCGACCCCCTCACTCGGTACCGGCAGAGGCGGTAGAGCCTAACCCCCTCACTCGGTACCGGCACAGGCGGTAGAGCCCCGACCCCTCACGCGGGACCGGCACAGGCGGTAGAGCCCCGACCCCTCACGCGGTACCGGCAGAGGCGGTGGAGCCCTGACCCCTCACGCGGTATCGGCAGAGGCGGTGGAGCCCCGACCCCTCACGCGGTACCGGCAGAGGCGGTAGAGCCCCGACCCCTCACTCGGTACCGGCACA